>NC_138776.1:187447480-187504980 GCF_965119305.1 Pelophylax lessonae | reverse complement strand
CCAGCACCTCCCTGCTCAGACAGGGGAGGGAGGAGGAAGAGAAATCAGGGCTAGGACATCTGCCTCCTAAGGTAAGGAGGCCATCCGTCCCCTGGGGAAGGGGGGTGTAGTTGACATTGGTCCCCCCACCCCTGATTTATCAGGCACCAGCTGCCACTGCTCGAAGCCCCATTTAAAATAATCCCTTATTTTTACATTCAACTGCTGGCTGGGGAAATGTCATTAGCATCATGTAGTCTTCCCGGAGTAAACTGTGCCCACGAGTTGGCATGACTTGTTTTCAATAAATCGGTGGATATCGTCCATTGTGATTAACATGGATCTATATCACTGTGATTAATATTGAATTTAAGCCGTGGGACATGTTTTTGTTTTACATAAAGAACTTGGCCAAACATGTATTTATTTACATTTTTTTTTTTTACATGAGTAACCAGGGGCACTATGAGGAGGTGGATATCCCCCCCCCTTTTCCTCACAGACCCCCACATCCCCAAGCCAGGGACATAGGGAAGAGGCTCTTGTCTTCATCAACATGGCGATGAAGTGCTATGACAGGGGGGACCCCAGCCAAGGTACAATCCCTATATTGAGGATATTTGGCCTGGTAGGGTTCAGGAGAGGGGGGCACATGTATACTGCCCCCCGTATGGATTTTGATGGGGACCCCACACCACTTTTGGGAAGTTTATTTTGTAGGGTTTTTTTTTTTTTTCGTTTTGCATGAGGCCCATTTAAATTCTGTACCAAACCCTCATCAATGATAAGTGTCTGGTATATACCTTTATAGTAAACCCCACTTCTTTTTTTTTTTTTTTTTTCATTTGTGTTTCTTTTTTTTTTTTTTTGCAGGGTGCCTGTTACAATCTACACCAGACCCTCATCTAGGACAAAGGTCTGGTATACCTGAAGGGAATCCCCAGCCACTTTAATTACAAATAGAACAAAGCAGCCAGGAAATCTCATTTAACAGCTTGCAATATAAATGCTAATTTTTTTTCTTTGAAATGTCACCTTTGTTTTTGTACAACCTACAGGTGTGCTATTTCATAGGCAGGTTTAAGAGGAGCATGTTATGTAAGAGAATTGTATATCTGCTCCTTGCTTATTTTTATTTATTTATTTATTTTTTCATTGATAATCCATTCCTGTATCTGCATCCTCATAAATATAAACTGTAAAGACAGAGCAGAAGCTCCGAACATACGAGAGAATGACATGGATGACTTCAGTGCTTCTGCTGTGAATTTTTAATAACCAGTTGATCCACAGAGCCTGTGGATACAGATATTAGTTAGGGCTTGTTTTAAGCGTGGCTCACTCCTACAGGTGCAACTGAGTGTGGAAGCGTTTTTGCATGTTTTTGGCACATTTCCCGCACATCATGTGTAGGGCTGTGGCACCATACGGTTTGGCACGCACACAAACATGTGCGCGGGGGTGTCATTAACAGTAATGGCACTGCAATGCTTCTGCTAAAGGGCAGTGCAATTCTGTGCATGTTGAGAAAACACATGATTTTGCTCCTGTTCCTGCATGCAGTAGTGTCAACCTAGCATTAAAGCTCATTTCATAGTTATGAATGTGTAAGTGCTTGAATGCTCAAAGTGTTTCTAGCATTTTAAAGAGGTTGTAAACCCATACAAACATTTTTTTTTTTTTTCGACCTGAAAGAGAAACACATAATGAGCTAGTATGCATCGCATAGTAGCTCATAATGAAATACTTACCTTAGAACGAGCACCCGCCGTGCCGTCCGCTTACCTGTATGATGGGCGACATGTCCAGTCGCCTGTCTTCCGGGATCGCGGCATCCGGCCATCTGATTGGCCGGAGCCGCGGTGACGTCACTCCCGCGCACTCGCGCAGGAGCCGATGGTCACGGCACGGGACTCTGAAGGAACGGCACCAGTGGCCGTTCCTTCAGAGCGCATGGGCCAGTGACGTCACTGGCTGCATGTAAGGTAAATATCTCCTAAACGGTGCATGTTTAGGAGATATTTACAGTACCTATAGGTAAGCCTTAATATAAGCTTACCTATAGGTAAAAGTGTCAGAGGAGGGTTTACTTCCTCTTTAAGAGATTTCTGTGACCAGCACTATAGCATTTTGCCACTTACAGCATTTAAAGTGGACCTGAACTCAAAAAGTGAGGATTTGCAATGATATAGGGAACATTTAGAAATGTTACATAGTTACATAGTTAATCCATCTAGTTCAACTAATAAAAAAAAAAAAAAAATCATACAATCCTATATACACAGTCCTATACCCACAGTTAATCCAGAAGAAGGCAAAAAAAAAAAAAACAGCAAAGCATGCTAATTGTCCCTATCTAGTACTCTGAAAACTCAGCCTTTTTGTCTGGAATGCCTCCTAAAAATAGTAGTGAATATCCTGGCATGTAAGGATGTTCAGGCACTCCTGTGTCTACAGCCCCATAGCTGTGTATCTACAATGTGAACTAAATACGCTACTGACCCTAATTGCTAGTCTTGGGAGAGCTGGTGATAACACTATTTGTGCTGCTCACTGTTGTCTTTGCTAAAGGCTCTGACATGAGGCTCCAAAACCCTGTGACTGCCTCTGTACTGAGACATAGTGCAGAACCAGGCATGGTAGGTCAGTAATGAGGGTAAGATCAGCTGCAGGGAGTCCACAGGCAATATACCGATGACTAGCATTTTTGCCCTCTGCCTGCCTGTTTTTGGTATACCTGCCAATTTTTTTGGATTGCTTGCTTTAGTCAAATACACTACTTTTTTCTGTACTCTTTTCCATTTTTAATAAAATTGCCCTTGTGTTGTATACTAATCTGTGTTGACATTAAAATGTTCATACACATATTGTAAATTAGGTCATGCTTTTCCAAAATCTCAGCAAAACTCACAGTCATAAATATATTATCAAAGTCATGCATATATGATACCTAAATTTATGTCTCAGCTCTCAATCCTACTATTTTTTATTTTTGTCTGGTGTGTCAGCTTTCTTAAAGTAGACCTTTTTATAGTTTTGGTTAAAGTAGGGAAGGACTGAATTCTCTGCCTTAGGTGTCCCCACTGTGGAGATTGCCTCTCACTTTTTATCCCAGTAACAACCAGCCAGCAGCACAGGAAAGAAGTGTAAATGTTCCAGCAGGGACAGCAATACAAACTTTCCAATCCAAGTGCCTGCATATAAGACTTTCATGTGTAAGGTAAAGTCTACAGGCTTGGAAAGATCAGTTTGTAAATGGATAGAAAATTGGCAAAAAGATAGAATTCAGAGAGTAGTGGGTAATGATTCTTACTCGGAATTGTCTAAGGTTATCAGTGGTGTACCCCAAGGTTCAGTGTTGGGACCCTTACTTTTTAATATCTTTATAAATGCTATAGGGTCTGGGATTAAAAGTACCATTTCAGTCTTTGCAGATGACACCAAGCTTTGCAGTGGAATAACTTCTTTACAGGATGTCTCCAACTTACAAGCTGACCTCAATGCACTATTTCATTGGGCAACTATGTGGCAAATGAGGTTTAATGTTGATACTAGGTGGAGTAGAACTGGGGGAATCCATAGAGAAGGATCTGGGTGTTCTGGTAGATCATAAGCTTAATAATAGCTTACAATGCCAAGCTGCCGTTTCCAAAGCAAGCAAAGTCCTTTCTTGTATTAAGAGAGGCATGGACTCCAGAGAGAGAGATATCATTTTGTACAAATCATTAGTAAGACCTCATCTGGAATATGCAGTTCAGTTTTGGGCACCAGTTCTTAAAAAGGATATCAGGGAACTGGAGAAAATGAAGAGAAGGGCAACCAAACTGATAAGAGGCATGGAGGAGCTCAGCTATGAGAAAAGATTAGAGGAACTGAATGTATTCTCTCTTGAGAAGAGGAGATTAAGGGGGGATATGATCAACATGTATAAATACATAAGGGGTCCATATAGTGAACTTGGTGTTGAGTTGTTCACTTTAAGGTCAACACAGAGGACAAGGGGGCACTTTTTACGTCTAGAGGAAAACAGATTTTGTCTCCAAATATGGAAAGGTTTCTTCACTGTAAGAGCTGTGAAAATGTGGCATAGACTCCCTCCAGAGGTGGTTCTGGCTAGCTCACTAGATTGCTTTAAAAAAGGCCTGGATTCTTTCCTGGGTGTACTTAATATAAGTGGGAACTAAAATTTTGTTAGGTAAAGTTCATCCAGGGAATATCTGATTGCCTCTCGAGGGATCAGGAAGGAATTTTTTTTTTCCCTTGCTGTAATTGGATCACATACAGGAAATATAAAAACACTTAACTTAAAAATAGCAAATTTTCCAAGGCTGAGGGCTGCTATCCAGTGCTTAGACTGGGAGGGAATATTGGCATTTATGAACACAGAACAGAAATGGGGATTCCTTAAAATGACTGTATACAAACACACTGCAAAATATATTCCCACGGGCAATAAGTTTAAAAGGCTGAAAAAAAACGTATGTGGCTCACGGCCAAAGTTAAAAAGCTATAAATAAAAAGAAAAGAGCTTTTAAAAACTGTAAAAATGAAAGAACACTATCTTAAAAAGTTACAAAGAATGTAATAGAATATGTAAACAGGAAATCAAAATGGACAACAGATTGCAGAAGAGAGTAGGACAAACCCCAAACAAAGAGGTGGCAAATATATTAAGTGCCGGTTCACACTGGGGCGACCTGTGAGGCGACCTGGTCGCCTCACAGGTCGCCGCAGGTCGCCTCCCATAGGGAAGCTGCGGACCCGTTCTAATAGGAGCGACACAAGTCGCTCCGACCTAGAAAAAGGGTCCGGAGCTTCTTTGGGGCGACCAGGTCTGAAGTCCGTGGCGGCCGCTCCGAGGTCGCGGCGCGCTGCTCGCACCGCGATCTCGGAGGTCGCCCCTGCAAGTAGCGTCGCGGTAATGTGAACCGGCGCTAAATATCTTTTTCAGCTCTATGTATACAAAGCTCATGTTTATAATGGGAATAATATTGACATATTCCCACATGAACCACTATGGCTCTAAATTGATATGGTCCAGAAATATTTAGACAGAATAAAGGTGACAAAAGCACCTGGACCAGATGGAATATACCCACAGGTCCTAAAAAAAATTGAGCTCAGTCATCTCAAGGCCATTGTTTCTAATTTTTAGGGAATCTTTGATGACTGTCATAGTATCACTGAATTGGTGTAAGGCCAATGTGGTGATAGAAAAATAGCCTAGGCTATATACAGCGCTTGCCGCAAAAAAACAATTATCTTAATGTATGTGAACAATGTTGAAAACGTATCTTTACAGTATAAGTGAAAATACAAATCAATTGAACATATGAAAATTAATAAAAGGTTCCAAGGAATTGATAAATAGATAAATGTCTTTTCCGGTGGTGATCAATATATGTAAATAATATAAATGTAAAATTCAATAAATAAAGTCTTATCAAGTGGTGATCAGGTGCAAAGTGCTTCGTGCTCAATAAATAAAAGTTTGGGACTTTCGTGACGTGGATTCCTCTTTTCCTGTGGCTTGTAGTAGAAATAAATGACTTACCAGAATTGTTGGGTCCTATGTGCTGTATAGCACTAGGACCTACAGCGCTTGGAGGCCATTCAGGCCGGATTGGGGATCCCCTTTGTGGATGATCCTGGTGGGATACAGGTTAGGTTCCTCCTTACCCGATCTCAATGTGGTGCCTGTATTTAAAAATCTATCACTGTTTACACTAAATAACAACAGACCTCTTAGGCCCCTTTCATACTTGGAGTCTGTTGGCAGACTCAGTTTTTCTCAGCGTGGGATGGATCCGCCGATCACCCACTGGGCAGGTGAATGGCAGCTCTGTCTCCGTGCTGTGTGCGGAGACGGAGCTGTCAGGTCCCCGCTCTTCTCTATGGGGGAATCGGATGAGAACGGACCGCCTGTCCGTTCCCATCCTACCTGATCCGCCAGACGGATTGGAAAATAGGGTTTCCATCTGTCCCGATTTGACAGACAGGATTGGATCGGATCATGTCTCACCTGACATCCGATGCCCCGTAGAGATGCATGGGGCATCCATTCAGATCCGCCTGAAAAACTGACAGGTGGATCTGAACGGTCCGCAAGTGTGAAAGTGGCCTTAGTTTAATGTCTATAGTTGGAAAGATACTGGAGAGTTTATTAAAATACTTTATAGATGAGTTTTTGGTAGAAAAAATATTTTAAGAAATAGCCACTATGCATTCATGAAAGAAAGTGTCAAAAAAATATTTTTTTATGAGTAGGTAATAAAAACCCTAGACAAACGAGTAACTGTGCACATAGTATACTTGGATTTTGCAAAAGCAGTTGACACAGTTCCCCACACATGGCTAATGTGTAAGGTAATGTCTACAGGCTTAAAAAAAAACAATTAACCACTTGCCGACTGCCGCCCGACTATACAAGGCGGCAGTCAGCCCCTCACAGGCAAAGTGACGTAGGGGTATGTCACTAGCCTGTGAGGCTCTAGGGAGCGAGCGCGCGCCGCCGGAGGTACGCTCCCGCTCGCTCACGGACCCCCGCCGCTCACTCGCGATCCTCTGGTACAGCGGGAGAAAGACAGGCGGCTAATGTAAACACAGCCACCTGTCATTCTCCCCTGTGTAACAGCACAGATCATACAGTCCTGCTATGTAGGACCGTAGATCTCTGCTGTTACACACACAGCCACATCCAATCACAGTTAGAATCACACCCCTAGGGACACACTTAACCCCTCCCTCTCAAATAAAGTTAACCCCTTCCCTTCCAGTGTCATTTTTACAGTAACAGTGCATATGTATAGCACTGATTACTGTAGTAATGTCACTTGTACCCCCAAAAGTGTCAAAAATGTCAGTCAAGGGTCCGATCTGTCCGCCGCAATGTCGCAGTCCCGCAAAAAAAAAATCGCAGATCGCCGCCATTACTCGTTAGAAAAAAAAAAACAATAAAAATGACAAAAATCTTTCCCTTAGTTAGTAAACGCAATGACTTTTGCGCAAACCAATCAAAATACGCTTTTTGCGATTTTTTTTTTACCAAACATATGTTAAAAAAATTGGCCTAAAATGTTAAAAAATTTTGATTTTTACATTTTTTGGGGGGGAATTTCATATAAAAGAATGTGAAAAATATTTTTATTTTTGCAAAATTGTCGCTCTTTTTGTGCATGATCAAAAAAACGCACAGGTGATCAAATACCACCAAAAGAAAGCTCTGTTTGTGGGAAAAAAAGGACGTCAATTTCATTTGGGTACAGCGTCGCACGACCGCGCAATTGTCCGTTAAAGTCACGCAGTGCCGAATCGCAAAATAGGCCCTGGTCAGGAAGGGGGTAAAATCTTCCGGGGTTTAAGTGGTTAAATAGATATAAAACTGGCTAATATACTGCATTCAGAGAGCTGTAGATAATGATTCATACTTTGAATGGTCTAAGGTTATTAGTGTATGTAATAGTAAGGTTATTAGAGGTGTACCCCAAGGTCCAGTGTTGGGATAATATAATTAAATGATATAGGGTCTGGAATTAAAAGTACATTTTAGTCTTTGCAGATGACACCAAGCTTTGCAGTGGAATACCATGCTTACCAGACGTCCCAAACTTACAAGACAACTTCATTGCACTGTTTAAATGGGTGACTATGTAGCAAATGAGGTTTAATGTTGATAAATGGTAAATGAAGCATTTGGGGGCTAAAAATATGGGGGTAAAAAATATATACAATCAAAGGATCTGGGTGTTCTGGTAGAATATAGGCTTAATAATCGCATGCGATGCCAAGCTGTGGTTTCCAAAGCAAGCAAAATCCTTTCTTTTTTATGTGTGCGTGTTTTTTTATTATTTATTTATTTTCTCTGTGGGATGAACTAGATGGGCCAGACTAACTATGTAACTACTGTATGTACCACTCAAGTTGATACAAAGTACCAAAATAATTACACCACCTTACCAATCGCTCAGGCCCCGTTCACACAGGGGCGATCCGACTTCGGGGGGCGACCTCCGAGGTCGCGGTGCGAGCAGCGCGCCGCGACCTCGGAGCGGCCGCCACGGACTTCATTACATTGAAGTCTATGGCGGTCGCCTCCGGGTCGCCCCATAGAAGCTCCGGACCCTTTTTCTAAGTCGGAGCGACTTGTGTCGCTCCTATTAGAACGGGTCCGCAGCTTCCCTATGGAAGGCGACCTACGGCGACCTGTGAGGCGACCAGGTCGCCTCACAGGCCGCCTTAGTGTGAACGGGGACTCAGTGTCCGCTGCTCCTCTCTGTCAAGCCCTCCACTGGCTTCCGCTCACCCAACGAATTAAATTCAAAATACTAACAACATTTTACAAAGCCATCCACAGCTTAGATGGTTACATCACTAGCCTAGTCTCAAAATACCAACCTAATCGCTCTCTTTGTTCCTCTCAAAACCTCCTGCTCTCTAGTTCCCTCGTAACCTCCTCCCATGCTCCCCTCCAGGACTTTTCCAGAGCCTCTCCAATCCTATGGAACTCCTTACCCCAATCTGTTCGATTATCTCCTACCCTACTAGCATTTAGACCATGGGTCTTCAAACTATGGCCCTCCAGTTGTTCAGGAACTACAATTCCCATCATGCCCAGTCTTGTCTGTGAATGTCAGAGTTTTCCAATGCCTCATGGGATGTGTAGTCCCGCAACAGCTGGAGGGCCGTAGTTTGAGGATCCCTGATTTAGACGATCCCTAAAAACCCTCCTCTTCAGAAGCCTATCCTACCCACACCTAACAACTATACTTCCATTTTCTCCATCAACCCATCCCCCACGGTTATTGCCTTTTGTTTCACTTGACCCTCCCTTCTAGATTGTAAACTCTAATGACCATGGCCCTCTAATTCCTCTTGTATTGAATTGTATTGTAACTGTATTGTCTTCCCTCATAATGTAAAGCGCTGCGCAAACTGTTGGCGCTATATAAATCCTGTATAATAATAATAATAATAATAATAATCAGTGTATATATGGATACATCAAGCAGTGCTTACTCTGGAGTACCTTATTATACATAAAGGGTACTGGCACAACCAAGGACCAGATATATCATAGAAGGAGCAGCAGCATTCTTTTTGGTTATCATTGCATCAAATGGTTTACATGTATTTGAGATGCAATATATTATGATCCTGAGTCTGCTTGTAGAAAGGATAAAAGAGAGAGAGAGCAAGAGAGAATTAAATCTCCACCCTCTTTACATTAATATGCACTGTTATGGGAGACAGTCACACTCCACACAATATGATGACTTTGCTAATTAATCTAGCTAAGAATAAATTAGAAAGCTAAAATGTGTGAGGAAAAAAAGTCTGTAAAGCATTGCAGAAGAATCGTATGTCAGCTGAGACAATTCCAGAGCCAAGGGAACAACAGGCAGATTGCTTAGCAATGTCTGCAATACATGAGATATAAGGGTACCGGAATACCAATAGGGCTCATTTATCAAAATCTCCTAGAAAGAAACCTGGGGCAAAGAAAAGATCGTCAAATTTATTTAAGTGTGCAGTGTCTGCTGCTTTCATTGGAGTTTTCCCCTCATGAATCTTCTGTTGGTAGCTGTTGGGAATGTTTGATGTATTACTCTTGGTGTTGTTTAATGGAAATTTTAACTGAGCCCTGCCAGTAACGCACATTGGAGACTGATAGGCATTAGTCATCATAGAGGGATATACCAATTAGGTTTCCGAAACACCTCCAGAAGTGATACAGATTAAAGTGGACCTAGAATCTAAATTCACACTTAACATTAAGACACGTCTTCAAAAAAAAAAATCATATTATTTTAAATAATAAATGTTAAATGTCTTCCCTTTTCTAAAAAACTTCTGATACTTAGCTTCCCTATAAGACTTAAAGTGGAGTTCCACCCTAATTTTATACTTACCTCCATCTTCTCGCTCCGGGTCACCTGAAAAAGAAATGGATAATCGTATTTTTTTTTTTTTTTTTACTTACCTCGTAGCGAAGAAAATATACTTACCTTACTTCCTTCTTCCTCCTTCCTCGGCCGCGGCCCGTCGTCACTTCCTGGCTCTGCAATGATTCCTGGGAGCTGAACGTCATAGCTCCCAGGAATCATTGCGCCTGCACCGGCCCCGACGTCAGTTCCGGGGCGCACGCGTCATCCCCTTCTAAACAGCTTCTGGGCATGCCCAGAAGCTGTGGAGGGATGACGCGTGCGACCCGGAAGTGACGTCGGGGCCGGCGCAGGGCATCGTGGGACCGAAGAAGGCGGAAGAGGACGCCGAAGAGGATCTCGCTGGCTTCAAGCTGCCCACATCTGAGATGGCAGCGCTGGACAAGACGTTTTCAAGGTAAGTATTTGTCCTAACAGGTAAGTGCAACCCGGGACAGATCAGAGGCTAGCCATTGTGGAATGTACTAGCCCTGACTGTCCCGGGGGTATTTAAAAAAAAATTCTAGGGTGGAACTCCACTTCAAAGTGGATATAAAGGCAGATTTTTTTTTTTTTTTTTACCCTAACCCCCCCCTTCCCCAGCCCACCTTACACTTACATGCTCAATCTCGATCCAGTGATGTGAACGAAAGAAGCAGCTCTCTCGGTTCTCTCGGTTCTCTCACTCCTCATGGCTCCGGCTGCTGTAAATTACAGCCAGTGAGGAGGGAGCGGGTGTTGGGTCAAGCTGCGATGTGTGTGTCAATGGACACACAGAGGCAGCTTAGGAGCAAGCCCGCACGAGTGCCCCTAAGTGACCTGCTATATTGGACACTCAGGAGAGGGAGAAGCCAGGAGCACCAGCACAAGACCCTGGAAGAGTAGGGTTGGGGCTGCACAGAGCAGGTAGGTATAACATGTTTGCTATTTTTAAAGAAAAATCGTACTTCACAATAAAACTTAGGTAAGCTAAATTATAAGGTATTTTACTACCAGGAGCAGTGTGGATGTTTCATGTCATTAGAGACAGGAGGATAAGAGGGAGTTCCAAAATTAAGCTGTAGAGCCCTCCCAGTTAGGTAAATTTAGGTATGGGCTTCACTATAGTGAGCGGAGTGGTTGTTCCCAGTTAGGCTATTAGGTAAATTTAGTTTTTGGGCTCTACTATAGCGAGTGGAGTGGTTGTTCATTCTTTTGGTCTGATTAGGGTGCCTGAGCTATGAGTTTGACTGCTCACCCCTGCCTCTGGAAAAAGCTTCCAGAACATAGGGAGGGAGATTCAAATGCCCAACTGAATCATTATCATACCCTGGCTAATCTCTGGAAGGGGGCATCCAGAAGGTAGCTGGGAAGGTGATAAACAGACAGGAGGTCTGAGCAGATTGTTTTTTCCTCACCGGAGAGTTCCAGTACTCCTGGAGCTCCTGCATCTAGGTGAAGAAACATTAAGACAAGGTACTACAGTTTGGACCTCAGCGTGGCTGGGCTGAGGCCCTTAGAAGAATTGCTGAGGAGGCAGACTCGTTGAAGGACACAGCTTCAGAGTCCTGGTCTGAAGAAGGATATTTTTATCTTCCTCACGAGAGACCTACCTTTGGAGGCTGGGGACTGATAGCTGAGCAAAGCAGAAAGGATCAGTGGCCAGAGATATGGTCTGGTGCTGTGTGGTCTTAGACATTCTGCCCATCCCTTGCTACCTCCAGAAAGCTGCTATTGAGAGCCTAGAGAGAAGCTCATAATCTTGTGCTGTGCTCTGGAAGTTTTGGAGTATCCCTTGACCCCAGACCCATTCCTCCTGCTAAAGGTAGGCTGAAATAAATCCTAAATCCTAAAAAGACACTCCCTAGACCAGTGGTTCTCAACTCCAGTCCTCAGGACCCACTAACAGGCCAGATTTTAGGTATTACCTTGGGGAGATGCAGACTAGAATACTGCAATCACTGAGTAGCAAATGATATCACCTGCAATGTATTTCAGTTATCCTGCAAACCTGGCATGTTAGTGTGCCCTGAGGACAGGAGTTTAGAACCACTGCCCTAGACTGAGATTCAATTGTCGGTGTGCTGGTGTGATTGGTGGCCTCTGTACTACTTAGTGAGAACCTGTCAGTTTACAGCAGCCCTTCCGGTTGAACTACAACAGGGAGTGAGGTCCTGGTGGAACATAGAATCCTGTTGCATTCTTTGAATTATTTAGGCTACATCTTGGCAAGCCAAAAACAAATGATACCCTTCACACTCTCCAATAATAAAAAGACACAGAAAACAATACAGTTACATAGCCCTTCAACTGTTCATGCCAGCACTAAATATGTATGCCATATCTGCTCTTTAAACCCCTGTGGTCACTGGTATTCCATATATTATATATATATATATATATATATATATATATATATATATATATATATATATATATATATATATATATTATATATATATATATATATATATACATACACACACAGTATCTCACAAATGTGAGTACAGCCCTAACATTTTTGTAAATAAGTTATTATATCTTTTCATGTGACAACACCGAAGAAATTACACTTTGCTACAATGTAAAGTAGTGAGTGCACAGCTTGTATAACAGTGTAAATTTGCTGTCCCCCCAAAATAACTTAACACACAGCCATTTATGTCTAAACTGCTGGTAACAAAAGTGAGTACACCCCTACGTGGAAATGTCCAAATTGGGCCCAATTAGCCATTTTCCCTTCCTCGTGTCATGTGACTCGTTAGTGTTACAAGGTCTCAGGTGTGAATGGGGAGCAGGTGTGTTAAATTTGGTGTTATTGCTCTCACTCTCTCATACTGATCACTGGAGGTTCAACATGGCACCTCATGGCAAAGAACTCCCCGAGGATCTGAAAAAATAATTGTTGCTCTACATAAAGTCGGCCTCCGTGCCATCTTAAGAGCGTTGTAGGCCCCCGGGCAATGCAGTGCACTGGGGCCCCGCCTACACAATCATCCACGTGAATAAAAATGCAAATTATCGATAAGGCGATATTTATTGGTACCTCCAACAAAATCAGTGTTTAAACATTAACACAACGAAAGAGAGAGAAGCACACAGAGGATGTACATGGCAGATATAGGATGGCACACAGAGGATGTACATGGCAGGTATAGGATGGCAGAGACAGCGGATGTACATGGCAGGTATAGGATGGCAGAGACAGCGGATGTACATGACGGGTATAGGATGGCACACAGAGGATGCACATGACAGTTATAGGATGGCACACAGAGGATGGCACACATGGGATGTACAGGACAGATATAGGATGGCACACAGGATGGAACAACGAAGATGTACATGGCATGTAAAGGATGGCACAGACAGAGGATGTACATGGCAGGTAAAGGATTGCACAGACAGAGGATGTACATTGCAGGTAAACAATGGCACAGACAGAGGATGTACATGGCAGGTAAAGGATGGCACAGACAGAAGATGTACATGGCAAGTATAGGATGGCACACAGAGGATGTACATGGCAGGTAAAGGATGGCACAGACAGAGGATGTACATGGCAGCTATAGGATGGCACAGACAGAGGATGTACATGGCAAGTATAGGATGGCACACAGAGGATGGCACACAGAGGATGTACATGGCAGGTAAAGGATGGCACAGACAGAGGATGTACATGGCAGGTATAGGATGGCACAGACAGAGGATGTACATGGCAAGTATAGGATGGCACACAGAGGATGGCCCACAGAGGATGTACATGGCACACAGAGTGTGGCACACAGAGGGTGGCACACAGAGGATGTACATGGCACACAGAGGGTGGCACACAGAGGATGGCACAGAGAGGATGTACATGGCACACAGAGGATGGCACACAGAGGATGTACATGGCACACAAAGGGTGGCACGCAGATGATGTACATGGCACACAGAGGGTGGCACACAGAGGATGTACATGGCACACATAGGATGGCACACAGAGTATGTACATGGTACACAGAGGATGGCACACACACAGAGGATGGCACACAGAGGATGTATATGGCAGGAAAAGGATGGCACAGACAGTCGATGGAGAGAGAGAGAGAAAAAAATCAAGCAGCCTGCAGCAGTCTGATTACCTTCCACAACGGCTGCATAGCACATGAAGGGAGGAGGTGGGTGGAGCCATTCTTCTAGGTGAGGAGGAGAGGAGGACGAGCGTACGAGGAGGATCCTCAGAACGTCACTGGTTGCTAGATGCCAGTCGGCTGGCCTTCCTAGCAACCAGTGCAGCGGAGACTCAGAGCCATTGGCTGACAACGGGGGGGGGAGGGGAGGCCTAGACCACCAGGTAAACTAATCTAGTCTGTCGGGGGGCAGTGTAAATTGCCACCCTGTGTGTGGGTCCCCTTGGCAAGTGGGGCCCCCGGGCAACCGCCGGGTGTGCCCATTGGAAAAGACGGCGCTGGTCAGCCTAGGCTATAAGAAGATTGCCAACATCCCCAAACTAAGCTGCAGCATGGTGGCCAAACCCATACAGTAGTTTAACAGGACAGGTTCCACTCAGAACAGGCCTCGCCATGGTCGACCAAAAAAGTTGAGTGCACGTGCTCAGCATCATATCCAGAGATTGTCTTTGGGAAATAGACGTATGAGTACTGCCAACATTGCTGCAGAGGTTGAAGGGGTGGGGGGTCAGCCTGTAAGTGCTTAGACCATACACTGCACACTGCATCAAATTGGTCTGCATGGCTGTCGTCCAAAAAGGAAGCCTCTTCTAAAGAAGATGCACAAGAAAGCCCGCAAGCAGTTTGCTGAAGACAGGCAGACTAGGGACATGGATTACTGGATAACCATGTCCTGTGGTCTGATAAGACCAAGATAAACTGCTTTGGCTCTGATGGTGTCAAGCATGTGTGGCTGCAACCAGGTGAGAGTTACAAAGACAAGTTAATGCCTACAGTCAAGCAGGGTGGTGTGAGTGTCCTGGTCTGGGGCTGCATGAGTGCTGCTGGCACTGGGGAACTAAAGTTCATTGAGGGAACCATGAATACCAACATGTACTGTGACATACTGACGCAGAGCATGATCCCCTCCCTTCAGAGACTGGGCCGTAGGGCAGTATTCCAACATGATAACGACCCCAAACACACCTCCAAGACGACCATTGCCTTGCTAAAGAAGCTGAGGGTAAAGGTGATGGACTGGCCAAGCATTTCTCCAGACCTAAACCCTATTGAGCATCTGTGGGGCATCCTCAAATGGAAGGTGGAGGAGCGCAAGGTCTCTAACATCCACCAGCTCTGTAATGGCATCATGGAGGAGTGGATGAGGACTCCAGTGGCAGCCTGTGATGCTCTGGTGAACTCCATGCTCAAGAGGGCTAAGGCAGTTCTGGAAAATATTGGTGGCCACAAAAAATATTGACACTTTGGGCCCAATTTGGACATGTTTACTTAGGGGTGTACTCACTTTTGTTGCCAGAGATTTAGACATTAATGGCTGTGTGTTGAGTTATTTTGTGGGGACAGCAAATGTACACTGGAATACAAGCTGTACACTCACTACTTTACATTGTAGCAAAGTGACATTTCTTCAGTGTTGTCACATGAAAAGATATCATAAAATATTTACAAAAATGTGAGGGGTGTACTCACTTTTGTGACATACTGTGTATATATATATATATATATATATATATATATATATATATATATATATATATATATATTAGGGCTGCGCATCTTCACTTACCTCACGATTTGATGCGATTACGATTATTAGGGTCACGATTCGATACGATTCGATTCCGCGATGCATCACGAATCACGATGCATCACGATGCATCACGATTACTATGGGGACCCTTTTCTAAAGGGGGATCTATGGTGACCCTGCTCTAAAGGCGGATCTATGGGGACCCTTCTCTAAAGGGGATCTATGGGGACCCTGCTCTAAAGGAGATCTATGGGGAGCCTGGGCCTGTCCTAAAGGGGATCCAGGGGAACTGAGCTCTAAAGGGGGACCTATGGGGACCCTGCTCTAAAGGGGGATCTATGGAATAGATCCCCTTTAGTGCAGGGTCACCATAGATCCCCCTTTAGAGTAGGTCAGCATCCCCAGAGATCCCCCTTTAGTAGAGCAGGTCCCCCCATAGATCCCCCTTTAGTAGAGCAGGTCCCCTCATAGATCCCCCTTTAGAGCAGGCCACATCAGGTTAGAAGAGTTACCTGATGCTAGTTGTAGTACCGTAGGCCCTGGTAAGGAGGAATGCTGGGCTCTGTAGTCCCCCTAGTTGTAGTATAGCAGGCTCTGGTAAGGAGGAATGCTGGGCTCTGTAGTCCCCCTAGCTGTAGTATAACAGGCTCTGGTAAGTAGGAATGCTTGGCTCTGTACAGAGCTACATAGCACTGACATCGAGTCCGCCTGTCACACGCATTGACTTGTCTGTGAACGAGCCGCGGCGGGCGCGCGCCCGCCCGCAATTGGCTCGCAAGTCAGTGACAGGCGAGTGACGTATCCATACGTCACTCTGCCTGGCCGGGGCTGACCGCCGCAGTATATAGTCGTGCGGCGGTCGGCAACCGGTTAATATTTATATTCGTTTTTTGTCCACATTTCAGCCAATAATAATCAGAGTTTTTTTTATTAGAACAAAGTAACAAATAAAAGTCCCATATATCCTTAAAAAATGTAAAACTATTTAGCTAGGTAAATTAGTTATAGAGTTATATAGAAGTTTACCGACAGATACTGATACTACTAAATTTTACCTGGACATCCAGACTTCAATGACTTCTGAGCACAAAAGGATTAAGCTCCTAACTCAACCCATCTGATTAGCATAGCACATATCCTGATATGTAAAGGTGGTCCCCGGATTACAAACATCCAACTTACAAACAAATCCTACTTACAGAGGGAGACAACAGGAAGTGGAAGAAAAAATATACCCCTAGCCTAGGAAGGGAAAGTCCACTCCTGTAAAAGTTATCGTGGGAAAAAGGTGTCTCCACTGAAGCTTTATCAATGATCTTTGTTTCCACAAGAACCCAAAGTTTTCAAAATCGACATGTCATAGGGACAGACAGTGAGGTGAAATCCTCTGAATAGGGACACAGATAGCAAAACAAAATGTTACAGGGGTATTAACCCTTCCCTATGCTATAAAAGTGTAAAAATTGTTTTTTTTTTGGCTGGAGTTACACTAAAAAAGTACCTGTTCCAACTTACATACAAATTCAACTTACAGTCCCTATCTTGTTTGTAACCCGCGGACTGCCTGTATGCCACATTTATGGAAACATGCACCAAGTTTTCTAATTTAATAATATATTCCCTTCTGAAAAATATTGTTCACACCCCTTATCTGCCTCCACTATCTCCCAAAGTATAATTTGGGTGTTTACAGTCCCAGGGGAGGGAGGTTGTATAGCCAGAGGGAGCATTGGTTGATGCAGCCCCTTTCTGGAAAATCCTGAAAGTGCATCTAGTTCTGGCTAGACTTTCCGACTTTGATATTGTCTTTCTGTTACTTGCACAGCACTGTCTGCCTAATGAAAGGCTTTGTTTTTTGCCTGAAATTTCCCTTAGCATTTTCTTATGCCCAGGAGGTGCAAATACTCATGACATTCATAAACAAATATAATATGTCAGAATAAAAAGTAAATCACCTACAACAGCACAGTGATTTGGCACCACATCCATAACTATTTCCACAAAGATTTTTTTAATTCTATATAACCTTTAATGTAATTTTTTTTATGCTTTCTCTTTAACAAAAATATAGGACTTAGAATTGTGGGGCGGCAAACCACAGAAGTCTGCATTTGAACATTAACCGCTTGCCGACTGCTCGCAGTATATTTACTGCGGCAGTCAGCCCCTCACAGGCAGAGTGACGTAGGTCTACGTCGCTAGCCTGTGAGGCTCTGGGGAGCGAGCGCGCGCCCGCGGAGGCGCGCTCCCGCGCGGTCACGGACCCCCCCGCGCGTGTGACCACCTGTCATTCTCCTCAGTGTAAAAACACTGATCACACGGTTCTACAATGTAGAACCGTTGATCAGTGTCCCTACAGTTCAAGCCACAGCCAATCACAGTAAGAATCACGCCCCTAGGGACACACACAGCCCCTCCCTCTCAAATAAAGTTAACCCCTTCACTACCAGTGTATTTTTACAGTAACAGTGCATATGTATAGCACTGATTACTGTAGAAATGTCACTGGTAACCCCAAAAGTGTCAAAAATGTCAGTCAAGGGTCCGATCTGTCCGCCGCAATGTCGCAGTACCGCAAAAAAAATCGCAGATCGCCGCCATTGCGCGTTAAAAAAAAAAAACAACAAAAATGACAAAAATCTTTCCCTTTGTTAGTAAACGCGATAACTTTTGCGCAAACCAATAAAAATACGCTTTTTGCGATTTTTTTTAAACAAACATAGGTAGCATAAAACAAATTGGCCAAAAATGTTAAAAAATTTTGATTTTTACTTTTTTTTTGGGGAATTTCATATAAAAAAAAGTGAAAAATATTGTTATTTTTGCAAAATTGACGCTCTTTTTTTGTTTATAGCGCGTGATCAAAAAATCGCACAGGTGATCAAATATCACCAAAAGTAAGCTCTGTTTGTGGGAAAAAAAGGACGTCAAGGTACAGCGTCGCACGACTGCGCAATTGTCCGTTAAAGTCACGCAGTGCCGAATCGCAAAATACCCCCTGGTCGTTTAGCAGCCAAATCCTCCGGGGCTTAAGTGGTTAAGAATGTGTTTATCCAAAATCTTATTTTATAGCATTCTAGCAGATTCACCCCTGTGCTTGCCTTCTTACAGAACAAAAAGAGAGCACACCACCCTTGTGCATTACCCAAGTGAAGTTTTATTAAAATGAGGGAGAAAAGAAATATACTCACAAGCACAAAAGTCTTAAAAGCGTATCAGTCCACAATGGACACAAAGCACAGTGTCCAGCACGCCAGAGGACCTGGAAGAGAGAATTCTTTGAGATCATGTATGTTATTTGTTGAATCAGATATACTAAGAGGCTATCCTTTTAGACCCGCCTTTTTTCTATGTGCCTTATTTTGACTACATTACAATGAGTTGATGGCCTTTGATGGCTGGATTACTATCGACTCTATATCTAGGCTTCTCCCACAAGCTATTCTACCTTTCAGTGTTTACGTACTTCCAACTGTAATTTTGCACTGCAAACATTGGACTCTAAAGTGTAAGGTATTAACTGTAGTATGGTTATGATCATATATGAGGTGTGTGTATATTGCCACTTTGTTTCATTTTTCAAATTGAGTAGAGGTTACGGCTACTTTTTCATGTTTAAATAAAATACTACATTAAAATTTCCAGGCAAACAGAGTGAAGAGGGGTATGTGGCATTTATCCAGTATTTGAAAAACTAGAACTGATAGGGAAGAATTATTGCCATTTTTGGAACCAATGGTTTAAAAATACCAAGGGACAGGTCTTACATTCGAGGCACCAAAATGTGTGTTGGCCTGTGTGATCTATTTGTTCTAAATTGTGGAAAGGAATTATACACACAAGATACACAAGTTACGTTTTCTATTTTAGCCTGTGGTGCTCATGTCTAGGCCATTTCAGTGTTGTAAACCACTATTACAAATACTGATTTTGGATTATTTTTGTTGAACTTTGGGGTCCCATGCCCTGTTCATGCTACTAAAGGAGGATGCTGAGTTGCAAGCTGGCAGTATGTTGTTTTGGCAATCACACATTCATTACATATCAGTTTTATGTTCTTCGGTTTTATATGCAAATTCAAGAGCCTTCAGCTGTTTATCAGATAGAAATCTCAAAGTGAAACTTATTAATACATTTCTATGGATCAGATGCATAGTAAAGCCAGACAATAGCTCAGGTGGTTGAGTCACGGAAATATACAGATTACAAGCAGAACAAAATCATAAAGGTCAGTGTTATTTTCTACACTACCCTGACCTTTATTACTGGTCATCAGATCCTGGTTGATTTCTCTGTTAACTTGAATCTATTAAGAATTTCAATAATATAATTACACCCAATGGGTATCTGCATGTACCTTCCAGAACCATCCAGAAAGGCCCAGAAGTTCCAATAGCTAGGATACTCTTTTATCTAATCAGTCTAGGTTTACCATTACCCTTTCTATAGCCCCTACAGGTCAAGAAGGTTCCTGCAATATTGGTGGACCATTAATGAATTACAGAAGGAGGAGGGCCACGCTGAAGCTAATGTTTACCTAGCAGAACACCCCATTTCAGAGCTCTCAGGGTCCTGTGGAAGATAGCTTAAGGTGCTGTATGTACAGTAACCTTTAACATTAGCAACAGGAAGAAGGAGTAACGCCACTCTAGATGAGGTCGGTGGCTCCTTAGAGATTGAGTGCAGGTCCAGTCCATTGTCTGGCCAATGTATCCAGTAAGAAATGGATGACTGCATGGAAAAGTAAAAAAAGCTTCATGACACACAGGGAATGAGCATGGTTAACAAAATGAATCACGTAATCATAACCTGCTAGCACTAATGATGTAGATTTGATATATATTTTTGTTTATATCATGTTTGCTTTGCTCTTTTTCTTTCCTTCATCCACTTTGTTTAGGTGAGAACCCATTTATTGGAAGATTTCATTGGGCATACATACAGTACATACATAACACCTGTTACATTGAGGGTGTTCTATATACAAATATTTTAATTGCTTTTTTCATGTTTATCTTTTTTACATTTTCTGTATATACAATATGTTTTGTAACTAATTATATTCTTTTATACATATATTGTGTTGATTTGAATACTTAGTGAATGTATTGGTTTGGAGCACATTTATCCAGTACTTGATTGTTTACAGCTGTTTTTTGGGCTATTTAAGAGTCTACATCATTAGTGCTAGAAGAGTATGATTAAGCGAATCATTTTGTGAAATGCGTTAACCATGCTCTTTCCCTGTGTGTGATGAAGCATTTTTGACTTTTCCGTGTTGGATGATTTTATGACAATAAGGATCTCCTAGCATTTTAAAGTGCGGTCACTCGTTGGTCATTGGATACCTTTAACATTTAATTCCTAAACCACAGTACAGGCAAAGTTTAATATAAAATAATTGTAGGGATCACATAGTTACATAGTTGGTAAGGATAAAAAAGATAACAGTCTATTCAATTCAACCTGTGTGGGTGTTTGTTCGTGTAGATAATCATTTCCCATATCCCTGTATATTGTGTTCGCTAAGATGCACATCCAAGATTCTTTTAAAACTATCAATACTTCCTGTTGACACCACTTATTGTGGAAAAGAATTCCACATCCTTACCGCCCTGAAAGTGAAAACCCCCCTATGCAGCTTAAAGCGGAGTTCCACACTAAAAATGTTTTTTTCACTGTCCGCTAGCTTAGATGAACCTGAAAAAGAATTGGATAATTCAATTTTTTTTTTCACTTACCTTGTTTTTAATGAAAATATACTTACCTTCCTCTTCCTCCCTCTGCGGACACAGCCCACGCCATCACTTCCTCCTCGCATTGACTCCTGGGAGATGACGTAATCGATCCCAGGAGTCAATGCGCCTCCACCGGCCCTGCTTGTCACTTCCGGGGCAAGCGCGTCATTCCCTGCTGAACAGCTTCTGGGCTGCACATAAGCTGTGCAGGGATGACACGCCTGCACCGGAAGTGAGGAGCAGGGCTGGTGCAGGGCATTCTGGGACTCCGACGTCACCGAAAAGGACACCGAAGAGGACACTCCGGCTTCAGCTGCCCACACCTGAGATGACAGCGCTGGACAAGACATTTTCAAGGTAAGAATTTCTTCTAAAAGGTAAGTGAAACAGGTGACAGTTCAGAGGCTATCGTTGCTTAAATGCACTAGCCCTGACTGTCCCGGGGGTATTTTTAGGTATAAATTTTTTTTCAGGGTGGAACTCCGTTTTAAGGTTAAACCGCTTCTCTTCCAATCTCATTGTGTTGCCCTGTGTCCTCTTACACTCCTTGAGACTGAATAGTTTCCTACCTACACTGGGATTACCATTGGGATATTTGTATATGCTATCATATCTCCTCTCAAGAGTCTCTTCTCCAGGGAGAATAGGTTTAGCGCTTGTAGTCGTTCCTTGTATTTGCGGTCCTCCAGCCCCCTTATTCATTTGTTGCCCTTCTCTGAACTCTCTCCAGTTCCAGCACATCCTTTTTGAGGATTGGTGACCAGACCTGGAAGGAGTTCTCCAGATGTGGCCGAGCCAAAGTTTAAATAAAGTGGTAGAATTATTGTTTTTATCTCTGGAGTAAATCCCTTTTTTAATGAATGCTAATATTCTGTTGGCTGTGCTTGCCGCATCTTGGCAGTGCATGGTATTGCTCAGTCTGTCATCTACTAGGACGCCCAGATCCTATTATATATTTTATATATTTTAAACCCCCCAAGTGCATTACTTTACATTTTTCAATGTTAAACCCCATCTGACATCTAGTTGCCCACTCCTTTAATTTATTAAGGTCCTCTTGTAAGGTTTCTATATCCCGCTGTGATGTTATTGCCCTACTCATTTTTGTGTCATCGGCAAACACTGAGATTGAGCTATTTATCCCATCCTCTATATAATTTATAAATAAATTACACAGAATGGGTCCCAGGACAGAGTCTCGGGGTACCCCGCTTACCACTCTAGACCATTCTGAGCATGTGCTATTTAAAACCACCCTTTGGACATGCCCCTGTAACCTGTGTTCTATCCAAGACCAAACCCTATGGTCCATGCCTACAGACCTCAGTTTGTAGATTAAACGTTTGTGGGGCACTGTATCAAATGCTTTTGCAAAATCCAGATATACCACAGCCACAGGCCTACCTTTGTCCAGGTGGCAGTTCACTTCCTTGTAGAAGGTTAACAGGTTGGTTTGGCAAGAACGACCTTTTGTAAACCCATGCTGATTACTACTAACGATACTATTTTCATCAGAAAATTCTTGGATATAATCCCCTCAAATATTTTACATACTATTGATGTTAGACTGACAGTTCTGTTGTTTCCAGTAATATATTTCTGCCCTTTTTTGAATATTGGTACCACATGGGCTTTTCAGCTGGTACCATTCCTGTCAACATGTTGTCTATAAAGATTAGGAATAGCGGTCTGGCTCTAACCTGACTGAGTTCCTTGAGGACTCTCAGGTGCAAGTCCTGGTGATCTGTTTGTTCTAAGTTTGTCTAGTCTTTTCTGGACACCAGCTTCTGTAATACACAAGGTTACGTTCTGTGACGTGTTGCTAACAATACAGTCATGGCTGTTATACCACTCCTTTTCCTGTTTAAAAAGGAACTATTATTCATACTAAAGTAAGAATAATGGGCCACAGCTGCTCTATACTGGAATACCAGCTTAGAGAGCCTGTGACTTTTGGGGAACAGCGGCAGCTAACCTGGAATTCTGCAGGTTCCCTTCAACCTTTGTCCAATAGATTTGTGTCTGTGCTGTCCAGCTTGCTATAAGGATCTTGTTTTTATTAAGTGTTCATCCACTTAAGTACAGTCACTAATGAGGAATTCCATGTTCATGGCTAGGAACAAAGGGACATGATGAAAGGTAATTAGATATTGACCAAGTTGTGCTAGATTAGCTTGGCAGCTTCATTTCAATTACTCTGGACAATAGAGAGAACTCAGAAGCTTCTCCTTAACCCCTTCACCATCAGAAGCAGTTTCCGTTCTCATCAATTTTTTGTTGAATAGCTATAGTAAATTCTGATTTTATAAAATGTCAAGAGTAGTCACAAAGGTCAAGTTAATAATAATCAGTTCAGGTGGAGTAGCATAATGACCTTAGAAGGCAGACAGACCTTTTGGGTGGATTATCTGTCATGTTTTCAGTACTTGGTTTAATGTGCAGCCAAGGACTTGTGCCCTGATTGGAATTCAGCAGAGGAAGAGATGGCAAAATTTATGTATTTTTCTCCTGCTCCATTTGTAAGTGCAGCGGGTGTGTGATTCATACATAATTCCTCTAATTACACAGCCAGTGAAACAGGGCGATGTACCTCATTAGGCTTGGTTTCCTATCCAGGCTTTTACATCCTAATGGGCTTCATTCCCATACAGCACACATGGTTCTAGGGATTTAATAAATATGTCTCTATTCAAATGAATACTGTAACTGCTGTGATTCTACTGTGACTTTATATAAAGTGTGTATGCACTTTGAAATTATTGATCAATATGTGTAGAAAGCAGTAATCTTGGGTCAGAGCCAATAATATAGAGAGGGTAAATTATTCAAAAGTGGGGAATCTTCAGCCCCATAATCATATGTAACTCTAGTAAAGCACAAAAAACTAAAGTGGTTATAAACCTCTCAAATGAATAATGAACAAAGCATATCCCTCTATAGTGTCTAACTCCCTCAAAGCATATTCTATAGTGTCTAACTCCCTCAAAGCATATTCTATAGTGTCTAACTCCCTCAAAGTATATCCTTCTATAGTGTCTAACTCCCTCAAAGCACATTCTATAGTGTCTAACTCCCTCAAAGCATATTCTATAGTGTCTAACTCCCTCAAAGTATATCCTTCTATAGTGTCTAACTCCCTCAAAGCACATTCTATAGTGTCTAACTCTCTCAAAGCATATTCTATAGTGTCTAACTCTCTCAAAGCATATTCTATAGTGTCTAACTCTCTCAAAGCACATTCTATAGTGTCTAACTCCCTCAAAGCATATTCTATAGTGTCTAACTCCCTCAAAGCATATTCTATAGTGTCTAACTTCCTCAAAGCATATCCTTCTATAGTGTCTAACTCCCTCAAAGCATATTCTATAGTGTCTAACTCCATCAAAGCATATTCTATAGTGTCTAACTCCCTCAAAGCATATTCTATAGTGTCTAACTCCATCAAAGCATATTCTATAGTGTCTAACTCCATCAAAGCATAACCTTCTATAGTGTCTAACTCCCTCAAAGCATATTCTATAGTGTCTAACTCCATCAAAGCATATCCTTCTATAGTGTCTAACTCCCTCAAAGCATATTCTATAGTGTCTAACTCCATCAAAGCATATCCTTCTATAGTGTCTAACTCCCTCAAAGCATATTCTATAGTGTCTAACTCCATCAAAGCATATCCTTCTATAGTGTCTAACTCCCTCAAAGCATATTCTATAGTGTCTAACTCCATCAAAGCATATCCTTCTATAGTGTCTAACTCCCTCAAAGCATATTCTATAGTGTCTAACTCCATCAAAGCATATCCTTCTATAGTGCCTAACTCCCTCAAAGCATATTCTATAGTGTCTAACTCCATCAAAGCATATCCTTCTATAGTGTCTAACTCCCTCAAAGCATATTCTATAGTGTCTAACTCCCTCAAAGTATATCCTTCTATAGTGCCTAACTCCCTCAAAGCATATTCTATAGTGTCTAACTCCATCAAAGCATATCCTTCTATAGTGTCTAACTCCCTCAAAGCATATTCTATAGTGTCTAACTCCATCAAAGCATATCCTTCTATAGTGCCTAACTCCCTCAAAGCATATTCTATAGTGTCTAACTCCATCAAAGCATATCCTTCTATAGTGTCTAACTCCCTCAAAGCATATTCTATAGTGTCTAACTCCCTCAAAGCATATTCTATAGTGTCTAACTCCCTCAAAGCATATCCTTCTATAGTGTCTAACTCCCTCAATCAAAAGCACCTAGTGTGATTCTGTCTGCTCTGGCCTTTCTCTTCTATCTGCAGAGTCACTTCTGATAATTTATGACATCACTGAGCATTCCATGGGGATGCCCCCCCCCCCCAAAAAAAAAAAAAAAACACAGCCTGTGATTGACACCCTCTGCTGTGCATAGTAAAAAAGTGGGTGTGTGATCATTCCCTCTACTCAGGTCTCAGATGACACTCAGCTCCCTACTCTATACTGTGCAGTGTGTGACATCAGATCCCCACCCTCTGCCTACTGCCGTTCAAAATGCTGTGTAATCTGAGCTCTTTGAATGTGTGTAGAGAAGAGACAACAGATAAAGAGGTACAACATATGTAAGAGCATTTGTTTCATCTCATTGTGTATCACCTGAGCTAGTCACTTCACTGGGTATGTGTAAGGGTTTATAACCACTCTAAAGTTATTAGTCAATGCCACATAGACATAACTATGTACCAACAAAGCTAATGTTGCACCCTTTATCCAGGAATATGCTGTTTTATATTCTAATAAAAAACATTTAGACTAAAACTTCCTGTCAGTGGTTGACAACAGGGAAACATTTGCAGTACCTGTTGTCACTCTGCAGCCACTAAAACTAAAAAGGACTACAGAGCAACATATGTTCCCTTGTGATGTGTGCATCCCAACCTTGTCTAGTCCAAGCAATTGCCCATTTTAGATTCTTCTTTTACAGAAGACTGACAGCAAGGCTAGAAGCTAGTGATGTGTGTGAGATAATGGAGTTCATTTACTAAAACTGAAGACTGCAAATTCTGATGCAGCTCTGCATAGAAGCTTCCAGGTTGTTTTGTCAAAGCTTAATAGAATAAGCTGAAGTTAAAAGCTGATTGGCTACCATGCACAGCTACACCAGATTTTGCACTCTCCAGTTTTAGTAATTCAACCCCAATAATTGCTATCAATAGGCTTTAGCAAAGCATCTTGGGAGATCCTGTTTATTTGGGTGGTCACACACCACAGGAAATAACGTTTAGTTGAGTGCTGACCCTCCTCCTTAACCACTTCCTGACCATCCACCGCATATATACTGCGGCAGGATGGCTCTCCTGCGCAAACCGACGTAGGGGCACGTCGGCCGCGCGCAGGAAGCTAGGGGCGAATGCGTGCCGGCGCGCTACCGCCCCCCACTTGGCAGCGGGAAGACGATGCATGTGTCAGGCAGCTCTGATTGCTGCCTGACACCCGTGATCGCTCCCCGCTGAGAGAGAAGAACGGTCAGCTGTTCTAAACACAGCCATCTGTCCTTCTCTCTGAAGTGATCACAGAGCTCATGTGATCCTTCCATTCAGGATCACATGTCTCTATGGTCATTTCACAAGCCATCTGTCCTTCTCTCTGAAGTGATCACAGAGCTCATGTGATCCTTCCATTCAGGATCACATGTCTCTATGGTCATTTCACAAGCCATGCCCCCCCACAGTTAGAATCACTCCCCTAGGCTCACCTTTAACCCATTGATCACCCAATAGGGTTAACCCCTTCCCTGCCAGTGTCATTATTACAGTAACAGTGCATATTTTTTAGGACTGATTACTGTAGTAATGTCACTGGTACCCTCAAAAGTGTAAAGAATGTCAGTTAGGGGTCCAATCTGTCCGTCACAATGTCACAGTCCCGCAAAAATTTCAGATCGCCACCATTACTAGTAAAAAAAAAAAAAACAATAAAAATGACATAAATCTTTACCGTAGTTAGTAGACGTGATAACTTTGCGCAAACCAATCAAAATATGCTTATTGCGATTTTTTTTTTACCAAAAATATGTAGCAGAATACAAATTTTGCCTAAAATATTAAAACATTTTGATTTTTAATTTTTTTTTTTTTGAGAATGTCATATAGCAGAATGTGAAAAATATTGTTTTTTTTTTTTCAAAATTCTCGCTCTTTTTTTGTTTATAGTGCAAAAAATAAAAATCACACAGGTGATCAAATACCCCCAAAAGAAAGCTCTATTTGTGGGAAATAAAGAACGTCAATTTTATTTGGGTACAGTGTCGCACAACCATGCAATTGTCCGTTAAAATAACACAGTGCCGAATCGCAAAATAGGGCCTGGTCAGTAAGGGGGCAAATCCTTTCAGGCTTAAAGTGGTTAAATATACCTTTGAATGGGGCCTTTGCTTTGTCCAAGTAATTGTGGAAAAGTTGCCCGCCAATGCTAAGAACCAGTGCTAAGGCCAATGCAAAAATATATTTTGTGTACTATGCTTGTCACTCTACTTAAATAGAAGTATGCACAATCAAAGGATAAGTGCACTTATATCTGCAGGAAAGGAAGGTGGATACTGACCCCAAGAGTCTGTTGGCTAAATCAGAGCAAGATTAATAAGTATTAGTATTTTTTTTTCCCAACGGCAGGAACGCGGCTGCTTAAAGGATATGTACTATATTTTTAGTTATCCATTAAAGTAATGAGGACATTTGATGATGACAACAATAATACACTAAGGTGCCCATATGCAAGTGACTGAATTGACATACAGAATTAGCATACAGGCCTTTCAGTTCCTTATTTAATTGATATTTTATGTGAAATCACTGTAGTATGACTAAGTACACAGTCACACTAATGCACCGAATTGTGAGCATATATGTAAATCGCAATCACATTTGACCAAGTGTACAATATATACATGCCAGAAATCCCACTTTGATGTATCATCTTTGGAAGCTTACAAAAGTTTATCAGTATGAATAAAAAGAAAGAACAGAAAATTCTGAACTACAGTCAGGTCCATAAATATTGGGACATCAACACAATTTTAATCTTTTTGGCTCTATACACCACCACATTAGTTCTGAAATGAAAACAAACAAGATGTGCTGCTTTAACTGCAGACTTTCAGCTTTAATTTTTTGGTATTTACATCCAAATCAGGTGAACGGTGTAGGAATTACAACAGTTTGAATATGTGCCTCACACTTTTTAAGGGACCAAAAATTATGGAACAGATTAACAATCATAAATCAAACTTTAAGTTTTTAATACTTGGTTGCAAATCCTTTGCAGTCAATTACAGCCTGAAGTCTGGAATGCATAGACATCACCAGACGCTGGGTTTCATCCCTGGTGATGCTCTGCCAGGCCTCTACTGCAACTGTCTTCAGTTCCTGCTTGTTCTTGGGGCATTTTCCTTCAGTTTTGTCTTCAGCAAGTGAAATGCATGCTCAATCGGATTCAGATCAGGTGATTAACTTGGCCATTGCATAACATTCCACTTCTTTCCCTTAAAAAACTCTTTGGTATGCTTCGGGTCATTGTCCATCTGCACTGTGAAGCGCCGTCCAATGAGTTCTGAAGCATTTGGCTGAATATGAGCAGATAATATTGCCCGAAACACTTCAGAATTCATCCTGCTGCATTTGTAAGCAGTCACATCATCAATAAATAGAGTTCCATTGGCAGCCATACATGCCCACGCCATGACACTACCACCACCATGCTTCACTGATGAGGTGGTATGCTTTGGATCATGAGCAGTTCCTTTCCTTCTCCATACTCTTCTCTTCCCACCACTCTGGTACAAGTTGATCTTGGTCACATCTGTCCATAGGATGTTGTTCCAGAACTGTGAAGGCTTTTTAGATGTTGTTTGGCAAACTCTAATCTGGCCTTCCTGTTTTTGAGGCTCACCAATGGTTTACATCTTGTGGTGAACCCTCTGTATTCACTCTGGTGAAGTCTTCTCTTGATTGTTGACTTTGACACACATACACCTACCTCCTGGAGAGTGTTCTTGATCTGGCCAACTGTTTTGAAGGATGTTTTCTTCACCAGGGAAAGAATTCTTCGGTCATCCACCACAGTTGTTTTCCATGGTCTTCCGGGTCTTTTGGTGTTGCTGGGCTCACCGGTGCATTGTTTTGTTTTAAGGATGCTCCAAACAGTTGATTTGGCCACACCTAATGTTTTTGCTATCCCTCTGATGGGGTTGTTTTGTTTTTTCAGCCTAATGATGGCTTGCTTCACTGATAGTGACAGCTCTTTGGATCTCATATTGAGAGTTGACAGCAACAGATTCCAAATGAAAATAGCACACTTAAAATTCACTCTGAACCTTTTATCTGCTCCTTGTAAATGGGATAATGTGGGAATAACACACACCTGGCCATGGAACAGCTGAGCAGCCAATTGTCCCATTACTTTTGGTCCCTTAAAAAGTGGGATGCACATATACAAACTGTTGTAATTCATACACCTTTCACCTGATTTGGATGTAAATACCCTCAAATTAAAACTGAAAGTCTGCAGTTAAAGCACATCTTGTTTGTTTCATTTAAAATCCATTGTGGTGGCGTATAGAGCCAAAAAGATTAGAATTGTGTCGACATCCCAATGTTTATGGACCTGACTGTATATGTTACTTCCAAGGTTAATAAGAATCCTGATTATTGACTTGAACAGTTGTATTTAATGATGAGATAGCTGTAAATAATCCAAAAAAAAAAATAAAGAAAAATACTGGTATAAATACCTATATCACAGAAAACAAATTTGTGGAAAGTAATTTGAATATCATCAGCATTAAAGCTCTGGGTTTAAGTAAACTATAAATCCAGTTATGAAAGGCTATTGCGGGGACAAAAATAATGCATCACCAGTGAGAAATAATGTGCATTATGTATACAGTAACTCCAGGATATTAGAGGGCAATAAAGTCACTGTTAGCATTTATAATTCTGATCAGGATTACAGCCCCTCTGGGTTTTTAGGAATGTCAATGGTCAATTCAACCCTGCAATCTAATACATTATTCATAAAATTGTAATCCTATTGATTAAATTAGGACAGCTATTTTAGATTACGTATGTCACTTTCATTGTGTGAATTACGTATTTTATGTGTTTATTTTAATGCATGCATTGTGTATTGTAATCAATCATAGAATGCAATAAACAGTTATTTACCATGTCACCACTAGGTGGCCTAGCTAGTAGTAGGAGAAATCTCATCCTAAGGGAGCAGAGCCCTATTTATTTTAACTACTTTGCTATCTTTAGGGGTCATGCACACTGCAGCTAGGCACCTTTAGCGCTTGAGCTTTCATTAATTTCAGTGGCCGGAATACATTCATAATATGGTCAATGAAATGAATGAACACTCAAACGTGCCTAAATGCACCTAAATGCGTATGTAAAAGCCAGTGGCGGCTGTTGCCCACAGCCCCCCCAGCCAGCCAACCACATTACCCCCCCATCGCTCAATCGATCGCATGTCAGGCCCCCGCCAGCCCCTGCACTTACCCCATGCAGGTGGCATCTTCACCCCTGCGTCTCCTCCGGAGTCATGGCAGTCGATTCTCCTCCCGGCCAATCAGTAGTTAGGACTCGCGGCCAATCAGGTCTTAGGACTCCCAGCAAATCAGGACTCAGGACCCACTTCCTGATTGGCCGTGAGGAGAAACAGGGAGACATTAGCAAATATTAATTTACTAATGTCACACAACTCGGCGGGCTTTGGGCACGGTGCTCTGCGCCCCGAGCCCACCCTTTTTGAAGCCAATTAGGGCCTCCAGCTCTAACCATGTGCTACAAAAAAAAAAAAAAACCATTGGAATCCATGCGTCCGGCGCCCTGCATGTAGATCAGGGGCCCGGGCACATGGATTAGGGGAGCGGCACCCCTGCACCCTGTATGGTCGGACCGCCACTGGTAAAAGCTCAGCTTTAGCAGCGTTTTTTACACTGATTTTCTCCTACCAGGAGAAAAGCCGTTCAGAAGAGCCTAGTGTACTTGAGGCCTTTTACTTCCCAGCAAATGTATTACATGTAAAGGTTCACTACACTTAGGACTATGAAGTCAATAGACAACCTCTAAAAAGTGTTTCATCTTGCCATGGTGTGCTTTCTGGTAACCCAGTTTTATCATGCCTCCCAACTGTTCCTCATTTTGAGGGACCATCCCTCTTTGGGAACTAAACCCTTCTGCCCCTCTTTCCTCCTCAGTTGTCCCTCTTTCTTGACAAATGCAATACTTAAAGTTGTTGTAAAGTGTAATTTTCCTTCAAAATGAAAATATTACCTGCTCTGTGCAATGATATTGCACAGATCTGCCCTTTTCCTCCTCTTCTGGGAGCCCCTGCTGGTGCTGACTGCCCCTCCCCTCTTCCGAGTTCCCCCATAGCAAGCTGTGTGCAGAGGGGGCACACGAGCAGGCACACTCCTGAGCACCCATAGACACACATAGCATACCACCGTCAGCCCCCCCCCCCCTACACTCTGCTTACAGGATTTGATTGACAGCAGCAAGAGCCAAAAAGAGCTGCAGGTAGGCACAGCTCTGAATCAATAGAGGACTTAGAGGACTCAGTTAAGTGTTTGGGGGCTGGGGGGGCTAGAACAGGTAGGGGGGCATTTTTTCTGACGCCTTAGGAGTCCCCTTCACTGGAACTAAGGGGCTAAGCCCAACCCCTGAAAAAACAACCCCACACCATAATCTCCCCTCCACCAAATGATTTGGACCAGTGCACAAACCAAGGTCCATAAAATACATAAATGAGTGAGTTTGGGGTGGAGGAACTTGACTGGTCTGCACAGAGTTCTGACCTCAACCTGACAGAACACCTTTGGGATGAATTAGAGCGGAGACTGCATCCTAGGTCTTCCCGTCCAACATCAGTGCCTGACCTCACAAATGCGCTTCTGGAAGAATGGTCAAACATTCCCATAGACACACTCCTAAACCTTGTGGACAGCCTTCCCAGAAGAGTTGAAGCTGTTATAGCTGCAAAGGGTTGGCCAACTCAGCATTGAACCCTACGGACTAAGACTGGGATGCCATTAAAGTTCATGTGCATTTAAAGGCAGGGGTCCCAATACTTACAAGAAATGGGCAATTTTGGGACTTTATGTGGGAACTGGCTAGCACTGCTCAGTGTCTCCAACCCTGTAAATGTTCAATTGAAAAGCAAGATGGGATAAATGAAGGTGTGTGAAAAACAGCCGGTCCCTAGTTTGAAATACTTACCCACCAGTCTGCTAACAAACCAAATAAACCTGTCTAACAATATAGGTTAAAAACAGGAGTTTAGTTAACACACATTTGCAAATGCATGCGGAAGCTGCAAGGCCAACAACAAGGCATCCTGCGTATCTTGCAGAACCTAACACTAAATAACACTGCTCAACCTGAGTGTCTGAGTGTCTTCACAAAAGGAAGGACATGCTGCTAATGGATGGATGGGAAACAGATGGGATTGGAGATCGCCCAATCCTCCCCCATCTGCTCCAATCCAAGACTGGCAATGAAAAACGAATGGCTGTATAATAGCCATAGGGTGCAAACTAAATGTGATCAGCTGGGAAACACACACCCTATCCCTTTAGTAAAGATGCCATAGGCAAATGGGGACTTTGAGTGAGACACCCGCCTGTAAAGCAAGCGTCTCCATCCCTAGTAAGATACAAGAAATGGGCAATTTGGGACTTTATGTGAGAACTGGCGAGCACTGCTCAGTGTCTCCATCCCTGTGAATGGTCAATTGAAAAAGCAAGGGGGATAAATGAAGGTGTGTGAAAAACAGCCGGTCCCTAATTTAACTAAACTCCTGTTTTTAACCTATATTGTTAGACAGGTTTATTTGGTTTGTTAGCAGACTGGTGGGTAAGTATTTCAAACTAGGTACCGGCTTTTTTTCACACACCTTCATTTATCCCCCTTGCTTTTCAATTGACCATTTTTCGGGGTCCCAATACTTTTGGTAATATAGTGTATATATATATACAGCATAAGAGAATGAAAAATTATTTCTGATGAGTTGCTGTTGCATTGTATGTTGCCGTAGGTGATCTTGCCAAACCCAATTTCGTTACAAAAACAGTAATTTCACTTTTGTTGAAAATCTGTTGAAATGAATCATTCAATCTGTCATGGAAAACTAATAGGTATATGTGATTTTTTAAAAACATTTCCCATTACTTTGTGACATTACCACTCACCATGTCAACAATGTGATTATCATGTCAACGTTTTTCAGTTTTGAACGCATTTAATCCTATATAAGCCCACACACATTTGAGATTTCTGTACAATTCTCAAATACAGATTTTAATTTTAAACTATGTAACTGTTATATAGCCATATAAAACATTGGGTATTGGAAACATGCACGCATTTTCTACTTTTTATGTATGCAGTTATTTGTCAGGCATAATACCAGTCCTGTGACCTTACCTTTGCTGGAGTAGCACTCTTACGGCTACCGAAAGACTTGTCAGCAAGTGCTCCCATATCTCCTGCAAGTCACGTTTAGTGCATTTTTAGGGGCTGTTTAGTGCCAAAAGGATGATGAACATACAAAAGGAGCTAAATGATAGCAAACATTTACATTTCATTCGTTTACAAAGTGATTGCTTAAAGTGGAGCTTCACCCAAAAGGGGAAGCTCTGCTTGTCTGCACCATCCCCCCCGCCCCTCCTCCACTGCCACATTTGCCTTTTTTGGGGGGGGAGCAGGTACCTGATTTTGACAGGTACCCACTCCCACTCAGGGCTGCCATCGGGGGGAGACAGCCCATACACATGTAGGGGGCCCAGGCGTTCCAAGGGGCCCAGCTGCCCAGGCCCAACCCACGAGATTAAGTTGTTGCTGCTGTAGTAACTAGCAATTGCTAAAGCAGGGTGGCCACAGAGTAAGCTAAAAGGGATGTCTTTTTGCTGAATATATGAGGTTGTCTCTTTGCTGGATTGGGATGTCTCTTTGCTGGATTGAGCTGTCTCTTTGCTGAATATATGAGGTCGTCTCTTTGCTGGATTGGACTGTCTCTTTGCTGAATAAATGGGAATGTCTCTTTGCTGGATTGGGATGTCTCTTTGCTGGATTGGATGTCTCTTTGCTGGATTGGATGTATCTTTGCTGAATATATGGGGATGTCTTTTTGCTGGATTGGATTCATTTTCAAATATTAAGTTGTAAGAGTGTTAAAATAAAAGTGGGTGCACTAAAGGAATCAGTGGGATGGCCAGCGGGCGGATTCGGTGGCATGGCCAGAGGGCTGGCCCTGGGGAATGTTGGTTGTCAGGCCCGGAGCTGCCCAGGCCTAAAGCTGTGTAAGGGGCCCAAAAAATTTCTGATAGGTGTCCTGCTCCCACTTACAGATAAGATTGCCAATCAGCGTTCTACAACGATCCACCCCCCCCCCCCCCCCGTTGCCTTCTGGGAGACGCACCCAGGTTCCAGGACTATTCAAAAAGCGCAGCGCAACTCCCACGTGCACAGTAGGAAACAAGGCTTCACTTCCTGTTTCCCTTACAACAGATGCCGGCCCCTGCACCCGAAGCCTATTGAAGAATTGGCTCGGGTTGTCGACATCGCGGACAACCTTGACAGGTAAGTGTCCTTATTTTAAACGTGATTTTTTTTTTTTGCCTGAATTCCCACCTGAACTGGACCCATAAACGCACAGGACCTTTTTTCAAACTGCACCGCGGCCACCTCTGACATGTGTGAACCGTCTCACATGTCATGCAAATTGGATGCAAGTTAAAGGAGAAATACAGTCAAAGCTCATTTGGCCATACATCTCCTATGGAACACAGGAGTGTAGTTCCTTTTGCACTCTTCTAACCCGTTTTCAGCAGAAAGTGGGCTAAAGTCCGCTCTCTGCTGACGTCACAGAAGTTGGTCCAGGCACCGCGTCATCATCACCACAGAGTCGAGATCCGCCAGATCCCTTGACCGACACCCAGTGTTCTATCAGAATACCGCTACTTATCAGATTCTGCAACCAGAAGTGACGTTCGGATGGTAACAACTTACTGCATACACGCCATGTGTTCCAACATGGCCGCTGTGCGTTCCAATAGGTTTCCTAATGTGACAGAACATGAAGCAGCGCATACATCTTCTTACACCCATGCAAGTCTTGAATTTTACATTTATTTTAACACTCATCTTATATACTGAAATAGACTATTTCACCACGACCGAGTGAAATAGTCTATTTCACTATATAATCAGTTTGTAGCTGAGCAGTGCGGGGTGTACCAAGATGGCCGTCACCACTTTCTGCCTGCAGGTTTCTTGCTATATTTACTATATTACAATAATAATAGAAATGTAATAGTGTTATTCAGTCTATAAGGTGAGTTTACTGCTAAAATAAATGTAAAATTCAAGACTTGCGTGGGTATAAGAAGATGTCTGCCGCTGCTTCGTGTTCTGTCACATTAGGAAACCTACTGGAACGCATAGCGGCCATGTTGGAATGCATGGCGTCCGAACGTCACCTCCGGTTGCAGAATCTGATAAGTAGCGGTATTCTGATAGAACACTGGCTCAGACTCCCAGCGAGCAGCTGAGAACCTAAGCGCCGCCCCTCCTCCAGTGAGCGAGGAGAGCGGTGACTGACAGTCGGCAGCTCTCTGCTCATGGAGCTGTCAGAACCGAGCGATCGGCGGAGTGTGATCAATCGGTTCTTAGTGTGCAGGCGCCGGAGGACAGATGCAGCATGGGACCAATGTTGAATCCACCTAGGTAAGTATAAATCAACAAAATACAATAAACCTGCCCAAAATCTCTTTTAAATTACATTCAATTCACATACATGTGAACCCAGCCTTAAGGTCGTCCCGAAAACTGTATGTACCAGCTCACAGTCATCTCCACTTTTCAGTGCGTGGAATCAATCAAGGCAGGGGCAGACAAAGCTCACACAGTCCTTGATTGTGGTGGCTGCATGTTGAGGTGGGGGTCTGGCTGTACCCGTGCATGTGGGGTAACACCTCGCTTGAAGACGTGCTCACCAATGCCCAGGACCGGACAGTGGCTGCGGTCACGTGAAGAACCAAACATTAAGGGTGTCCCTGCATACACACATTTCTTCTTAAGTTTCCTCTTCCATGTAAGCACAGATGGTAGGGGGATCTGGGTCCCCTCTGATGAGCTTTGGGATGAGGTGCTGCAGAATAGTCATATTATTTCACTTTCTCCATCCCGCAGAGGAAAGGCCAGTACACACGATAAGAAAATTGCAAGTAAAATTTCGTCCCACGAACAATCTGTCGATTTTCGGATCGTTAGTATGGTGCTTTCAACAGCCGATTACAAATTTTCATACGACAAAAACTGGATGTGCGGGTTTTAACATTTTTATCGTACGTGATCACATTGTCCGATTTTCATTTAATTCTTAGTTTTCGTCCGAAAAAAATGGTAAGAGCAAGACTAGGCATGCTCGGAAATGAAAGAACACATACAAAACATTCAACACATGACATCACTTCTGAAGTTGAATTCTGTCGTATGAGAATTTTCATATGAAACTTACCTCTTCACTTTCCATATGAGACTAGCATGCAACAAAAAACCGGACGAAAATTTGTCCAATAATCTGATCGTGTGTGCGAGGCTTAACACAGCTCTTCATTTTGCATGGAGTGTATCGTACACCGCAATTTTTGCATAAGATAGGCTGCAGGGAGAACTCACAGTGTGCCAGATGTGGCCATCCACATGGTAATCTCATACATTTACTGCAGAGATGTCCAAAGCTTAGGCATTACTGGCAGAGGGTTATCTCAACTTTAAATGATTTAGATGGTATTTCCTGAACACTTGACCCTATTTTATGTATCCTGGGATATGTTGATTCCAATACATTGGACTCAAAGTTATTAAGTTCTAAGATCTTTTTATTGCATGAAATCTGATAGCTTCACAATGAGTATCCTCTACTCTGCCATCAGTAGATGAGTGGATATCCGAAGTAAATAAATACATTTTGTTTGAGAAACATACGTACCTCTCTCGCAATGCTCTACATAAGTTTGCTGCAACATGGTCTGGTTGGATTGACACGATGGGCCTGTCTACTACTCTTTGTTGAGAAAGTTGCTTTTATTGTTGCTTGAGGGATATTTATTCGTTTAGTTTAGCCAAGTATGTTAGAGGGGTACAGGTGCTACATTGATATATTTATTTAATGGTAACTTGTGAGCTTAATACTGTGGTTTTGGTTCTTTTTTTTTTTTGTTTTTTTTTTTTTTGCTATTTTGTTAGAAAGTTTCTATTTTTTGCTCTTTTATTCTGTGTGACAGTGTGTCTCTATGTTATTCTGTACCTGTAAAGAAAAAAAAAAAAAAAGACTGTCCCAACTCATAAATGAGCCACTTATGTGCAGCACTAATAAACTGAGATGATTTGTCCCAAGTAACTGCACACTTGAGTAGATGTATTTGTTGCATTCGGAGGGGCATGCAGAGCTGTTGCCGACTCCACCGGTCCAGCATACCTCTGTTACCTCACTCCCAGTAACAGAATGGAGTCCTGCTGAGCACATAGCAGCCCCTATGTGTGCTCATTAACCTCATTAACCCAGTACCCAGTGATCAAGCCTTGGATTTTTAGATCTCCATGACGCTAGTCTGCTCCTAGTGACCAGAGGTGATGGACAACTAGAAAGGTCAGAGCACCAACCCCCCTCACTTCCAGAGAACCTTTTGCCTAACCAAGTAACACACCAAACACCTAGTGGCTGTGGTTGTTCTTACTTGTGGTTACCCATGGCAACTACCTCCTCTTTTTTGTCTTGCATGTTAACCTTTTGTAGTGGTGTTTCAGATACTCCATAGTGCTTTACAGACATAGGTTCTTGAGAAATATGCCAAGACCCCATTTGCACCCCTTAAATAACTTCAGACCAGGCTTAATGCAGTGGAAACAACTTTACTGAGACTTAAGTTGCAATATGAGTAACCTTCTAGATCTTGTGGCCATTTCTAGCCCTGGATGAGTTAACATTAGCAAGAAAATACATAATCAAGGTGACAAGGTAAAGCATCCATGTATAAAATAAACCAAGGCTCTTGGTTACCTCTTACCCAGCACATGGCACTGTAGACAGAGAGAGAAACCTGTTGAACTTGTAGTTCCACAGCACCTGTACTTAGGATGGGTGGCCACTAGGGTTGAGCGGACACCTAGATGTCCGTGTTCGACGGGTTCGGCCGAACTTTAAAAAAAAGTCCGGGTCCGTGTCCCGGACTTTTACCGAACTTTTCCCGGACACCGAACCCCATTGAAGTCAATGGGGACCCGAACTTTAAGGCACTAAAATGGCTCTAAAACACCAAAGGAAAGGGCTAGAGTGCTGCAAATGGCAGCAAAACGTAATTAAGAGCATGGCAAGTGCTCTGCAAACAAATGTGGATAGGGAAATAACTTAAAACAACAAAAAAAAACAGAAAAATAAAACAATGTTCTTCTTCATCTCTGAAGGACGAGGCCCATATGGAGTAGGAGGGAGGTTGAGGTGGTGGTGGATGTGGCGGTGACATAGGCGTGCGCACAGGGTGTGCTGGGTGTGCCTGGGCACACCCTAATCACCTAGGGCACATAGCATTGCCAGTGAGGAGATGGGAAAGATCTCCCTGGGACCTGCTCTGCTCTATTTCTCCTTGCCTACAGGTACATGGCCCCGATACATTACTCTCCCTGCTGGCAAACACATGCATGTGTATTTCAACTTTGGGGTGCACACCTTAATGCAATAGGCTGCGCACACCTATAGGCGGTGTAGGTGGAAGCGGCGGTGGAGGAGGACCAGGGCCGGATTAACAGCATCATGGGCTTGGTGCTGAGGATTTTGAAGGGCCTTAAGGGCCGTGCCTTGCCATGCACCCAGAGGAGGAAGGGTGCAGCCATGCATGCCTAATTCAACATGGGATGCTGTCTCTGAAGCCCATAAACACATCCATGCATCGCCAACTGTCCCTCCTTGTCCGGCCTTCACGCTGTGTGGGGAGGTTCTGAGGGTGCTGCCTGGGGAAGCGAGCATAGAAGCCAGACTTCTGTGTTTACAAGTGACAGAAGAGCGGTAACAGTGAATATGGCCAACCCGGGGCCTATATAAAAGGTAGGGGCCTGGAGCTGCAGCTCCAATAGCTCCTACATTAATCTGGCCCTGAGGAGGAGGACGAGGTAGCCAACACTGCTTCTTTTCAAAAATTTTAAATGAGGGTACACCCCAAAAGAGTGAGAAAGAGCAAAAATGGAACAATGGGTGGGTAAGGTCGGTATCCATTGCTATTCTGCATAAGGTACGGAAAAGTCCCGTGGGATCCATGCCTGGTTCATTTTAATGAACGTGAGCTTGTCCACATTGTCTCTGGACAGGCGGCTGCGCTTGTCTGTTATAACGCCCCCAGCCGTGCTAAATACCCGTTCAGATAATACACTGGCTGCAGGGCACGCCAGCACCTCCAAGGCGTAAAGGGCAAGCTCAGGCCATGTGCCCAATTTGGAGACCCAGAAGTTGAAGGGGGCAGACCCGTCATTCACTACATGTAGGCGTGTGCACACATACTGCTCCACCATGTTGGTAAAATGCTGCCTCCTGCTAAGACGTTCCATCTGAGCTGCTGGTGCTGCTGTTTGTTGTGGCGTGCTGACAAAGCTTTTCCACATTTCGGCCATGCTAACCCTGCCTTCTGAGGTGCTGGCGGTGCCCTGGTTGCGTTGGCGACCTCCTCCTCCTCCTCCTCTGCCTTGTGCTTCCACTGTGGCCCCGCTGTCAGATGGGAATGCCAGCAGCATGGCGTCTACCAGCGTGCGCTTGTACTCGCGCATCTTGCGATCGCGCTCCAGTGAGTGAATTAAGGACGGTACGTTGTCCTTGTAACGGGGATCCAGCAGCGTGGCCACCCAGTAATCAGCACAAGTTAGAATGTGGGCAACTCGGCGGTCGTTGTGGAGACACTGCAGCATGTAATCGCTCATGTGTGCCAGGCTGCCCAGAGGCGACGAAAGGCTGTCCTCTGTGGGAGGTGTATCGTCCGTGTCCTCTGTATCCCCCCAGCCACGCACCAGTGATGGCCATGAGCTGGCCTGGGTGCCACCCTGCTGTGAACATGGTTCCATCTCCTCCTCCAGCTCCTCCTCCTCCTCATCCTCCTCATCCTCCAGAACTGTGCCCCTGCTGGACAATTGTGTCCCTGGCGTTTGTGTGTGCAGGAACCCACCCTCGGAGCCCCTTGCGAATGACTGCCCTGAAAGCCTTTGAAATGTTACCTCTTCATCCTCCTCCTCCTCCTCCTCATCCTGTGCCACATCCTCTTCCATCATCGCCCAAATTGTTTTTTCAAGGAGGCATAGAAGTGGGATAGTTAAGCTGAGAATGGCGTCATTGCCACTGGCCATGTTGGTGGAGTACCCAAAACAGCGCAACAAGGCACAATATATGCAAATGTCAAATATGCAAACTATGCCGCAATTTAATGTTTTTTACACCAAAAGGGTGTGTATTGAATAGCGGAATAGGATAAAAAACTGTGTATCTCACACGTACAAACACAGACTAGGCCCGATTAAATTTTTTCCTACCCTAAAGGGAGGATGAGGAAGAGGAGTATGGAACATGCAGCACCCTCAAATCTTCAGAAGTATGAGATGAACCCCAAAAACTTGGAAAGGTGGATCTCTCTCACACGTACCAACACAGACTATCCCCCAATTTAACTGATCCCCAAAGGTTTTTGATTAAATAGCGGAATAGAAAATATGATCCAAAAAAAGTGTATGTATATCACACGTACACAACCACACTAGGCCCCAATTACTATTGTTTGTACCCCTAAAAGGCTAGATGAGGAGTAGGGGGGGTATGGAACAGGCAGCACCCTCAAACCTTCAGAAGTATGAGATGAACCCCAACAACTTGGAAAGGTGGATCTCTCTCACACGTACCAACACAGACTATCCCCCAATTTAACTGATCCCCAAAGGTTTTTGATTAAATAGCGGAATAGAAAATATGATCCAAAAAAAGTGTATGTATATCACACGTACACAACCACACTGGGCCCCAATTACTATTGTTTGTACCCCTAAAAGGCTAGATGAGGAGTAGGGGGAGTATGGAACAGGCAGCACCCTCAAACCTTCAGAAGTATGAGATGAACCCCAACAACTTGGAAAGGTGGATCTCTCTCACACGTACCAACACAGACTATCCCCCAATTTAACTGATCCCCAAAGGTTTTTGATTAAATAGCGGAATAGAAAATATGATCCAAAAAAAGTGTATGTATATCACACGTACACAACCACACTAGGCCCCAATTACTATTGTTTGTACCCCTAAAAGGCTAGATGAGGAGTAGGGGGAGTATGGAACAGGCAGCACCCTCAAACCTTCAGAAGTATGAGATGAACCCCAACAACTTGGAAAGGTGGATCTCTCTCACACGTACCAACACAGACTATCCCCCAATTTAACTGATCCCCAAAGGTTTTTGATTAAATAGCGGAATAGAAAATATGATCCAAAAAAAGTGTATGTATATCACACGTACACAACCACACTAGGCCCCAATTACTATTGTTTGTACCCCTAAAAGGCTAGGAGTAGGGGGAGTATGGAACAGGCAGCACCCTCAAACCTTCAGAAGTATGAGATGAACCCCAACAACTTGGAAAGGTGGATCTCTCTCACACGTACCAACACAGACTATCCCCCAATTTAACTGATCCCCAAAGGTTTTTGATTAAATAGCGGAATAGAAAATATGATCCAAAAAAAGTGTATGTATATCACACGTACACAACCACACTAGGCCCCAATTACTATTGTTTGTACCCCTAAAAGGCTAGATGAGGAGTAGGGGGGGTATGGAACAGGCAGCACCCTCAAACCTTCAGAAGTATGAGATGAACCCCAACAACTTGGAAAGGTGGATCTCTCTCACACGTACCAACACAGACTATCCCCCAATTTAACTGATCCCCAAAGGTTATTGATTAAATAGCGGAATAGAAAATATGATCCAAAAAAAGTGTATGTATATCACACGTACACAACCACACTAGGCCCCAATTACTATTGTTTGTACCCCTAAAAGGCTAGGAGTAGGGGGAGTATGGAACAGGCAGCACCCTCAAACCTTCAGAAGTATGAGATGAACCCCAACAACTTGGAAAGGTGGATCTCTCTCACACGTACCAACACAGACTATCCCCCAATTTAACTGATCCCCAAAGGTTTTTGATTAAATAGCGGAATAGAAAATATGATCCAAAAAAAGTGTATGTATATCACACGTACACAACCACACTAGGCCCCAATTACTATTGTTTGTACCCCTAAAAGGCTAGATGAGGAGTAGGGGGAGTATGGAACAGGCAGCACCCTCAAACCTTCAGAAGTATGAGATGAACCCCAACAACTTGGAAAGGTGGATCTCTCTCACACGTACCAACACAGACTATCCCCCAATTTAACTGATCCCCAAAGGTTTTTGATTAAATAGCGGAATAGAAAATATGATCCAAAAAAAGTGTATGTATATCACACGTACACAACCACACTAGGCCCCAATTACTATTGTTTGTACCCCTAAAAGGCTAGATGAGGAGTAGGGGGGGTATGGAACAGGCAGCACCCTCAAACCTTCAGAAGTATGAGATGAACCCCAACAACTTGGAAAGGTGGATCTCTCTCACACGTACCAACACAGACTATCCCCCAATTTAACTGATCCCCAAAGGTTTTTGATTAAATAGCGGAATAGAAAATATGATCCAAAAAAAGTGTATGTATATCACACGTACACAACCACACTAGGCCCCAATTACTATTGTTTGTACCCCTAAAAGGCTAGATGAGGAGTAGGGGGGGTATGGAACAGGCAGCACCCTCAAATCTTCAGAAGTATGAGATGAACCCCAAAAACTTGGAAAGGTGGATCTCTCTCACACGTACCAACACAGACTATCCCCCAATTTAACTGATCCCCAAAGGTTTTTGATTAAATAGCGGAATAGAAAATATGATCCAAAAAAAGTGTATGTATATCACACGTACACAACCACACTAGGCCCCAATTACTATTGTTTGTACCCCTAAAAGGCTAGATGAGGAGTAGGGGGGGTATGGAACAGGCAGCACCCTCAAACCTTCAGAAGTATGAGATGAACCCCAACAACTTGGAAAGGTGGATCTCTCTCACACGTACCAACACAGACTATCCCCCAATTTAACTGATCCCCAAAGGTTTTTGATTAAATAGCGGAATAGAAAATATGATCCAAAAAAAGTGTATGTATATCACACGTACACAACCACACTAGGCCCCAATTACTATTGTTTGTACCCCTAAAAGGCTAGATGAGGAGTAGGGGGGGTATGGAACAGGCAGCACCCTCAAACCTTCAGAAGTATGAGATGAACCCCAAAAACTTGGAAAGGTGGATCTCTCTCACACGTACCAACACAGACTATCCCCCAATTTAACTGATCCCCAAAGGTTTTTGATTAAATAGCGGAATAGAAAATATGATCCAAAAAAAGTGTATGTATATCACACGTACACAACCACACTAGGCCCCAATTACTATTGTTTGTACCCCTAAAAGGCTAGATGAGGAGTAGGGGGGGTATGGAACAGGCAGCACCCTCAAACCTTCAGAAGTATGAGATGAACCCCAACAACTTGGAAAGGTGGATCTCTCTCACACGTACCAACACAGACTATCCCCCAATTTAACTGATCCCCAAAGGTTTTTGATTAAATAGCGGAATAGAAAATATGATCCAAAAAAAGTGTATGTATATCACACGTACACAACCACACTAGGCCCCAATTACTATTGTTTGTACCCCTAAAAGGCTAGGAGTAGGGGGAGTATGGAACAGGCAGCACCCTCAAACCTTCAGAAGTATGAGATGAACCCCAACAACTTGGAAAGGTGGATCTCTCTCACACGTACCAACACAGACTATCCCCCAATTTAACTGATCCCCAAAGGTTTTTGATTAAATAGCGGAATAGAAAATATGATCCAAAAAAAGTGTATGTATATCACACGTACACAACCACACTAGGCCCCAATTACTATTGTTTGTACCCCTAAAAGGCTAGATGAGGAGTAGGGGGAGTATGGAACAGGCAGCACCCTCAAATCTTCAGAAGTATGAGATTGTGTTCACTGTACCCCACAAAGATTGAGTTCACTGCACCCCACAATGATTGTGTTCACTGCACCCCACAAAGATTGTGTTCACTGCACCTCACAAAGATTGTGTTCACTGTACCCCCCAAAGATTGTGTTCACTGCACCCCACAAAGATTCTGTTCACTGTACCCCACAAAGATTGTGTTCACTGCACCCTAAAAGGATGTTGTTCACTGCACCCCACAAAGATTGTGTTCACTGCACCCTAAAAGGATGTTGTTCACTGCACCCCAAAAAGATTGTGTTCACTGTACCCCCCCAAAGATTGTGTTCACTGCACCCCACAAAGATTGTGTTCACTGCACCCCAAAAAGATTGTGTTCACTGTACCCCCCAAAGATTGTGTTCACTGCACCCCAAAAAGATTGTGTTCACTGTACCCCCCAAAGATTGTGTTCACTGCACCCCACAAAGATTCTGTTCACTGTACCCCACAAAGATTGTGTTCACTGCACCCCAAAAAGATTGTGTTCACTGTACCCCCCCAAAGATTGTGTTCACTGCACCCCACAAAGATTCTGTTCACTGCACCCCACAAAGGATTTTGTTCACTGCACCCCAAAAAGATTGTGTTCACTGCACCCCAAAAAGGATTTTGATCACTGCACCCCAAAAAGGATGTTGTTCACTGCACCCCAAAAATGATTTTGTTCACTCCACCCCAAAAAGATTGTGTTCACTGCACCCCACAAAGATTGTGTTCACTGCACCCCAAAAAGATTGTGTTCACTGTACCCCCCAAAGATTGTGTTCACTGCACCCCACAAAGATTCTGTTCACTGTACCCCACAAAGATTGTGTTCACTGCACCCCAAAAAGATTGTGTTCACTGCACCCCAAAAAGGATGTTGTTCACTGCACCCCAAAAAGGATGTTGTTCACTCCACCCCAAAAAGATTGTGTTCACTGCACCCCACAAAGATTGTGTTCACTGCACCCCAAAAATGATTTTGTTCACTGCACCCCAAAAAGGATTTTGTTCACTGCACCCCAAAAAGGATGTTGTTCACTCCACCCCAAAAAGATTGTGTTCACTGCACCCCAAAAAGATTGTGTTCACTGCACCCCACAAAGGATTTTGTTCACTGCACCCCAAAAAGATTGTGTTCACTGCACCCCAAAAAGGATGTTGTTCACTGCACCCCAAAAAGGATTTTGTTCACTGCACCCCAAAAAGATTGTGTTCACTGCACCCCACAAAGGATTTTGTTCACTGCACCCCACAAAGATTGTGTTCACTGCACACCAAAAAGGATTGTGTTCACTGCACCCCAAAAAGATTTTGTTCACTGCACCCCAAAAAGATTGTGTTCACTGCAGCCCAAAAAGATTGTGTTCACTGCAGCCCAAAAAGATTGTGTTCACTGCAGCCCAAAAAGATTGTGTTCACTGCAGCTCACACACAGAAAAATGGATGTGGATCACTGACACCTGCCTATCTCCAATCCCACACCACACAGCAATATCGATTGTAGTTTGTAGAACACAGTTTCCCTAAAATTCAGCAGACTCTGTCCCTAACAGGATTGAGAAGAGATCGTAGATCAGGATTGAGTGCAGATTCACCCCACCCCCCACACAGCAATATCGATTGTAGTTTGTAGAAGACACTGACCCTATAATTCAGCAGACTCTATCCCTCAGTGCCGGTTCACACTTATGCGCTTGTACTGCGAATACGATGCGTTCTAAATAGTCTCCAATCGCATGCATTTACAAAATACATTGAATTCGTGACGGCCGTTCACATCTATGCGTTGCGATCCAGATGCGAATGTGATGCGATCATAAAAAGGGTCTTGTGCGAGTTTACAGCGCTGCGTTGCGAATTTAGTCTCCATAGACATGAATGTAAATCGGTCTGAACTCGCATGTACAGTTCAGATATGTGCGAATATGTGTACAGTTTGTCCCTTCAGCTCCACCCCTCTATTTCCTGTCCCGAGCCTCCATGTGACATCCACAAAAATCACAAACATCTTGGACATCCACAAACATGGCACCCAAACTTATTGGGATCGACAACGAGGAGCTGATCAGGCTTGTCCGTGCCAGGCCATATCTATGGGACAGCCGTACAGCAGAGTACAAGAATAATGCTCTGAAGAAAAGAGGGTGGGAAGAGATTTGTGTAAGCCTGTATCAGGACTGGAATGGATTCACACCCCAAGTGCGGAAACATAAAGGTAAGAAGATATTTTCTATGGTTCCTGTGTGTATATATTTATCACAGAAAGGGGAATCTATGGGGGGCCCTGATGTGAAGGGGATCTATGGGGGGAACCTGATGTGAAGGGGATCTATGGGGGGAACCTGATGTGAAGGGGATCTATGGGGGGCCCTGATTTGAAGGGGATCTATGGGGGGCCCTGATTTGAAGGGGATCTATGGGGGGCACTGATTTGAAGGGGATCTATGGGGGGCCCTGATTTGAAGGGGATCTATGGGGGCCCTGATTTGAAGGGGATCTATGGGGGCCCTGATGTGAAGGGGATCTATGGGGGCCCTGATGTGAAGGGGATCTATGGGGGGGCACTGATTTGAAGGGGATCTATGGGGGGCCCTGATTTGAAGGAGATCTATGGGGGCCCTGATTTGAAGGGGATCTATGGGGGCCCTGATGTGAAGGGGATCTATGGGGGGCCCTGATTTGAAGGGGATCTATGGGGGCCCTGATTTGAAGGGGATCTATGGGGGCCCTGATGTGAAGGGGATCTATGGGGGGCCCTGATTTGAAGGGGATCTATGGGGGGCCCCGATGTGAAGGGGATCTATGGGGGGAACCTGATGTGAAGGGGATCTATGGGGGGCCCTGATTTGAAGGGGATCTATGGGGGGCCCTGCTCCAAAGGACGGAGCAAGTGGAAGACCATGCATGCTCAGTAGGTAACCACAAACTAAAAGAATTGAATTACGCAATGTTGAACATTTTAACAATAGTGTATTTATTTAAACAAAGTACAGAGAATGATGAACACTCTTTATTGAATGGCATCAAGCTGCCATGGCACTTGACCGGCAGGACTCATAAAGAAGTCTGTAAAATCCTCCCTGATGTTGGCCCCTCTGTAGTTTCCCCTGGTGTGGATCCACTCTGCACCTTCCATATCATCCATCAACGAGTCCTCGAAGAGGTATCCATCTCTTGATCTAACAAAATTGTGGAGTGCACAGGCAGCTTTGACAGCAATTATGGCATTATCTATGGTTAGAGTCATTGGTGTGTGAAGAAATCGCCACTTATTTGCTAGAATTCCAAAACTACACTCCACAACTCTGCGCGCTCTTGTGAGCCTGTAGTTGAAAACTCTCTTTTCGATAGTCAGTGAGCGATTTGCATACGGGCGTAGCAGGTGTTCTGAAAGCGCAAAAGCCTCGTCCCCAACAAAAACAAATGGGAGACTGGGCTGAGATGTTCCAGGCAGTGGTCGTTCATGTGGGAGGTCCAGGCTTTTGGCACGTAGCATTTTTCCAAAACTGGAGTGGGAAAAAATGCTGGAGTCGGAACTGCTCCCGTACGAACCAACATCTATGTAGGTGAATGAGTAATTTGCATCCGCCACTGCCAGCAAAACCACTGAAAAATATTTTTTGTAATTAAAATATTTGGTACCGCTACCAACTGGTCTCACAATCCTGATGTGCTTGCCATCTATTGCACCGACACAGTTAGGGAAGTTGCAGCGCTCCCAAAAAAGATCAGCTACAGAGATCCACTCCTCTTCGGTTGGTTTTCTCATCACCACATCTCTTAGGACCTCCCAAATGGCAATACAGGTATCACGCACAATTGTGCTCACAGTGGATTTCCCCAATTTGAATTCATAATGCAAGCTCGCAAATGAATTTCCAGTTCCAAGGTACCTGAAATAAAAAAATAGAAAATTATTATTAGTCATGTTTATCGCTTACAGAATCACTAATCCGAACAAGATGGCGTAGCCTCAAGGACACCATGCAGAGGTATAAGAGACTAGAACGTGAGGCGAGAAGTGGATCCGGTGCCCCCCCTAAGCGTCCCTATGCCTTTGCCAGATGTCTGGATTTTCTGGTACCGGTTCTAGAAATGCGGAAGTAAGTTATTGTCAAATTCCCTCTTTCACTTATTAACCCATCCTTCCCCCTCCCTCTTGCCCCCCCCCCCACCCCCAACCCCCTCACCTTCCAATCCCCACCTATCATCTTTATTGTATTTGGAGCGGATAATGAAAAGTAGTTACATATTTGTAATTGCAGCACACAAGCAAGTTGGGAGGAGGTGGAGAATGAGCAGGAGGAACGGGAGGAGGAGGAGCATGCAGCAGTTGATGAAGAGGAAGGCATTGCATTTGCATGTTCATCAAATGTAGATAACATAACAATTGAGGCACAGGGCTTGGATGAGTCCATATCCGCTCAGGAACCGGAAGTGGAGTACAATGAAACTGACGCTTCCACGCCTTCCACCAGGCCACTGAGTCAAGGCAGTCGAGGCTCTACGTCCCACAGGAGGCGAGGCAGCAGGGCAACTGCTCAGGCGGAAGATAATGAGCAGACAAAACATTTATTAGACATTATGTCTGGCATCAGCCAGCAAATAGATGCACAGCGATGCCCACACACACTATTTGCCCACAGTTTAGTGCCTCTTCTCAAAGAGGTCCCGCCGGAAAGATATTTTGAGATGAGAATGGCAGTACAAAACTGTATCCATTCATTCTCTGTACCAAGACAGTTCCCGCAAGAGAATACATGGACCCCAAATTTAACACCCATTCAATCTGCCATTCCACCAAACCCTTATCCATCCAGTTTTGAACAATACCGGAGCATTCATGAAACCCCTAGATCCCAAATCCCATATCCTATTCCTTCTCCAATTCCCTCTGTAATCCCCCCCCACAGGAGAACATCGGATGTCTCCACTTCTTCCCATTTCCCCCCCTCCCGCAGACCACCACCGACACCACAATCAAGTGCATTGGCATCAAACTTACCTCCACCCTATCCACAATATAGGCCCACAAGTGGACCATCAAGAAACCCATCCCCGCTTGTGCCATTTAGGCTATATCCCAACACCTTGGATAGCTCTTCAACACCACTTGATCCAGATGAGAGTTCACCTAATTTTTTGGATCTATAGGATAGGACACTTGCCACTCTACCGCCATGTTGTCCAAATTTGTCTTTTATGACATCATGTTTCTGTTTTTGTTCTTGTTATTATATGCAACAAAATAAAAAATAAAGAAAAACTTTTTTTGGAAGCGACTTTGCCATCATATCTGTCTGCATAATATGGAGAAAAAAATACATGACATTTCACAAAATATATCACACTTACCGTAATGTAACAAGCAATCTTTCAGCAGGGACAACACTGTTCCGGAAGGTGCTGTTCTGACGCTCCAAACGGGAAAAGAGTAGTCCAAGTAATTCGTCAAAACTAAGAAATAAAAAACACAACACATGTAAGTGGCAAGCAAAAGGGGCACGTGTGGAGCTTCTGGAATGATTCGGGGGTAGATATAGGTGAAAAGAGAGAGGGGGAAAAGAGAGAAATAGGGAAGCAGCAAAAAAGAGAGAAGGAGAAGGAGAGACTCCCTTTCACATACTAACCTATTAACTGACATCCGAGTATAGTTGAAGAACTTCTCTTCATGTTGACGGAGATGATTATAGAGGACACTGAACTGACCTCTGTCTTCCCTATTTGAAATTATGGGATGAACCCAATATCTTCGTTTTCTCATCATCCTCACCCTCCTCCTCCTCCTCCTCTCTTTGTCCATATCGATCAGGACTGCAGCAGTGACAGTAGCAACTGCTGCCATGACCAAGGGCAAATGAAACATACTGCCAAAAAGAACACACCAAAACACAGCTGACACTCCACAACGAACTCTCCCCACAAAAACCAGGAAGTCCACAGGAAGTTTACACCCATTTTATTTTGATTGGCCGGAGCAGAAATCGCATCTGAGCTTAATTAACATGATTACGCAAGTACAATTCGCATTGCAATCGCGCTGTACTATTTAGAAACGCAAGGTAAACATCGCACTGCAAATTCGCATTGCAAGCGCAAGCGCATAAGTGTGAACCGGCACTAAAATGCCTACAACTCGCCCTGCCTAAACACTCCGACCTGTCCCTCAATTCTATCCGGACACAAATGGTTTTTTCCTGCCTATCTTTCCCTAATCAGCAGCCAGCACATTGATGTGTGCTCTGTCCCTTAGCTAAGCAGCAGAATGACGCTGCTGCGGCGGCTGCCTCGAACTTATAAAGACTTGGTCACATGCTTCAGACGGCCAATCACAGCTACTAAGACATTTGCAGGCATGGCTGGGATGGCTTAAGGCACACCAGTTAAACGATTGTTGATTGGCTGTTGAAAGCCCGCCATGAAAAGAGCGCCAAAGCATGCAAAACCCGGAAATAAAACGACCGAACACGGATTTTTACCCGAACATACAGTAAAGTGTCCGTGTCCGTGTTCGGGTAAAAAAATCCAATTATTCGGTACGAACACGAATAATACAGTCCGTGTTCGCTCAACACTAGTGGCCACCATTGACGTGTTTGACCTGGACCCATCAGTGAGATATTTGACCTGGACCCATCAGTGAGATATTTGACCTGGGACCATCAGTTTCTTAAGATGGCCCTGGTTTTATTTAACGCAATATAGAGGTAAAGTTTAAAAAATTTTGTTTGGTATGATAGCTTGTTTTCCAGAAATTGGATTTCCTAGAGTGCACATTCCATCCTTAGCCTGTCTGATAATGAACCCCTTGGAGTGTGGATTACAGTGTCCCAGCATCTGGCACCCAGTCTTAATCACAGGCATTAAGCGAATCAGACACACACCTAGCAGCGGGATGCTAGACCACCAATTGGGAAGAAGAGAAAATCCACTAATCTTCCTACCGAGCAGCTACGGATCATAAACCCCAGAACAGGTATTACACAGACTGATTCCATAATACACATACACATTTTTTTTTTATTGATGTTTGCCATTTACCCTGCAACTCATTTATAAGGTTTTGTATTTTTAGTGTTTCATGCGTATCTTTATGTATTTATTTCTACACAGAATTATCAAAAATTTGCTACAAACAAATGTTAGCATGTGCTGTCACAGTAAGGATAGAAATTTTGAAATAACAGCTCTGGGAAAACAAAAATGAGCAGTTCATATATATGCAGCCTAAGGCTTTATTCACACTACCGCGACTTGTCACAAGACTTGTCAGCCTGACAAGTCGCGGTCCATCGCAGTCCATGCAGTGTTACAGGACCCGTTTTAATAGGAGCGACACAAGTCGCTCCGACTTAGAAAAAGGGTCCTGTACTACTTCGGGGCGACCTTGGAGCGACTTGCATAGACATTTATTATATGAAGTTCGTGCAAGTCGCGCCGAAGTCGCGGTGCACGCGACTTGTGAAGTCGCCCCCGAAGTCGTGCCGCTTCAGTGTGAATTCGGTCTAAGGGTTTTTTTATTTGTCTGTGTATCCTTTTGTTGCATCAGACCCCGGATTCAGGAAACCTTGGTGGGTTAAATGTCTCTGGTGGCAACATGTATCCTGAGCCTGCAACTACACGGGCTTGGTACCTCCAATGTCACTGCCCCACACTCGCCCTACTTCACTTATCAGTGCTAGGCATTATGAATGAGCCAATAATGCAGATTATGTTGTGATGTATCATTGTGGAGTATAGCTGAGAGCGGATAATGATATAAATGGGGCCTTAAAGGCCTGGACCCTTGCATGGCTTATTCTCTTTAGTGTGCACATCCACTTAAAAATATCCCATTCTATCTATGCACTCTTTAATCATTCATTGCGATCGCTTGATCCACCGCACTGTGTGCTTCTCAGGAAGAAATGCCTCTTTAGCCTTTTAGAGAAGGAAATAAAATCCCAGCCACAAGTTCTTTTTTTGAGGCTGCTGTCTCAGGATTCCTTTGCAGCACAGAACTCTCAGAAAAAGGTTGACTATACTACTCCGGTTGCAATGTTGAACAGAAAGCATTAGCTCACTAGTTCACAATGTTGCCTGAAGCTGCTTTTTAATTAGATTTAATTTCAACAATCACAGCAAGACAAACTATAGATATAATGCAACTAACAAGAACTATTACGTATTAAATCCAAAGCACTGGTGATGATTACTCTTGGGGTTTATTACTATTAAAGTGATAGCAAAGTCTTTTTGTTTAAAATAGAGCTCCCAACTGTCCCTGATTTCGAGGGACTATCCCTGATTTGGAACAAAGTCCCTCTTTCCTCCTCATGTGTCCCTCATTTTGGTCTGATCTACAGCTGCAAGAAAAAGTATGTGAACTCTTTGGAATGATATGGATTTCAGCACAAATTGGTCATAAAATGAGATCTGATCATCATCTAAGTCACAACAATAGACAATCACAGTCTGCTTAAACTAATACCACACAAAGAATGAAATGTTGCCATGTTTTTATTGAACACACCATGTAAACATTCACAGTGCAGGTGGAAAAAGTATGTGAACCTCTAGACTAATGACATCTCCAAGAGCTAATTGGAGTGAGATGTCAGCCAACTGGAGCCCAATCAATGAGATGAGATTGGAGGTGTTGGTTACAGCTGCCCTGCCCTATAAAAAACACACACCAGTTCTGGGTTTGCTTTTCACAAGAAGCATTGCCTGATGTGAATGATGCCTCGCACAAAAGACCTCTCAGAAGACCTATGATTAAGAATTGTTGACTTGCATAAAGCTGGAAAGGGTTATTGATCAGATCACATTTTATGACCAATTTGTACCGAAATCTATATCATTCCAAAGGGTTCACATACCTTTTCTTGCAGCTGTATATAAAATGCACTTTTTATCTATCAAAAAGTATTTTCCAGTGCTAAACTTTTTATCAAATTTCTAAATTGCTGCATTTGTAAATTTCAAAAGCCAGTAAAAAGGAATAGTGGTGGTAAAAAATAGAAAGCTGATTTTTCTACCACTAATCAATCATTTTTAACTAATCATTTTTTGTATAATTCTTCTTCAAGGGGAAGTGGGAGGGGGGGGGGGGTGTCCTATGCCTACATACTTTTTCTAGACGGTGTCTCTCGTTCCCAACTCAAAAAGTTGAGAGGTATGGTTTAAAATCCACTGACAGGCAGAGTTTTTAGAACAGAAGAGACCATAGAGGTCTCTTCTGTCATAAGTGTCCACAGCCTCTTACCACCCCCTGCACCATGTCCGCAGCCTCTGACCAGACCACCAGCTGAACCATGTCCGTAGCCTCTGACCACCACCTGCACCATGTCCGCAGCCTCTGACCACTCCCTGCACCATGTCTGCACCTCTGATCAGACCACCACCTGCACCATGTCCACAGCCTCTTACCACCCCCTGCACCATGTCCGCAGCCTCTGACTACCCCCTGCACCATGTCCGCACCTCTGATCAGACCACCACCTGCACCATGTCCACAGCCTCTTACCACCCCCTGCACCATGTCCGCAGCCTCTGACCAGACCACCAGCTTCACCATGTCCGTAGCCTCTTACCACCCCCTGCACCATGTCCGTAGCCTCTGACCAGACCATCAGCTGCACCATGCCTGCAGCCTCTGACCACCCCCTGCACCATGTCCGCAGCCCCTGAACACCCCCTGCGCCATGTTCCTTGCCTCTGACCAGACCACCACCTGCACCATGTCAGCAGCCGCTGACCACTATCTGCACCATATTCACAGCCACTGATCACCCCCCGAACCATGTCCGCAGCCACTGATCACCCCCCCCCCCCACACCTGTCCTATTTAAAGCCTTGTTCCATGTGCCCCTTTTATACTTTGAGCACCTGCCCCTCCAAAGGTCTCTGCACGGCCCTGCTGCACACATTGATGATATGCCACTGTCAAAGGAAGCTGTACGGAGTGCCACTGCGTTCCAGCCAAAAACAAAAAAGGCCTGTGTGTGTGCGCACTATCAACTATGCTATACTTACATATACAAACAAATATGTAAAAAAATATGCGTTAGTAGAGAATAGTGATAAAATTGTAAGGCTAAAATAATAATAATGCTATAAAATATTGCATGTACTGTATTATCACAGCACTTTGAGATGTGTTTATCTATAATTTAAATAATATAATGAAATTTAAAAGGCCATTTATCAAATGTGACACCACCTACCTTCACTAACCTAGAAATGAGTTACTATGCAGAAGTGGTGTTGGCATGATGCGGCATTTGATCAAGCTCTCCCTGTCTTATGTTCTTGTCTACCTTTGCGTTACATAATTTAAATTTTCATGCAGCTCCTTGATACGGCACGACAGAATAGAAGAAATCAGAATGACAGGGACCACAAAGCAAGGCAAACAAAATCAATTTCACGTACTTCATTATTTTTACTAGCCACTGGGTAATCGCTGATATGTGGACGTACGCTGTAAAATGATGCATACTTGAGAAAGGGTGATGCCTTGCATACAAAGTATCAGCGTATACTTATTTTCACAGACTTTTTGTTTACTCTTATCACATCGAAAGGTATACATTGATGTTAACCACTTCCGTTTCGGAAGGTTTTACCCCCTTCCTGACAGGGCCATTTTATGCGATACTGCACTGCATTGCTTTAACTTACAATTGCGCGGTTGTGCGACACTGTACCCAAATAAAATTGAAGTCCTTTTTTTTCCACACATAGAGCTTCCTTTTGGTGGTATTTGATCACCTCTGCGGTTTTTATTTTTTGCGCTATAAACAAAAAAAGACTGACAATTTTGGGAAAAAAAAACATTATTTTTTACTTATAAAACATATCCAATAAAAAAAAAGTCTACTTTCTTAATCAATTTAGGCTAATTAGCATTCTGCTACATTTTTAGTAAAAAAAAATCCCAATAAGTGTATATTGGTTGGTTTGCGCAAAAGCTACCTTTTTTGTATTTTTGTATTGTTTTTACTAGTATTGGCGGCAATCAGCTATTTTTAGTGGGACTGCGACATTGTGGCGGACAAATCTGACAGTAAGTGATACTTTTTGGGGACCAGTGACACCAATACAGTGATCAGTGCTAAAAAAAAATGCACTGTCACTGTACTAATGACAGTGGCAGAAAAGGGGTTAACATCAGATTAACTGTGTCCCCTGGGAGTGCTTTCTTACTGTGTGGGGAATAGCTTAACTGAGGAAAGACAGAGATCTTAGCAGAAACACAAGACCTCTGTCTTTCTTATTAGCAGGACAGCGATCTGCCTTTTTTACATGGGCAGACCGCCGTTCTGCCACTTTCTGAAAGATTGCAGGGTTTTTCTGCCAGACCCACTGATTTGTCCCCACTGTAATTGAACACAGTGCGCACACCCCAGAGCCGAAGAAAGAAATCACGCACAGGTACCTGATTTTGCGCTTAAGGGCCACCCTGCCGCAGTATATGTATGTGGGGTGGTCCTTAAGCAGTTAATATTCTTTGCTTTTCTTCCAGCAATTTTTTTTACTGCATGCAATAATCTCCTTATCACCAAGATAAATAGTATTTGCAAATATCCACAGTTCTGAATAGAGATGGGCTTGATGTTCGAGTCGAATGTAAGTTTGCCAAACACACGAACACCCGGGGCGCTCAGCGGCAAGTTCGCCCACTGATGACGCCCCATAATGCACTGCGCAATTGCAGTGCATTAAGTGCTTGTGATTGGCCAAAGTATGCACCTGACCTGTATGCTTTGGCCAATCATAGCACAATGTCCTGTCAGAGCCATGATTGGCCAAAGGCAGGGTGCATTTAGCCAGTCATGGCTCAGGGGCCACGCCCCACACTATATAAGGCTGCTGCTTACACAGGCTTCCAAGTCTATTTAGTTCACCCAACAGAAAAATAAGCAAATAGAAAACTTCCATATACACAATCCTATACCCACAGATGATCAAGAGGAGGGCAAAAAAAAAAAAAAAAAAAAAAACCCTTTAAGGCATAGTCAAATTTACACCAGGAAAAATAAATCCTTCCTGATCCCCCAGGAGGCAATCAAATATTCCCTGGATCATCTGCCCCGGTTGTAAATATTCATAGGTAGTTATATTTTGTACATTAAGAAATGCATCCAGCCCTTTTAGTATAACAAACTACTGGGCTGGCCAGAGCTAGTTTTTGAGGGAGTATTTTCAACATTTTCATAGCTCTTACTGTGAAGATGCCTTTCCGTATGTGGAGGTTAAATCACTTTTCTTCCAAACATGAAGAGTGCCCCATTGTCTTCTGTAATGACCTGAATAAGTGAATAACTCTACACCAAGTTCACTATATGGACCACCAGTGTATTTATACGTAGTGATCATACCCCACCCTTTAATCGCCTATTCAGAAGACAGGATAAATTAAGTCCTCCTCCATTCCTTTCACCAGTTTGGTTGCCCTTCACTACACTTTCTCAAGTTCTATGATATCCTTTTGAATCTCACTGTTGGGATTTCCAATAATAGAGCTGAGGCAGCTGGACAGTCTAAGAAAGTCCCTCAACCTTTTCAATACAGAGGAACCCTTGAAATAACTCATAGGTCTCAGGGTACCTCTGCTAGAAATTACTACGTCTACAACTCGTGATACATTAGTGTGATGGTCAGGGGGAAGAATGCTCCTTACACCTGTAGACATTGGGAAGAATTTCCCCCTCACAGATAACTAAGGACATAAATTGCCTATTGCAAGGAACCCCCTAGCAACCACTGGGGGAAACCTAGGGTTCCATGAAACCCTGGATGAAAAACACTGGTCTAAGGGTTCAAATGCACCCAGTTCTAGTTAAGTTCCCTAGTACTTGTGTGTTCCCTGTTACTGTACTAGGCCCCTTTCACATTGATTAGATCCGCTTGTCAATATTTCAGGCAGATCTGCATGGAAGTTACATCCATCCCAGCTTTGGCTATCGCAACCTCCACTCTTCTGGGAAGGCTTTCCACAA
>NC_138776.1:187059980-187444980 GCF_965119305.1 Pelophylax lessonae | reverse complement strand
GGCTTGTATAGCCGCTATGTAAAAATCACTGCCTTATCCCGGAGGGGAAGGCTTCCCCCGCTCCCCCCACCGCTGGGAAAATACAATGGCTCGGTGGAAAGGATTCCTCTGTCAACACTGTTTGTGTTGATGTGGGGGGAACGAGTGATTTTTCGTTCCATGAAAGACATTTGCTCCATGTATGGCATACCTTGATCAACCCCACAGTCTTTTCATCTTTCCCTAGATAAAAGGAATATTTAACCCTTGCCGTGAAAAGGTGTGGAGGGGGGGGGGGGTTGGCTTCAGTTTTTTTTTTTTTTTTTCTCTTCCAGCCCAGAGCTGTACTTTAAAAAATAAGGCAGATAAACAACCATTGCAAAGACAGGAGCCAGCCTGAAAATGGTAAATGACACAAGTGTAGTTTATTAGAGGGAGATAGAGAAAAAGGTAATACTTAAGGGATTAGGCTTTGTTGAAACATGCTCAAGTTTTAGATAACAGATTTTTACTGCAAATTCCTCGTGTGAAATAGAACTTTACTTTGTTATGGTTTCATGTAACCTCAGCTTAGTTATTGCTCTTTGACCGGCTGCCAGATGTGGATTTATAGACTAGAAATAACTTTACATCAAGGTAAGAAAAGTTCCCTTTCAGTTATTACCTATGTAACAATAAAATACGGCAGGTAAATTCCTAAGCCGAGAGAAAATTCACAGCTTAAAGGGGAAGTAAACGCCCTTCCTTCTGCTTTTACCTATAGGTAAGCTTCTAATAAAGGCTTACCTATAGGTAGTGTAAATATCTCTTAAACGGGCACCATGTAGGAGATATTTACATTACATACAGCCAGTGACATCTGTAGCACCCTCCTAGATAGGTGCTAGTTAGGGAGAATAGTTTGCTCTGCCTGCTTTACAGGGGAGTAGCAGGTAAATCATAGTCTGCTCCATCTGCTTATCAAGGGAACCTGATCAATAGTTAGTCCTGTTGCATGTGTCCATGTGGGATTCATCTGGTCTTAGGGAGTGTCCCTACTGTATCCAATAGGGGAGCCTGTTGGACAGTGGAGGAAACCCAGCCAGTGACACACAGGCTTTTATGACTATCCCAGTGGGTTAGCACAAACAGTGGTGCCTCCTGGGATGTGTTATAAAAGCCAAGGGCACATGTGACAGGGTGTCTTTGGGCAGGAAGCCAAGTTCCAGGAGGAGGGTGACGGCTATCTCTCCTCCTGTCTGTTGTGGAAGGTGGTCACAGTTGGTCAGCCTAGTGAGCCAAGAGTGTGGTGCTGAGCCACAAGGTCCAGGAAGCTGACAAGTGGAGTTGGAGGAAGAGCAACCTTGGGAAAAACAGTGTCCGTGAGTACCGGGAAGCTTGCCAGGGGTCTGCCCAGGAAAGGGGACCGCTCTAGTGGAGAGTCAGTCGACAGGTATCAGTGCACATAGCCAGTGAGAAAGGGGGTGCTAAGCTAGGACCCTGAAGAATAACTCAAACAGGATCACATTATCTATCTTCACTTCTGTGGCAAGGTGAAGCCTTGCCGTACACTACCATCAGTTGTCCTCAAGATTGTGCATAGTTCAAAGTTGGAGTATCCCACTCATCCCTTCTCCTATCCTAGTTTTAAATAAAAACACAAAACCTAACATTCCCTGGATTGATTATTGACTGAGCCAAGGATTTTTAATGCTATTTCTCTGCTATCAGTTGCTAAGGGTAACCCAGGGGAATCCAGAAAGTGCAATTCTCTTCAGGGGGAATTCCAGACAGTATCGAGGCACAATTACCATTTCTAAATGACACATACAGTATAACATATACATTATATAACATAGGAAATCTTCAAACAGCCCAAACAAATACATTACATTGACCATTGGTGTGGGCAGCAAGGACTTAAGGTGTTGCTGTATTTGTTTCTTTCACCAGAAGAGCTAGCATTGCAGAGAAAATGTTTTGGTTTTGTAGTTGAAGTGGCGGCAATCCATTTTAATATTGTGTGCGAGTTGCTGAAGGGAATCAATTTCCAAAACACAAGCTCAATACAATGTCAGGAATGTGGGAATGTAGACATTCTGTCAATGTAAAGTTTGACATTTCACCTAATGTATAGACAGAAAACTAAAAAGAAAAAAAGTGGGATTTTCACACATTTCATCGTGAACAAAACATTAGGATGTGATAGAATAATATCAAAGAATAAAAGATAGATTTGCTATTATACTATATTGGCACTCCCATACACAGCATTACAACATATCCATCTCATTTAACCAATATGCAATAATGCAATTAAGGTACAATAGTTCTTTAAAAGGTAGAAGGAGAGATCCCAATGGTCCCAACACATTTCGTGTGTGCTGCTTCTTCAGGAGACCTTAAAGAATATTCAAACACAACAAAAACATGTCAGTGAGTGCTGTAGGCCAGTCAGGGCCAGAGGTAAGTACCCCGAAGGTCACAGGCCATACAACAGATAAAGTAGAGGGGTTAGCAAGGAGCCCAATGGTGGAGGGCATCTACATCTGTCAGAGACAGTAGTTATAATTACAGGTGGCCAGGATAATAATGGAGCGGCCCCCGGATTTAGACCCTCTCAAAGCTGAACTTATAAAAGTGACCCCAGGATAGCATTCCTGCCCCAGACACAGCAGGCCCAAAAATTAGCCACAGCCATGTTATGATATGTATGGGGTCTGGTCCACTCTGTATTCTGGAGCCCCAAAATCGTGGAATAGCAAACACATATTTTATTATTAGATCTTATTTGATTACATTTTAATGTTTGTACATAATAAAATGCTATATATTCTTATATTTGTGATTGTGATTTCACTTTTGAGAATTTGAGCACCGTGAAAATCCCACTTTTATTTTTTGGTTTTCTTTCTATTTTCATTATTGGGGAGGTGGTGCATTTCATACATAGTTACATAGTAGGTGAGGTTGAATAAAGACAATAGTCCATCCAGTTCAACCTGTGTAGGTGTGTGTGGCTGTAATCATCTCGCATACCCCTGAATGTTCTGATCCTTGAGATGTACGTCTAGTAGTCTTTTGAAAGCCACCATACTACCTGCAGAAACCACCTCTTGTGGTAGAGAATTCCACAATCTTGTAGCCCTAACAGTAAAGAACCCTCCACGTTGCCTGAGGTTAAAACGCTTCTCCTCTAATCGCATTATATGCCCCCGAGTCCTCATGCAATCCCTTCGACTGAACAGCTTTTTCTCTTACGTCCTCCGACAGTTGCCGCCACTTCATAATCTTCACTAATGGGGTAATTGACCTTTGCTCCGCAGGAGTAGCTAGGCAACAAGATTTGTTAATATCAAAGCTTTTAGCATATCACACCCCTAGGGGGCGGTCCCCTCAGTCAATACCTCCCTGCTTCCAGCATTCTCAACTCAGTTTTCAATTGCCTAGCTTAGGAGTAGCTGGCTGATCCTGTGCTGGGTCTTTCAGTCTCAGCCTTCTATCCTCTTTTTGATTTTATTTTGAGTATTTTTCTCTTTCTTTTACTTAGCTGTTCTTTTCTCAGCATTAGTTTAGTTTCTTCGGATGAAGATGATCCTGCGGAGCTGGGACTCGGACTGGCCACCCTGGATCCCAGGGCTCAGGGCCAGGGGTTCCCCAGCCTGCCATCGAGCGTTCAGCTCAGGTTTCCCTGGCATATTGAACGACCCATCCCTGTTCGCTGCAGGGATGCTGCCTGTGAGGTGGCTACCTCACCGGACGCCATTTGCGGTTTCGCACCGCAGTTCCACTGCGTCCTGGCTGCGACACTCCCTGTCCTCAGTACAGCGGTTTGGTCGCTGGAGAAGGCTCCCCACGCCATCCGGAATGGTAAGTGCACTTCTATGTGGGGACCTGTCTGTTTTGGGTGTCAGTCTGTGACTGTGTGACCCGCATGTCTGTGTATGTGCTGAGCTCCCTGTCAGATTCCTGTGTGGAATAGCTGCCTTTCTGTGGGCTGCGGGGGGGCTCTCCTGCTCTGCTGTGTGAGATGTATGGGGCAGACTGGGCTCAGACATGCTGTGCGGCGACCGCTAATGCGGCCCGCCATTTTTTTCGGCAAACTATGGTGACCGGCCCTGTGTGGTACAGCGCGGTGTTTTGGCGCCAAACGCCGCCATTTTGGCGGCGATCGCTCATACAGCCACATGTCGGCGCCATTTTCTCATTGCCTACAATGCCTCAGCCAAGCGGCCATGTTTGTGAAGCCTGCATAGGCTTTATAGGGCGGTCAGTCATTGCATCACTTCCTTTTGCTCTGGAACAGCGATCAGTGGCAGCAGCCTGTGTGGTCTCTCCAGGTTTTTACCTTCCTTATCCTGTATTTCCTTGCTCAGTGTTCCTTATCCCTGTGGGGGTCGGTACATACAGTAGTGTGCGGTGGGCTGCGCTCGCCGCGGTCTTAAAGGGACAGTCCTTCATTTCAATTATTACTGGGGCATGGATTCTCAGAATTGCAAGTTTCCTCCCACCTTGGTGGGGGGCCAAGGGGCTGCTGCATCCCCCGAGGGGGCTGATCTGGCTGCTATTGTGGCGAACTTGGCTTCTCAGGTGCAGATGCTTATGGCTGATCGATCCGCAAAACGGCCCAGATTGTCTATTTCCTCTGATTCAGAGGGCGATGGGGCTGCTATGGCTGGGGTGCCCTTCTCAGGGTCTCGTTCTTCTCTGGACCTTGTGGGGTCTGAGGGGGAGGCTGAGGTTGAAGGAGTTCATAATTCTCCCCCTGGCTCGCCTGAAGAGCTTGCACTCATGGATGAGTTGGTTGCTTCTATCAAGGAAACACTGCGTTTGCAGGAAGAACCATGTCCTCCTGCTTTGATGTCCTCTTATGGGACGCAAAGGAAACGCAAAACAGCGCAGGTTTTTCCCTGCCCTGCGGAATTTCAACGCGCTGTTGATGAGCAATGGCGCAATTTAAAGAAGCCCTTTACTGTGCCAAGTAGGTTCAAGCTGCGTTATCCATTTACACCCAACACTGATGAGCGTTGGTGTGTGCCACCTCAGTTGGATCACGCGGTGGCAGTTTTGAATAAATCTACTGCGATTCCTGCTGAGGATACGCCGGTGTTCCGGGACCCTATGGACAGGAGATTGGAGTCTCTTGCCCGTCATGCTTATACGGTTGCTGGTTCTATGCTGAAGCCTATCTTTGCTTCCATTATGGCAGCCCAGGCTATTGCGGATTGGACGCAGGTGCTCAGGCGCACCCTGGTGGCTGACTCTGCTCTGCCCACAACGTTGGCTATGGTGGATCAAATTCATCAGGGTGTCATGTATTTGTGTGATGCGGACTTGGATTTAGTCCCTTTGGCTGCACGCCTCTCAAGTGTAGCGGTGTTGAATCGTCGCCTGATATGGCTGAAATGTTGGTCGGTTGACCAATCATCTCGCAAGACTTTAGCTAATTTACCCTATGCGGGATCTCGCCTTTTTGGCGAGTCTTTGGATACTCTGATAAAGGGAATTTCTGGGGGTAAAAGCACTCTCTTACCCCACTCTCAAAAGAATAAGTCTGTTCGCGGTAAGAAGAATACCTCGTTTAGGCCCTCTCAGGGGTCCTTTCGTGCCTTTCGGTCGCAATACAAGGGCAAGCCCTTCAAGGGCCAAGGTCCCCAGAAGAAGCCGTGGGCAGGTAAGCAGAAGTCCGGCCAGTCCGGGTCCGCTGCCCATGCCAATTCGGCCTGAAGGGGCGCCCTCACCCGGTTCTGGGGTGGGGGGACGTTTGCTCGGTTTTTCTTCAACCCTGGCTGGCCCGCATTCGGGACAGGTGGGTTCAGGAAATCGTTCGATCTGGATACAAGATCGAGTTTCTCTCTCGGCCGGCGAGCAGATTTTTCCCCTCAAATCTTCAGCTGTCTCCGGAGCGTTTGCAGGATCTGCATCTGGCGGTGCGGGACCTGCGGGCCCAGGGAGTGGTGGTTCCGGTGCCTCATCGGGACAGATTTCGGGGGTTCTACTCCAATCTGTTCACTGTGCCCAGAAAGGAGGGCAAGTTATGTCTGATTTTGGACTTAAAAGCTCTGAACCGCTTTGTGCGGGTTCGCAAGTTCCACATGGAATCCCTGCGCTCAGTGGTGGCTGCCCTGGTTCCGGGGGAATTCATGGCCTCCATCGACTTGAAGGATGCGTACCTTCACATCCCCATTTTCGAGGGTCACCAGAGGTACCTTCGATTCGCCATTGCGGAGTATCATTACCAATTTGTGGCGTTACCCTTTGGTCTCGCGGTTTTTCACCAAGGTGCTTGCGCCGGTCCTGGCTTTATTGAGAGCTCTGGGCATCTCTGTCTTGGGGTATCTGGATGATATCTTGATTCGGTCTGCGACCAGTCAGGGCCTGGTGAACGACCTGTCCATCGCGATGCAGACTCTGCAGGAGTTCGGTTGGACAATACATTTTCCAAAATCAACGCTGTGTCCGTCGGTTCGACTTCCCTACCTGGGGATGATCCTGGACTCTGTTCAAGCGAAGGTCTTCCTGCCGGAAGACAAGCTCCGGACACTTCAGGACGAAGTCAGGTCCCTCAGGGACACTCAGTGCTCGTCCCTCCGGACATGTATGAGATGTCTGGGATTGATGGTCTCGGCTTTCGAGGCGATTCCCTTCGCCCAGTTTCACACGCGGGATCTTCAGGCGGAGATCCTGGCCAAGTGGGACGGGCGTCCGCAATCTCTGGATCTGCGGATTTCGTTGAGCCGCCTCACCCGAAGGGGTCTTTTGTGGTGGCTCCAATCCCCGGCGGTGTTGGGGGGCAAGTCCTTTCGTCCTTTGTCGTGGACGGTGATCACCACGGATGCCAGCCTGTCGGGCTGGGGTGGTGTTCTGGGCGTTCTGTCCGCCCAGGGAACTTGGTCGGAGGAGGAATCCTCCCTTCCGATCAACATTCTGGAATTGCGAGCGATAAATCTCTGCCTTCTACATTGGGTGGAACGGCTTCAGGGCCGTCCGGTTCGGGTGCAGACGGACAATGCCACAGCGGTGGCCTACATCAACCACAAAGGGGGCACCAGGAGTGCCCGAGCGGCTCGGGAAGTAGCCGACATTCTGTCTTGGGCCGAGACGCACGTCCCGGCGATATCTGCAGTTCACATTCTGGGGGTGGAGAACTGGCAGGCGGATTATCTGAGTCGCCAGGCCCTGGACCAGGGGGAATGGTCCCTTCACCCGGATGTCTTCCAGATGTTGTGCGCGAAGTGGTGTACCCCAGATGTGGACCTGTTCGCGTCTCGTCTAAACAACAAGGTGGAAAGGTTCGTGGCAAGGACGCGCGATCCTCGGGCAGACGCCTCAGACGCGTTAGTGGCGCCCTGGCATCAGTATCGTCTGATGTATGCCTTTCCACCAATTCAGCTGCTGTCCAGGCTCCTTCGCAGGTTAGCCTCGGAACCACACACGGTGATTCTGGTGGCACCGGACTGGCCTCGCCGGTCTTGGTACGCAGACCTCGTGAATCTGGCGGTCGACGCTCCGTGGCGTCTGCCACTTCGAGAAGATCTCCTGTCTCAAGGACCGATATTCCATCCTGCTTTACAGTCGCTGGCTTTAACGGCCTGGCTGTTGAAAGCCAGGTCCTGAAGGATAGGGGTCTCTCCCCTGAGGTCATTCCCACTTTGATCAAGGCTAGAAAAGCCTCTTCGGGGAAGATTTACTACCGTACTTGGAAAGCGTATTTTGCCTGGTGTGAGTCCAGGGGGTATTCCCCTCGCTCATATTCGGTGTCGAGGGTGTTGGCTTTCCTTCAAACGGGCGTGGACCAGCGTTTGGCGTTGGCCACGATTAAGGGTCAGATTTCTGCGCTGGCTGTTCTCTTTCAACGCCCTGTGGCGTCTAATTCTTTGGTTAGCACCTTTGTTCAAGGGGTGCGTCACTTGGCCCCTCCTCAGAGGGACCCTTTACCTCCATGGGACTTGAACCTTGTTCTGTCCGTGTTACAACATGCTCCCTTTGAGAAGATCAGGGAGATCTCGTTGTCTCTGTTGTCCAAGAAGGTTGCCTTTTTGGTGGCAATCACTTCGGCTCGCAGGGTGTCGGAGCTGGCGGCCTTGTCCTGCAGCTCTCCCTCCTTGGTGATTCACTTGGATAAGGTGGTCTTACGACCTAACCCTTCTTTTCTTCCGAAGAGGATCTCGGAATTTCACCTCAATGAGGACATTGTCTTGCCTTCGCTTTGCGCGAAGCCTAAGCATCCAAAGGAGGTGGCCTTGCATTCCTTGGATGTTGTTCGGGCGATCAGGGTTTACCTGTCATCGACGAAATCCTTTCGCAAGTCGGATTCTCTATTTGTCCTTCCAGAGGGTCCTCGGAAGGGCGTGGCGGCGTCGGCTGCGACCATCGCCAAATGGATCAGACAGACCATTGTGCAAGCCTATGCTTTGAAGGGGAAGGTTCCTCCTTTCCCTGTGAAGGCGCACTCTACCAGATCTCTAAATACGTCTTGGGCCTATCGTCATCAGGCTTCTGTGGCCCAGGTGTGTAAGGCGGCGACTTGGTCTTCCGTTCACACTTTCTCAAAATTTTACAAAGTGGATGTTCAGGCATCGGCAGATGCTTCCTTTGGCCGTAAAGTTCTTAGTGCGGCAGTGCCTTAGGGTCCCTTGTTTGGGTCCTTGGCTGTTGGGGGGTTTTACCCCTAGGTTACTTGTTCTTTCCTGGGTTGTTGCTCCTGTTGAGCACGTTTTTTCCTGTTGCCCAGTTGGTTCTCTTACTTTGGTAAGGTTCCTTTCTCTGATGTGGGTACTGCGTTGCTTTAGGCGCGGCTGCGTTTTTCCCACCCCTCATGTCTACACTGCTCTGGGACGTCCCCATTAGTGAAGATTATGAAGTGGCGGCGACTGTCGGAGGACGTAAGAGAAAACGGAATTTTTGTAAAATCTTACCGTAAAATTCCTTTCTCTGAGTCCTCCGACAGTCGCCGCCCCCGCCCCTCTTTTGGGGTTTGTTTATGTACTCTACTGCTATGCTACTGAAACTGAGTTGAGAATGCTGGAAGCAGGGAGGTATTGACTGAGAGGACCGCCCCCTAGGGGTGTGATATGCTAAAAGCTTTGATATTAACAAATCTTGCTGCCTAGCTACTCCTGCGGAGCAAAGGTCAATTACCCCATCAGTGAAGATTATGAAGTGGCGGCGACTGTCGGAGGACTCAGAGAAAGGAATTTTACGGTAAGATTTTACAAAAATTCCGTTTTTTCTAAGCCTAGATCCCCATTGAGATATTTAAAAATTGCTATCATGTCCCCCCTCAGGCGTCTCTTCTCCAGGGAGAATAAATCAAGCGATTGCAGACGCTCCTCATAATCAAGGTCCTCCAATCCCCTAATTAGTTTAGTTGCCCTTCTCTGGACCCTCTCCAGCTCCAACACATCCCTTCTGAGGACTGGTGACCAGAACTGGACAGAATACTCCAGATGCGGTCGGACCAGAGTTTTATAAAGTGGAAGGATTATAGTCTTATCTCTGGAATACATCCCTTTCTTTATGCATGCTAATATTCTGCTAGCCTTGGCAGCTGCCGCTTGACATTGCATGCTGTTGCCTAGTCTATCATCAACCAAGACTCCCAGATCCTTCTCCATTTTTGATTCTCCCAGGGGTTCCCCTCCTAACGTGTATTGTGCTTTTATGTTTCTAGTCCCCAAGTGCAAAACCTTCTCCCCGTTAAACCTTCATGCCAAATGAAATCTTTATGAAATCCATCGAATGTATAATTACATTAAGTTATACTGGCTTCTGTATTTATCCTGAAATTTGGCTTGCAGCAGTAGAGGCTGCTTAATAGGAGGGCAATGAGAGCTCAGAATGTGCATATCAAGGTGGTTATTCTCAGCATTAGCCCACAGATTTGGGCAGTGGCATGGAGTCTGCAAGAAAGAATGCCCTGAAATGGTCCCACATACTTTATACTTTGCAGCCATAACATACAGCAAGGGTGGGAGATGACAAGAATATATTTTACCAGGTAAACCAGTTCCTATATGTTTTTTAATTTAATTTGCTCCTTTTTGGTCTGTTAAATATACCACTGAAAGTGTTTAGTTACACAGTATCTGCTCAATAAATGCAAAATAAATAAAAAATCTAAGACATGGTTATCAATCCTGCCCTAGAAAATCCAAGAAAGTAGACCGCACTCAGGAAAAGTAAGATGAAAACAATCAAAACTCCTTTATTCTTCTTCGGTACAGCAGACAGACAGTACAATGCACATAACAGACGTGCCGGGTTAACGCGTTTCACGAATTAGATCGCTTACTCATAACCATACACTGTGGAGCTGTGGAAGCCGACATACATTTGTAGGTAAACCAAAAAAGAAGGAGGTGACCGAAGAATGTAATTACTTGCACCTTGAATTGATTAATTGATAGAAAACAGATGTAGGTTCAGCAAGTCCACAGTTCCACAGTGAAAGACAATTAGATACAAAACTCCTTCACCCCGTGGGGGAATGGAGATATACATACGAACAATATAAAACCATATGTATGACTGATACAAAAATATAAAAATGGCTGAAAAATCAGGAACCAATAAATGAATGAATCATGTATGAATAAATGAAAAACTTTTTTTCTTCATCATCAAATGCTTTAGACCCTGGTGGCGTGGACATAATAAATAAAAAACAAAGTATATGTAAAAAATGGTCGTTCAATGTGTGGAGAGAGTCCCTCAAATGTAGATAGTGGCTATGTGAAAAATCGTATATATAAAAAAAGATAGATTATTGGAATAACATACCAGATATTTACACTGATATTAATCCTGAAAAAAAGGAGATGATGAAAATACGAAAAAATGTGAAAAAAAGTAAACGGAACTCGTGAAAAGAAAAACCACACTATTGACAATAGTTGAAAACACGTAAATCAATATAAATAAAAATAGATGGTGATAGTGAAAGATGTGGAAGTAAATGTACTCATGAATATAGAATATAATGACAATGGTAAAAAGTAAGAAAATAATTGTTTTTCTTCCAAAAGCGTGTGAAAAAGGGTGATGAAGTGAAAAGGGATATAATGATGAATGTGATATAGTAAGAAGTTACAATCCGTCAAGTGTGTAGCATAATCAATGAACATTAATCAATGTGTAAAGAGAACACAAAACACGGGATGAAACTGAAGTTGAAATGCAACTGGTGTGCGTAAGTGATGAAATGTAATAAAAATATGAATTAACATATCAATGGGGACGACTCATATAAAGAATATAAAACATAAATTGTCACGCCACCAGGGGATAAGCACCGAAAAAAGTTTATAGGTTCCCAATTTTTACAGATGTATCTAGACTGACACCAAAATCGCCACGTATAAATTCACTAATTAAATATGTAAATAATTGATCGACCAAATACATAATTCAAAGAATACACTCGAAAACAGAAATACATGCATACAAGATATATAGAAAAACCATTTCATAAAAGTCATTTCATGAAAGCATGTTCCATTTGTTTGAGTGTATCCGTGAATGTAATGGGACATATAAATATGGTGAAGAACCAGTAAACATGAATTTAGCATAGAAAATCACCATATATAGAGAATATAATAGGATATGAACTGGAATGGAGAAATGTGTGCGATATGGCGGCATGGTGTCAAAGAAAAGGAGGACCCCCTCTTCCAATGGTGACTTTGTTAATCAAAAAGTCATTGGATAAATATAGAAATTGTAACTGGTAACCATAGTTGACACTTAGACAGCTTGTTGGCCTTAAATGGATGCAAATTGATAGCAACAAAATATGACAATAGAAATAAAGTGACTGGTGCATAGAATATATCAAAAAAGGAAGGGCTCGGAGAAGCTCGGAACGAGCCTCAAATGGAGCCTCGAAACAGGGAAATGATCATGACTTGACATGAGATTTAAGAGCCTAAAAACAGACCATATTATTAAGAGGAAAAAGGGAGTAGGGTAAAAAGAAAAAAGAAAAAAGAAAAAAAGGAACTCTCGAAGCCATATGGAGCTACGTGGCAGAATCCTACAAACCATACCGGATGATCAAAAAACAGAAGCAAATGACTCCTGACATATAGCCATGAATAACCGCGGGGTTCATGGCTGAAAACCATAAAATTTAAAGTATAAACAAAAATAAAAAACCAAAAAAATCAAAAATTCAAAAAATCAAAAAATCAAAAAGCCAAAAATAAATATATATGTATAAAAAAGAGGGGAGAGGGAGACTCACTCATAAAAATGAGTGACGTCCCACTCAAAATTTAATCCCTGTGGAATGCGAGTTTGAAGCCTAAAAATCCAAGAGACCTCCTTTTTACATAATATACGGAAAATATCCCCGCCTCTAATTGGTTTAGTGATGCGCTCTATGACCTGAACCTGTACTAGGGACAAGTCACCTCCATGGTTGTGATTAAAGTGGCGTGCCACATTGGTTGATTTAGATAGTCTAATGTCACTTAGATGTTCCCTGAACCTATCCTTAAGCCTGCGAGTGGTTCTACCTACATATTGTATCAAACAGGCCTTGCAGGTTATAAGATATATGACATATTCTGAGTTACAGTTAAAAAACTTTTCTAAATGAAAAGCCCTTTCACTTACCGAAGACTTAAAGGTGTTTCCATGGAGGATATGGGGGCAAGTGACACAATCAGTCATGCCACATTTGTAGTTGCCTCTACAGTATAGCCAAGTAGGGGATTGTTTAGGTTTTTTGGAAAGATAAAGGCTGGGTGATAAGACGTTGCCCAGGGTGACAGCTCTTTTGGCAACTATATTGACTCCCTCGTTTAGAATGTTGGCACATATATCATCAGTATTGAGAAGCGGTAGATGTTTCTGAATAATTGTTTTGACTTTGTGAAATTCTAAACTATACGGGAGAGACAACGTAATAGAGGGCATAGGTTTAGAGTTTTTCATGTGGGTAAATGAAGTGCGGTTGTGTCTATATTTATTGCTGGCTTTAGATTTCTGGTTAATAAATTTATTTAGAGTATTATTTGTGTTGGAACATGGTTGTTTATTCAGGAGATCAGTTCGATCTCTATTAAGGGCCATGACATATGCTCTGTTGATCATACATTGCGGATATCCTCTAGCAAGGAATCTAGATCGTAAAGAAAGTGATTCTTTTTTGAAATCCGCAATATTATTGCATATTCTGCGCAATCTCAAAAACTGCCCAACCGGTATGCCTTTCAGTGTATGCATTGGGTGGCTAGATTTCGCATGTAACAGGCTGTTGCCTGACAGTGGTTTCCTATATAAATTGGAGACAACTCTGTCACCCAAATGACTCAAGGTGACATCTAAAAATTCAATTTTATCTGGGCTCCTATGTCCCGTGAATTTTAGATTAACCGAATTGTTATTGAGGTACTTCAAAAATGCATTTAAATCAACATCATGATGGCAAACAAAGATCAGATCGTCAATGTATCTAAAGAACAGAGCGATCTGATCTCTGAAGGGATTTCCATCTCCAAAGATGTGGGGTCTCTTCCACCAACCCATGTATAGGTTGGCGAGAGAGGGGGAGATCTAATTCGTGAAACGCGTTAACCCGGCACGTCTGTTATGTGCATTGTACTGTCTGTCTGCTGTACCGAAGAAGAATGAAGGAGTTTTGATTGTTTTCATCTTACTTTTCCTGAGTGCGGTCTACTTTCTTGGATTTTCTATTGCTTGAACGGCGGATCTGACCAGCAGCAGCTATTGAACTGACACCTGAGCGGCTCTGCTCTTTGTTGTTATCAATCCTGCCCTGTTCACCCTGTGAACTACAGAAAACCTCCTTCCCACTTTACAGAGATGAGGAGGGAGGGATGTGTTCTGTAGGCTACGCACTTTCTGTCTTAAAGGAGTTGAAAAGTCAGAAGGTTTTTTTTATCTTAATGAATTCTATGTATTCTATCTATGCATTCTATGTATTAGGATAAAAAACCTGTGTGCAGCAGCTCCCCTCTGTCCCCTAAATACTTATGAGCGCCCTCTCTGTCCAGCGATGTCCACAAGTGTCTCAGCCGTCTGAGATCTGCCGCTGCTGTCAATCAAAGTCAGCTAGCCATTCAGGAGAGAAAGGGGGTGGGACTGGGTCAGGGCTCCGTGTCTGAATGGTCAGAGGGAGCTGTGACTCGGCTCAGGTGCTCCCATAGCAAGCTGCTCGCTGTGGGGGCACTGAACAGGAGGGAGTGGCCAGAAGCACAGAAGAGGGACCCAAGAAGGAGGATCGGGGCTGCTCTGTGCAAACCAACTGCACAGAGGAGGTAAGTATAACATGTTTGTTATTTTTATAGGAAAAAAAACTAGACTTTACAACCACTTTAAGGCTAGTACACACTATAAGAAAATTGGGCAAGAATTTTAGTCCGAAGAACTAACGATTTTCGTATATTGTGTGTGCACCACTTTCTACAGCCGATTCCAACCTTCTGAATGAAAATTTCCGAAGGGACAAGCTCCAAAATGTTTCTCAAACGATTTTGGCTTAATGTGTACCATTTTTGTATTTTGTATGAGAAAAATCAGAAAGGAAAGACTGCACATGATGAGAAAGAATAAACAACAAAAAAAAGTCTTTGTCCTATAATAATTTTTATACAAATTGTCTTTCATCGGTTCTGATTTGCTGTGAAACAACGAGGAAAATCGGACGATCGTTCACCCGATTTTCTTGTAGTGTGTACCCCTTTAGGGTGCCAAAATGCTCCCCCATAGATATAGTACGGTGAATGTTAGGAAAAACAGAAAGGAAATGTGTTTCTGGCAAGATTGCTAGGTGAAAAAAAAAATAAAAATGTAGACACCACATCCAAGAACCGGTAAGCTGTAGTATATTTCCATTTTTTGTTGTTGCCAATAAATACACTTTAAATTGACCCTTTATTAAAGTAATATTTGTCTGCTCATTGGCTAAATTCTGTAATAAAACCAGAGACAATGTGAATGGGGATTCATGTAGTGTGGAATACTGTAAACAGACTGACATTTTTATTATCTAGACCAGCCTCATTAGCTGTATAGCATGAACTCCGTTATCATCTCCATGCTGGATACACTTCTGCTTTACACCTACGTGCTGGCAGGGTGACGATAGAAAGGATCCAGAAAACAGCTTAGACATATTTCCCTTTTATCCTTCCAAAGCCAAACTCAGCTTTTTCCAGGGCTTACAGAAAACAGCTTTCTGTGACAATTGCTGTATTACACCACATTGTCACTCTAAGAGCCAGCATTAAAGGCAAGCTGGAGTCGTTTTTGCTTTTTTTTTTTTTGTAGGGAAAGTTTAACAACATATAAAGTTTTGTTTTATATTTTGAATTATGCCTATAAAATATTTCTTGAACAGTGTAAAGATCCAGAGTGATTAAACTCAAATCGTGCATGCGATTTCAAGAAATCATGCCAGTCCAGACTGCTTTTTTAAGGACATGGCAGCCCACTTTTTTAGGCCCCTTTCACACTGTGGAGTCCATCGGCGGACTCTGTTTTTCTCAGCGGGAGATCAATCCGCTGATCCCCCGCTGAGCAGGCGGATGGCAGCTGTTCTCCGTGCTGTGTGCGGAGACACAGCTGTCAGGTCACGCTGTTCTCTATGGGGGAATCAGATGGGAACGGACCGACTGTCCGTTCTCATCCGATCCCATCCCATCCGTTGGATGGATGGAAAATAGGGTTTCCATCAATCCAGATTAGACGGATCGGATCGGATTTCAGTGGACATGTCTCCGCTGACATCTGATGCCCCATACAGATACATGGGGCATCCGTTCAGATCCGCCAAAAAAACTGACAGGCGTATATGAATGGTCCGCCTGTGTAAAAGGGGCCTAAAAGGAACAGAAAGTTCAAAAAAACAACAGCAATTTCCCTCACAGGGGTTCCACCATTACTGTAACCTGATAGTTCAGCCTCCTGGCTTACTCACTTGTCACACAGCTGCTTCAGGCCTCACGCCTAGGCCTATGGTCTGCTCCTTAGACCAACACAAGTACCCTTTGGTCAAGCTCCCTTGTGGCTTTCTTGGGATCAGCTTTGTGCTGTGCTGTCGTGGACTACTTCTGCCTCCTGCAGACATGTACGCTCAAACTGCCACCTACAGTCTCTCTCTCTCTCAAAGAAGGTGGGAGCCCTCCTAACTCCCATACATAGACCTTGTGTCTGTAGGGTGGAGTCCTCCTTACTCCTTGGCCAGACCTCCTGTCTGCCGGGTGGAGCCGTCTCCAACTGGGAGCCCTGAGCTCTAACCCTGAGAAGCTTATGAACCCAGCCCACAGGTGTGCAATCGGCATGCCTGTCTTTGCAAAAACCAGGCGTAAATTGCTAATACACACAGTGACCCGGGTCACCTCTCTACAACAGATAAACATTTATTACAAGGCACATAGATACATTTTTTTAAACGAATGTTAGGCCTTCTAAAAAGAAAGCCCAGCACTTTTGTGCATTCAGTCCGACTGTGTTATTCTGTTAACCACTTTACCACCGGAGGATTTTGCTGTCTTACGTCCAGGCCACTTTTGCGATTCGGCACTGTGCGACTTTAACTGACAATTGCGCGGTCGTGCGATGCCATGCCCAAACGAAATTTACGTCCTTTTTTCCCCACAAACAGAGCTTTATTTTGGTGGTATTTGATCACCTGTGCGCTTTTTACTTTTTGTGCTATAAACAAAAAAAATTTTGAAAAAATAACAATATTTTTCACATTTTTTTATATGAAATTCCCCCCCAAAAAAATGTAAAAATCAAATTTTTTTAAAATTTTTGGCCAATTTGTTTTCTGCTACCTATGTTTAGTAAAAGAAAATCACAATAAGCCTATTTTGATTGGTTTGCGCAAAAGCTATTGCGTTTACTAACTAAGGGAAAGATTTCTGTCATTTTTGGTGTTTTTTTTTTTAACGAGTAATGGCGGCGATCTGCAATTTTTTTTGCGGGACTGCGACATTGCGGCGGACAGATCGGACCCTTGACTGACATTTTTGACACTTTTGGGGGTACCAGTGACATTACTGCAGTAATCAGTGCTATACATATGCACTGTTACTGTAAAAATGACACTGGCAGGGAAGGGGTTAACTTTATTGAAGAGGGAGAGGTTAATGTATGCCTGGTGCTTACTAACGTGTGTGGGGGGAGGTGACTGAGTGACACAGGGACAGATCGCATGTTCAGCTAAGCTGAACCCTGCAATCTGTCTCTGTTTGTCACTTAGGAGATCCGCCTGCTTTGTTTACACAAGCGGGCGGATCTCCAGACTCGATTCCCCGACGATCGGGGAAGAGCGTCGGCGAGCGCCGCTGCTCCTCCCCTGGCCCGACTCCCGCTGTGACTGAACACAGTGGGAGCGAGCCTCCGGCGGCGCGCAAACGCCGCCCAGAAGGGGAGGAGTAGGTCTACGTCGCTGGACGGAATCGAGCCACTTTGCCGCAGTACAGTCCCAGTGACTGGTCGGCAAGTGGTTAATTAAAATCTGCTAGTAGAAGGATGGGGGAGAGGTGTTCTTTTTCTAATCATTTTGAATTCAAACATAGACTCTGCATTCGTCCAGTGTGGTGCCACGTCTCCTTAACCCAAATGTTACACACAACATGTGAGCAGCTCTTTCCCACTCCTGATGGCTGTAATGTCCGTAGCGCAGTTTTTTATGATTTACTGTAATTTCCCACAGGTACACTTTAATAAATTTAAATTAAGGAACATCTAGTGATCTTTGGTCTTCTGAGACAGCTTTGACCATTATCCGCATATATATACAATATTACCAAAAGTATTCGGATGCCTGCCTTTACATGCACATGAACTTTAATGGCATCCCAGTCTTAGTCCGTAGGGTTCAATATTGAGTTGGCCCACCCTTTGCAGCTATTACAGCTTCAAATCTTCTGGGAAGGCTGTCCACAAGGTTTAGGAGTTTGTCTATTGGAATGTTTGACCATTCTTCTAGAAGCGAATTTGTGAGGTCAGGCACTGATATTGGACGAGTAGGCCTGGCTTGCAGTCTCCACTGTAATTATTCGCAAAGATGTTCTATTGGGTTAAGGACCAGGACTCTATGCAGGCCAGTCAAGTTTCTCCACCCCAAAGTTGCTCATCAATATCTTTATGGACCTTGCTTTGTACACTGGTGCTCAGTCATGTTGAAACATGAAGGGCCTTCTCCAAACTGTTCCTACAAGGTTGGGAGCATGAAATTGTCAAAAATGTCTTGGTATGCTGACACCTTAAGAGTTCCCTTCACTGAAATTAAGGGGCCAAGCCCAACCCCTGAAAAACAACCGCACACCATAATCCCCCCTCCACAGAATTGTTTGGATCAGTGCACAAAGCAAGGTCAATAAAAACATCGATGAGTGAGTTTGGGGTGGAGGTACTTGACCGGCCTGCACAGAATCCTGAACCCCAGGAAAGGACACCTTTAGGATGAATTAGAGCAGAGACTGTGAGCCAGGCCTTCTTGTCCAACATCAATGCTAAGCAATTATCCCCTACTAAGCAATTATATGAAAATGTTAGGTACCTGGCTGTCATGCTATGCCTCTTGGTTCAATAGTTTGAATCAGTGACCCAGAACAAGCATTCATATAAGGACTTCTGACTTTCTTTTTGCTGATCAACATACTTGTTCTGGGTTAGTAACCCTGAATATGTTATATCTGGTATGTCAGCATCATAGCCAGGAAACTAGCATTTTAGAGGGAGATCCACAACAGCAGCCCTCGTACTTCTCTCATGACAGATGAATAGCAGATGAAATACTGTATATGTGTGGGAACACAATACCTATGTAATACAAATATTTAGTGAACAATGGTCATTTAGGATGTTCACATATGGAAAAGACATTTTTTGTAGGATGTACATGTGCGGGAAATGCTAAAGTGGCCCTATCATTCTCACAGAAAACCACATCCGCGTCTTTTGACAGAGCTCTTCTCTTATGCTGGAAAATTAGTTTAGATTATATCAGCTACAAAACATACTGATGAATATATAGACTATGAGCGGCTTTCTGCTGGGTTCTCCTATTATTTCAATTATTTGTTGTCATAAAGGTTTTTGTTATAGTATCAGCATGTCTTCACTTTATAATTCAAATTATATTGGTGCTATATAAAAATGATAATATTCATTTAAGAGCTTCCATTAGCTTGCTGTCTATAACACTGTGGTGTTTTAGCTGTTATGGAAAATACATTGTGATGAGGACATGCTGTGTGGTTAATGTGTCTGAGACACCAATTCTATAGTATCTACCAGGATGTGTCCATTTTTATGCATCAAAAAAAAAAAAAAATATATATATATTTATATATTTTTTTTTTGTCAAAGTACAAAAGGTTACATCACTGTAACCTTGGTGCTACTTTATGAATGCTGCTGAAAAGAGAAAGGTACAGGCTGCCAAAGGTGCTCTTTCGAAGCAACACATTTATAATATCTAAGAAACGCCGCACTCCCATCCAGCCAAACTAGTGCAGTCTTGAAAACAGCCTCAGTCCATGGGTCTCCGCCAAAGCCCAGCTCCCTAACATGTTTCGCTCTGCCCACAGGAGCTTAATCAAAGGTGGAAGGAGTGAAACATGTGAGGGAGTGTGGCTTTTGCAGAGACTAATGGGTTGGGGCCTTTTTCAAGGCTACACTATGTTGGCTGGATGGGAGTGCTGCGCTCCTTTCATTTTTTCAGGGCCAGATTAACGTAGGGGCTATTGGAGCTGCAGCTCCAGGTCCCTACCTTTATATAGGCCCCGGGTTGGCCATATTCCTTTTTTTTTGAAAATTTGTTTTTATTGAAGTTTTGCACAAAAAAAACAGACAAGACAATGCCACGCAGGGCAACAAGCATAAACAGTGACAACAGGTCAAACCCCTTCCATACCAACCCCCAACCACCCCCCCCCCCCCCACTCCAGGCTCCATCCAGCACGTCCAGTGCAAAAACAAAGCTTCCATCAGTAATAAAGATACCCCTCAAGTCTGCTCCAATTATCGGGTTGGCCATATTCACTGTTACCGCTCTTCTGTCACTTGTAAACACAGAAGTCTGGCTTCTATGCTCGCTTCCCCAGGCAGCTCCCTCAGAACCTCCCCACACAGCACGAAGGCCGGACAAGGAGGGACAGTTGCCGATGCATGGATGTGTTTATGGGCTTCAGAGACAGCATCCCATGTTGAATTAGGCATGCATGGCTGCACCCTTCCTCCTCTGGGTGCATGCCAAGGCACGGCCCTTAAGGCCCTTCAAAATCCTCAGCACCAAGCCCATGATGCTCTTAATCCGGCCCTGCATTTTTTATGTGCATTGCTTCGAAAGATTACAGCCATGTGACTTACATATTAGTTATCAGTGATCAATATAAATTACATAATTCCAGTTAACAGCCATTGTTTATAGTATTGCAGTATACCAAAAAAAAAAAAAAACAGTTGATGGTGAAGACCCAGGCTCCAAAACCCTATGAAGAGTAGTTAAAGAAACCTCAGCACTTGCAGCAGAAATTCTATTACAAAAAAATAATAGGTAGTTGGAAGAGGAAAGGTTTCTTCATACAGAGTATACATCATGGTAATGTGGTTGTATAAGTGCATGTGTCTGAGTGTTGTAACCATCGTTTTTCAGATACAGTAAAACCTTGGATTGCGAGCATAATTCGTTCCGGAAACATGCTTGTAATCCAAAGCACTCTTATATCAAAGCGAATTTTCCCATAAGAAATAATGGACACTCAGATGATTCGTTCCACAACCATTTATTCATAAGTCTTTCAGTTTATAGTCTATATACAAAGATTATAGCAATGTGATAGGTTGTGTCATCATAAAATGTCCATCCACAAATGGCGCCTCCACAAGGGGATTAGAAGCAAAATCCAGCAGGAGCTAAGGAGTATAAAAGAGAAGAGAGGCGCCTCTAAGTGTAGCAGTATGTGGACATTTAATGAAGGTACAACATTTAGCAACTCACATGGTTGATGATTAAAGAGGCACATCTAAGTATGCAGGCATCTGGGGTAAAGCTGTCCACATAGATCATCTTCTGAACCACTGGCTCTCACTGATGTCAGTCTGCAATTGTGATTGGGAAGACTACCCTGCAGTAGAGTGATCTGAAAGCGAGACTTTGAATCGCTCGTGGAGTGCAGCTTGGAAGGGTGTGATGAAGATGGCAGTGCGGAGGATGGTCTATATGGACAGCTTTACCCCGGATGCCTGCATACTTAGATGTGCCTGCTTTAATCATCAACCATGTGAGCTGCTAAATATTGAACCTTCATTAAATGTAACAGTATTGCTACACTTAGAGGCGCCTCTCTTCTCTTTTATACCCAGCTATGACATGACGCTACTTGTATATCAAGACATCGCTTGTATATCAAGTCAAAATTTATTTTAAAAATTTGCTTGTCTTGCAAAGCGCTCTCAAACCAAGTTACTCTCAAACCAAGGTTTTACTGTAATTGGTTGGGCAGCCCCTGTGATCTTAAATGAGCTCCTAGGATCTGTCCATTTTTGTATTATTTTCTATAGAATATATAAAAAGAAAAAAAAGAGCCACTTGATTGCAGTAAGTTTTACAGTGGCACGTGGTTATGTCAAATAACTATTATCTAGTATATTTATCAAAATAGTTCTACAGAACTTCATAAACTTAGTAGTTCTAACGCTTGGTAATTAAAGGAATCAATCCACTTAGTATTTTAAATATGTACAACTAGAGGATATACAGATGTTAAATACATGGAAATCCAGACTTCTAGATCTCTGAACTGGATTGGGGCAAATTGAATGTAATAATGTGCTCAGTACAACCTTTACTCTGCAGCCAGCTGAAATGAATTGTGATCTCCATAGTACTGCCCTGCATTGCACTCATTCCACCCCAGTCCAGTTATCTAGGGTTTTCTCTAAAGGTAGTAAAACACTCCTTTCTTGCAAATGCCACTATTTGGAGTGTTGGGAAATGAAAGTAAGAAGGTATTGTTGAAGTTAGCGCAAGATCTAGAGCAAGTCTTCAGTAGAACTGCTTATAGACTAATTAGGCAAACAAACAAACCCTTGTAGCGCTGCAAAAGGCCCTTGGGAAATCTTGGCTGTTATAGGAGCCATGGCGCTTCAATTTTCTTTGTTACCTTGATGTACAAAAATGATTGGCTTGGAAACATCATGGGAAGGAACTCTAATGTGATCTTGTCACCCATGTCTAAAATATGCAACAGAAAACTTAGATATAAGAAAGGTATTATTGAACAAAGTGCTGGGAAGCCTGATACGGAGATAATGAAGAATTTTGATATTTATAAAGAAAAAAAGGGAATCATTTGATGACAAGATTACCTAATGCAGAGGCATAACTAGAACCTTAAGGGCCCTGATGCAAGAAACCATGAAGGGCCCCCCAGACCCCTGGTCGGGGCCCTTACCTTCAAGCCCAGGGCTCTTCCCACTAATCCTGGGGCTCTTTACACTCATTGCATGGCCTTTTATTACGGTCCCGCAGCAGGATTCTTTCACAAGTTCTGCAGTGGGCCCCCTTCCTGCAATCTTGTGGGCCCACTTCCTGCAATCTTGGGGCCTCCCCACAGTGGTGCAATGCCAGGGTCCGGTCGCAAGTGTGACCTTTGCGATCCTGGAAGTTCACCCACTGGTTTGCTACCGGGCCCCCTGGAGCATGGGGCCCGGTAGCGATTGCAACCCCTGCAACCCCTGTAGTTACGCCCCTGACCTAATGAAATATTCTAGAATCTGTAAGAGAGAAAAATAGAATACCGGTATAAAGAGCAGGCACTTAGAGGTGCACAGATATGCAGTGTCTTTTACCTGACAGATTCTCCATTATGCATTGAGGTTGTATGCCAAGCTCATGGCATTGGAAATATTGTGTGGATTTGAGATAAAAATGGATTCCACTAAGTAGCAAAAAACCCTGGAGGGTAATGTCACAGAGTCAGTGAAGAATCTAAAAAAAAGGCTGTATATCCTAACAAGACAATGCTCCTCAATTCCTGAACCTGGAATTAATTTAGGAAACTATATAGGTCAGTCCGCTGGCTTGAATGTCTTCCATTGGGTAGGTCTCAAACACACAATTCATGTAAGAAAACCTAAGAATATCTCTGATATGAAGTGTGCTGCAAAGAGTATGGAAGAACTCCTAAAACAAGAACAGAAATGCTGGCTTCAATAAACATCTGTAGGCTATGATGTGTGTTAGTGGGATCCTTTTGGTTAGTGAGGAGCTGATAGCGAGGTGCAGGAAAGGCAAATTGGATTTCTCACTCCAGTAGCTGGTTAACCACTTCAGTACCGGACACTTTTACCCCCTTCCTGCCCAGTCCAATTTTCAGCATTCAGCTCTGTCACACTTGGAATGAAAATTACTATACGCAAATTACATTTTTATCATATTTTCACACAAATAGAGCTTTCTTTTGATGATATTTGATCGGCACTTGTTTTTTATTATTATTATTATTATTATTTCTTGCTAAATAAACAAAAAAGAAGCAACTTTTTTTTTTTCATTTTTGTTATAAAATTTTGCAAATAAATAATCTTTCTTCATAAATGTAGGCTACATTTCTTTGACAAAAATAACCAAAGGCAGTGTATATTAACCACTTTACCCCCGCTCACTGTGCCTCTACTGCGGCACAGTGGCTCGTTCCCGTCCAGCGACGTAGACCTACGTCGCTGGACTCCTCCCCTTGTGTGTGGCGCGTGTGCGCCGCCGGAGGCTCGCTCCCGCTGTATTCATTCACAGCGGGAGTCGGGCCAGGGGAGGAGCGGCAGCGATCGCCGCTGCTCTTCCCCGATCGTCGGGGAATCGAGTCTGGAGATCCGCCCGCTTGTGTAAACAAAGCGGGCGGATCTCCTAAGTGACAGACAGGGTCAGATTGCAGGGTTCAGCATAGCTGAACCTGCGATCTGTCCCTGTGTCATTCAGTCACCTCCTCCCACACACGTTAGTAAGCACCAGGCATACATTAACCCCTCCCTCTCCAATAAAATTAACCCCTTCCCTGCCAGTGTCATTTTTACAGTAACAGTGCATATGTATAGCACTGATTACTGTAGTAATGTTACTGGTACCCCCAAAAGTATCAAAAATGCCAGTCAAGGGTCCGATCTGTATGCCGCAATGTCGCAGTCCAGCAAAAAAAATCACAGATCGCCGCCATTACTCGTTAAAAAAAAACACCAAAAATGACAGAAATCTTTCCCTTAGTTAGTAAACGCAATAACTTTTGCGCAAACCAATCAAAATACGCTTATTGCGATTTTTTTTACCAAACATAGGTAGCAGAAAACAAATTGGCCAAAAATGTAAAAAAATTTTGATTTTTACATTTTTTTGGGGGGAATTTTATATAAAAAAATGTGAAAAATATTGTTATTTTTTCAAAATTTATGCTATTTTTTTGTTTATAGCGCAAAAAGTAAAAAGCGCACAGGTGATCAAATACCACCAAAAGAAAGCTCTGTTTGTGGGAAAAAAGGGACATAAATTTAGTTAGGGTACAGCGTCGCACGACCGCGCAATTGTCAGTTAAATTCGCACAGTGCCGAATCGCAAAATGTGGCCTTGACGTAAGACAGCAAAATCCTCCGGTGGTAAAGTGGTTAAGTCAGTAGGAAAGGTATAGGGTCCACAAACTAAGGTATAAATATTTGAAAATCGATAAATGTACTGATCTCATTTCGTGATGCCCGACGATACCAGGACACTCCAAGGTATTTAGTAAGATTATTTAAGTAATTCTTTGTCAATTGTTTGGAAAATTAACAAATAAAAAAAGAAAATTTCACAATTACTTTTTTTTTTTTTTACATACTGTCACCATTGTAGTACAGTGTTATCATATACCTTTTTAGGAAATATAGCAACCAAGGTATTTAGTAAGAGGCATGGCAAGTTTTTTTAAGCTTAATTGTTTGGCACAATTTTTTGGAAAATGAAGAAAATAAAAAAACATTTTTTTTACATACCGTTATGCAGTGCAGCATCATTATATAAAAAGTGTGGCAGTGATCAGGGACACTAACTGATGACAGTATATAAAAAAAAATTTGATAACTTTTTTACATATGTTTTTTACATACTTTGACCAGGGCAGTACCATGTTACCATAGTAACACTGTACTAGTCTGGGGAGGTGATCAGGATTTTATTTTTCTTTTATACACTATAATCGCTTATAATAGTAATCTCTTTTATAAGCAACCATTTGTTGTAAATGAATCCATTCATTCAGTGTGTATTGTTGTGATTATCTGTGATTGGCCACAGCTAATCACATGGTATAGATGGGCTGTGATTGGTCCTGTCTGTACCATGTTATAACTGTGACCAATTACAGAAATCACCACAGTAGTACACAATGATTAGCAATAATGGAGGACATTCATTGTGTACTATTGCCATTTGATCTGTTGTGATCGGTCACAGTCATCACATGGTACCGGCAACAGCCTGGTACACTGATCTGTCATCTGCTGTGTCCGGTGGACACAGATCGCGCTGCAGCTCGGCCTGTGGGGTGCGTGTAAGGCATGTTCTGGGGAGAAAGTCATATGATGTCCACCCAGAATGGGAGAGCTCCCACCCGGCCATGATATTACAATGGCCTGAGCGGGAAGTAGTTAAAGGGGAACTAAAAGATCCTATCTTTTTTAGCAATGGAAGCTGCCATCTTAGCTTCTGTTTGATCTGTCACTGCCATGGTGGTGCATATGTAATCAGTTATGATACCAGCTATTTGATGGTTTGACAGTTTGGTTGAGAGTACAAGCAGATGGAACAGTTACTACTCCTGGCATGTTGGGAATGTAACAGTTTTTTTAAAGCATTGAACTGATGGGTTTAGTTTCACTTTAAGATCTACATGGCAGAATTCTGAGTAAGATAGCTAAACTGGTAACCAGACACCTTGAAGTCCTTGCATGAGTTAAAGTGTCACTTAAGTGGCTCAGAACTGACTTATAGGTGCATTTTATTTTCTTTAAGAAAAAAAGCACTAAAGCAAATAATTTGCCAGGCTGCCTAAACCTTTTCCTATCACTTACTTACAATGCCTAATTAAAGCGGAGTTCCGGGCACAGAAGTCATTTTTTAATAAACATACCCCCCGGACAGTCAGGGCTAGCACATTCCACAATGGCTAGCCTCTGATCTGTCCCGGTTCGCACTTACCTTTTAGAAGAAATACTTACTTATAAAATTTCTTCCACAGCGTTTCCATCTCTTTTGTGGGCAGCTGAAGCCGGCGCGGTCCTCTTCTGCATCTTCTTCCGCGTCTTCTTCTCCCAGAATGCGCCTGCACCGGCCTCGCTCGTCACTTCCGGTGCGGCGCCGCATTCCTAAACAGCTTCTGGGCATGCCCAGAAGCTGTTTAGCAGGGGAATGCGGCGTCGCCCGGAAGTGACGAGCGGGGCCGGTGCCGTCGCATTGATTCCTGGGAGCGATGACGTTCAGCTCCCAGGAATCATCGCAAGACAGGAAGTGACAGCGGAGCCGCGGCGCTGAGGGAGGAAGTACCCTGAGGTGAGTATTTACGATCTTCAATTACAAGGTGAGTTTAAAAAAAAAAAAAAAAACCTAACTATCCAATTCCTTTTCAGGTGATGCAGAACTAGCGGATGGGAACTCCGCTTTAATACTTATTTCCATTTTTTAAAATATATAGTCTCAAAAAGAGCCAAATTCAAGGGCAAACCTCCAAGGACAGTACCATCCCTGACAATCATGAACACTTGGCAAATGTACTCTCTACTGTCTACAATAATGCTTTTATTTTTATTGTACTCAGTCCTGTTTACATGGATTTATAGACAGTTCAAGGCAAAGGATTGTGAGAAGATCATTACAGGATGTCTGCGAGTATATATAGTTGAGGTAAATTAGAGAAATTTTGATCCTGTTAAAGAATTATATATGACTGCACTGCAACAGCATATTTAAATTACATCTGCAATACCATCGATGTGTTGGACAGAATTTGGCTGAATTAAACTTGGCGTCTGTCACTGCTTCATTTGTATGTCTAGTACTGGGAATAAAAGCAATGATCTTATAATAGCAGTTCTAGCTGAACATCCAGGGGGAAAAGAAAGCTGTACCCAGGCAGATATGACTCACCTAGCAATCAAATTTCTATACCTTGCCAGCACCGACCTTCATTAAGACACTTAAAAATTATCTATCACTGTCTAAACAAAGACACTGTACAGGAGCCAAACGTCCCTGCATAAATAAATATTACTGTAGCAGCAAACAGTTTTTGAGAAACCAAAGATGGAATTTTCAGACGCAGACTTCCAGGAAAAAAACCTTTTTTAGTGGCTAGCGAAGAGAACTTAGCCCGGCTCACGCTCGCTTGCTAAGTTCCCGAAATAGGCGTGCACATCACTTATATATCGACAGTTACGTCACAAGTGCAGATACAAAAAGATACACATACAAAATTGTCCTCTATCCTAGCAAAACATACATCTCTCTTATGCAGCTACTTCCTCTAATTTTCTATTTTAGAACAGTTGACATTCGCGGTTTTGCACTGGTCTGTGTTCTTGCTAAAACTTTGCTTAACAGGAAGTCAACCAGAGGGAGTGAAAGGGGGCTAAAGTCTGCGTGGTTATCTTGCTCATGTAGTTCTACAAACAAACTTTTCAGAATCAACCATTTTGTTTTAGTAACCATCCACCATGTTAGAAGTGCCACAGTACGAGATGAGATCTAAATGTAAGGAGTTTTCCAAAATCTACATTGTATTTCCCTAATGCTTCTGTTGCTTAGCAACCTATTCAGGTTTTACCATGAAATGTGCGTAAAGAGGGAAAAAAAAAACCAGGGAAATACAATTGGTCTAAGGGACGCAATTTTCTCTTGGGTTGGTCCAGTAAAGACCACTCAACCTTAAGAGCCCATTCAGACTAGCGCGACACGTCTCTGCACGACTTGGGGAGGCGACTTGTCAGTCCTGTGCACCACGACTTAGGAGCGACTTGCAGGGACTTCACATAATGGAAGTCTATGCAAGTCGCTCCGAGGTCGCCCCAAAGTAGTACAGGACCCTTTTTCTAAGTCGGAACGACTTGTGTCGCTCCTATTAGAACGGGTCCTGTGCTAATCAATGGACCGCGACAAGTCGCCTGACAAGTCGCGCTAATGTGAATGGGCTCTAAAACCCAACTGAATCTTCAGTTGTAATCAACTAAATATATTCCAGGTGCATCAAAACAAAAGGTGTTTAAAGTTTTATAGTTTGTTTTCTTGCTATACCAGCCACAGCCTGAGTAGAAATAACTTGGCAGCAGCTGCAGAGTGGGACCCTTGCTATCTGTAGGGCAGCAGTGGTCTCATTGCAGAGGTCTGATACACCCTCTACAGAGTTTGACCCATAGCTCTGTAATCAGCAGAGCTCATGCTCCCCACTGGTTGGAGAGGTCCACGTCTGACTCAGCAGGCTGTGTGTCTCACTCTGCAGCATGCTGGCAGGGGACAGCCTTTTCTACTCAGATTGTGTCTGTGTTTTTGTAAAGAAAGCAAGCTGTAAGACTCCATTCACACTAATACGACTTGTCAGGCGACTTGGTCAGCCTGACAAGTCGCGGACCGTCGCGGTCCATTGTGTGGTACAGGAATGGTTCTAATAGGAGCCACACAAGTCGCTCCGACTTAGAAAAAGGTTCCTGTACTACTTCGGGGTGACCTGGAGTGACTTGCATAGACATTAATTTTATGAAGTCCGTGCAAGTCGCGCCGAAGTCGCGCTACACGCGACTTCATAGGTCGCCCCCGAAGTCGTGCCGCTGCAGTGTGAATGCGGTGTAAGACTTTTCACACCTTTTGTTTTATTATTATTATTATTATTTTTAAACAAGACTTATATAGCCCCAACAGTTTGTGCAGCGTTTTACAGTATGAAGGGAGACAATACAGTGACAATACAATTCAATACGAGAGGGTTATGAGGGCCCTGCTCCTGGGAGCTTACATTCTAATAGGGAGGGGCTGGTGGAACAAAAAGGAATAACTGTGAGGGATGAACTGATAGGAGAGATAGAAGATTTAGTTAGTAGCTGAAGGCAGGATAGGCTTCCCTGAAGAGATGAGTTTTCAGGGATCGCCTAAAAGCGGACAGAGTAGGAGATAGCCAAGCACATTGGGGTAGTGAGTTCCAGAGGTTTGGATAAGGACACAAGGGTGCTAGAGAGCAGGAGGTCTTAGGAGGAGCGGAGAGGACGGTTTGGGTGATATTTGGAGACAAGATTGGTGATGTAGCTGGGGCTTTGTATGTTAATATTAGTGTTTTAAATTTGAAACGTTAAGTAATGGGAAGCTAGAGGAGGGATTGGCAGAGAGAGGTGGCAGACACTGGACAGTTGGTAAAGTGGATGAGTCTGGCAAAAGCATTCATGATAGACTGAAGGGGGGATAGACTTTGAGGAGGAAACTACAATAGTCAAGGCGAGAGATAACAAGGGAGTGAATAAGCTGCTTCGAGGTTTCAATGGTTAAAAAGTATTTTAGGATTTCTGGTATCATCATTCTGCCAATGTTGTAATAATCGGGGCCTGATACTTCCTGTAGTGGGAGGAGCTAGAGAGTCCAGTGTGGATGAAAGTGAACTGTTGTAGGCAGAATTGGCCAGGTCAGGCCACAAATTGGCCTCCAGTGAGTGGAGGACTGTGTCCATTGTGTTAGATCAAAGGATGAGGTTAGGTTGAGAAGTTGAGCTGTAGCTGGGCTGTTAACATTAGTGGGGACATTAAAATCACCAAGAATGATAGTGGGTATTTTTAGTGGAGAGATAGTAAGGTAGCCAAGTCATCAAGGAAGCATGACATCGGTCCAGGAGGCCGACAGATCACCGCAATCCTTAGAGAAATGGGAGAAAACAGGCGAATACTGTGAGTATCGAGTGTTTTGATGCACCTGGAATGCATGTAGCTAATTTAAACTAAAAGCTCAATTGGGCTTCAAAGTAGCTGTAATCCCTAAGGACACTTTCACACTGATGCGTTGCTGTTCTCCTGTACTTCCCGTGTGCTTCTATAGACTTCTATTGCATCACGCGATTTTGGTACATTTTATGAAAGTGCACCAAAAGTAGCAGGGAGGCTCTATGCAGGAGGGATCACTTTCACCACACACACACAATGTCAGCCAGCTCTCCCCTGCACTATTACCAAACCCTAGCTCCTGCAATGTCACCTAGCCCCCCAACTAAAACCCAACAACCCCCTTTCTGCAATGTCACCAAGCCCCCAAAACATCGCCCAACCCAGCCAGCCAGTCTCCCCACTATAGCCCAATCCCACCTCCTACAATATCAGCCATAACCTCCACAATTTCAGGCAGCCCCCAACTGCACTCTTATCCAACCCTCCCTCACACCTTGCACTGTGCCTGCATCCCAACTTCTCTGTGCATCCACAGCACAACATTCACTTCTCAACACCCACCTTGCCTGCATCCCCCTTCTCTCAGCATGCCATTTCATGTTCTCTCACCACCCGCTGCGCCTCCATTTCTACCATTACTCAGGACCCCCTAAACCTAAAACCCCTCCTTTTTTTCCCCACCCACAGCACCTGTACCTCCCCCTATCTTACTATCCATCACACCTACACGTTACCTGCACCCCATTCTTTTACTGTTATTTCTGCACTGCACTTGAAGCTCCCCTCCTACAAAATGCCTGCAGCTTCCCTTCTCTCAGATCCCACAACCTCTGCACCCTGTTTCTTTTACCACCCACCACCCCTGCAAACCCCTTCCCTTATCACTTACCGTGTGCCTGCAACCCCCTTCTTTTACCCCACATCATAGCTAAAGCCCCCCTTTTTCTTCCTGCCTAGCGCCTATGCAGCCTCCCTTTCTCTAAACAAAGCGCCGACACCTCACTTCTCTCACTACCACCCAAACCTGTCCAAACTGCTCTCAAAACCCACCGCATGTTCACCCACTTCTCTCAGCAACCACCAATCCTGAAGTCATCCTTCTCCCAGAACCCAGAAATGCTGCTGCTTTTCTCAGCATTCACTGTGCCTGCAACCACCCTTCTCTCAGCACAACTGTGCCTGTACCCCCTTCTCTCAATGCCCACCATGCTTGCACCCTCCTTCTCCTACTACCCAATATGCCTGCATTTATTCACCACCCACCACACCTGAAACCCCTCATTTGTCATGACCCAATATGCCTTACACCCTCTTCTTTCATCACCTATTATGCAGTCAATCATGCCTGAATGTGATTATCTCAGCACCCCATTATCTTTAATACCCACTGTGTCAGCACAACTTCTTCTATCAGTACACAATAATTCAAGCAGCCCACCACTGTACTCTTAACCAAACCCCTCCCCCCGCCCTGTACCTGCAGCCCTGTGCATTCACAGCATAACACTCACATTTCTCAACAACTACCTTGCCTGCACCCACCTTCTCTTACCACACATTATGCCTGTTCCCACATCTTCTCCCACCACCTACTGTGTCTTTGCTCAGGACCCAATAAACCTAAAGTCCCCCTTTCTGTCCACCCCCCTCCCTTCTACAATCTCGATCAGCCCCTCTTTACTATTAGGCAGGCCCCCGCACTGCAGCATCAACAAACACCCTCTCTGACACTACACCTGAAGCTCCCCTCCTGCACTATGCCTGCAACTCCCATTCTCTCAGAACCCATAGCCCCCCACTCCCCCTCTCTCTCTCACCACCCACTGCCCCTGTAACATCCTTCTCTTACTATATACGTAGTGCCTGCAGCCCCTTTCTCTCATCCCCCATCATACCTAAAGCCCCCTTTACTTTTTGAACAATGAAACGGCAGCTCCCCTTTCACTAAACAAACATAGCATCTGCATTTCCCTTCTCTCACCACTATGGCAGGGCGAGACTCTGCCACTGTTTGGTATGGCGGTCTGGGCCAGGTTTTCCAGGAAACAAGCACATTAATGGCACAGGTGTGTGCTGGCTTTATGTTAGAATCAGAAGTCGAGGTCAGTTTCCCACCCTCCTGAGGGGGTCAGAGTGTGAAGTGAGCAATGAGAGGTGCACGTCTGCACCGCACTATACAGGTCAGGACAGACAAAGGCACAAGCCTGTGAAGGATGTAGCAGCTGGGACCTGCAGAATAAGAAGCCACACTGACAGAGGTACAGCGTTTTGTGCACAAGCACTGGGACTAGTGACTGGTGTGTTAGATGGCCTGGAGGACCAAGGCATGTGGCCTAAGCAAAATAGCTGCAAAGAGAACCAAAAGGCTAATTACTGTTTATGGTATATTGATGGTGAGAACCCCCTGCGTGGGAAAAAAGAAGTTTGTTAGCATTTGTTTTGTTTAAATAAAATTGGACAGAAAAAGCCCTGGAACACTTCTGGCACTGCTTGGTACTCCCAATGAGCTACATAATCCCCAGTTTGTCATACCACCAACTAAGCCTACCCCCCTGCTCTCCCCACCTGCTGCATCTGCACCCTCCTCTCAAGCACCCTCTTTTCTCTAGTACCCATTGCATGGTAAGCCCACTTCTTTCGGAATCACCCATACCTGTAGTCCTCTGTCCCTCAGCATATAATGCTCCTACAGACTCCTTCTTCCATCACTTATTATGTCTACAACTCCCTTTTCCCACTGCTCATTGCACCTGCAGCACCTCTTTTCTCCCAACTCACCATGTTGCACTTGCCTTTTCTCAGCACCCTTGCGTGCAGCTATATTTCTCCCAGTATCTGATGTCTTTGCACAGCCCCCTTCTCCATTTTATCAATTTTATCTGTAGTCTATCCCTCTCTTAACATTCACTATACCTGCAGCCTCCCCTCTAATTACCCACCACATCTGCAACCCCCTTCTCTCACCAGCCCCTATACCTGTAACTCCTTCTCTCACCACTTACTGCACATACATCCCCTTCTCCCTACACCCACTGCACCTGCAGTCCACTTTTTCTCGGCATCTATTGCACTTGCAGCCTTACTTCTCTCAGCATCCTCTATGACTGCACCCCCTTTCTCCCACCAACCTCTGGGCCTGCACTCCCTTTTCTCACCACCTTCCACACCTGCATCCCCCTGTTTCTCACCACCCACAACATGTGCACTTCCTCTTCAACCACTGCCCCAGTACCCTGTCTCTTACCACCGCATCTGTTCTTGCTTCTTTCACCAACATGACTGCAACCAGCTCCTCTTCTACCACTATGCCAGTAAACACTCCAACCCCTTGTCTGTATGCCCTCTCACTATCTTTTTCCAGTGAAAAAAAAAGCCCCAAATGCTCACCCAAAGCCTGCATGCAACACCCCACCAACTATCCGCCCACCTACTTTCATCATCATACCTGCACATTGCTCCCCTGCTCTCCCCACCACTTCAGGACCCCCTCCACCACTCTGCTTGCAACACTATCTGATCTATATAATCCTCCTGCTTTTAGCACCATACTTGCACACCACCCATTTTACCACAATGCCTGCCACCTCTTGAATTTCCCCCACCACCACTGACAACTGCATCTGTGCATGCTTCTCATTGCGCTCACTCACTCCCTCCAAGCCCGCACAATCCACCTTACTATACTGCATCTTTACAGTTTCATCCATATATTCTCTCAATCCCCAGTCCCACTGTGCCTTTACCCATCCTCTAACTCAGTGCTCTTTCACTACCACCACCTCATCTGTAGGCCCATCTTTTACCTTATGTATGCACTTGCTGGTTCCCCCAGAACTGCATCTGCACAGCCCCCTCTTCTCAACACCACAGCTGTTCACCCCGGCACCTGTATCCTTCTCCCACCAAACCTTTGCATATTTACCCCCACTCTCTGCTCTTTGCACTCTCTGCTGGAAGCCCATCCCCTTTTACACCAGAAGCCCCTGAACTTAATACCACCATGTCTGCAACACTCCCATCATTGCTTTCACCATTCTAACCTTGCCCATTCTAGTACTGACACACTAAGTTTCCTGTAGAAGCACCACTCTGCCTCCTAAGCCTCCCTATGGGTTTTCAATATGATGAACAGCATTAGTTACCAATGGGGAACCAAGGTTGACTTTTACAGAAATGGTTGAGAATTGCATATGAGTTCAAGCTGCTTTTATCTTTGCATCCACTGATTGTTACACCGTGGGTTTTTTTTCTGGCAGAAACCTCTGCTTATGCATTTTGTCATCATGTATTCTAATCAATCAGGTTCAGGGCAAGTTTATTTTAATCATGAAAGAAGATTGCCAGCTGAGCATTGATATGAAATAGTAGAATCTATCAGTTTCTCCATCATTTTATTTACTACATGTTTCTGTGGACATGATTTGTGACATCTGGCAAGAAGAAAATACCTCTGCTGTCATTTCCAATTTCTTTCTGAAATTTCTATCTGGCCTTAAGAAAAAATCCATTATAGTTTAATCACTGACCTAGAACACAGATGCATATAAGAAAGGGGTTACCACTTTTATGGCTACATAAATGTTCCAGGTAAGTGCTCGCTAAGAACTGAAGCCCGAAGATGATCATATCACCCAATCTGCATCTTTGGAAGGGAGTCAAATATGGCAGCACCCTTTTTTCTGCCATTTAACTTGCAAAGGTACATGTTGCACCATGCTTCTGTTATATTTTAAAGCTGACCTCTTGGCAGCGTAAAGAACAAATTAATTAATATCAAATTAATGTTGCTAAAAAAAACATTATTACATTTGTATAGGCAAGCATTGAACATACCTCAATTAGACCTCTTGCAGTACTTATAAGCAACAATGTAAGGAGCCAGTTAGTTCCCTGCTGCCAAGAGGCATACTAATAGGGATGGAAAGTAGAAATGGAGTAACAGAGAGGTGAGTTTATCACTAAGCTGCATCTCCTTTCACTGTCTAGTAATAGGCTGGGGCAGGTCCAGAACGGCATGGGCTTAGAGAAGGTAGGTAGAATGATGCTGGCAATCAGATTGAGGATACCCAGTGGCACTTAGTGACTGTGGGGAAAATCTCTGAAGTTTAATATTGCAGCAAAAGTTGGTTTTGGGATTGTATCCTTTAAAGGGGCTATTCATTTTTATTTTTTTATTTTTGGCTGGAATTCTGCTTTAAGCATCTGCATTATATGAGAGTTTTCAAACTGGGTAAACTTTAGTAAGTATGTTCAGTAATCAGTGTGCGTTAGGGCGAACCTTGTGAATTAATTGCTTGTGTTATCAGAAGCCTGGTATACTTTAGGAAATTACTTTGCTGGAAAGAGAACAGTTATTTTCAGGAGCATAAGCTTTGAATATAAAGTACATTATTTATTCTAGTCCTAGAGCCAAGGAAGACACGGTACCCATAAATGAAGCATCAGCAAGGCAAATCTGTGCTACCAAATTATTGGGAAACCGCAAACGATCCAGAAAAATAATCCTCATTTATATAGTCCATAAATTGTTATAGTTCACATGCAACATAGCTCTAGAAATGTATTCCTCCTAAAGGTGCTGATTATGGCTCAAACCAGAGCCAGACTACAAAAGAGTAGGAGGGCAAAGCTGTAAAGATTAAGAGCAGTCCACAATTCAGCACCTTTTATACGGATTACCATATATCGGAAAAAGTGTACTTGGATTAGGACCCTAGCAACTAACCACTGGACTATACATCCCTTAAAGGAGAAGGCTTACAGTGGCCTGTGGAAAGGTCTGTATTTGAGGTGAACTCATAGCTTGGAAGGTGAAAGGGCACCCAATGTGATTCGTGATAAAAACCTAATTCACAGAAGAATTTGCTTATGATTTGGACTTTGTTCACTGCTTTACATTTTGAACTTTATTACATGGAGTGTTACCACTAAGCAGTGTTGTAATTTGTGTATTTAATGTGTTTGCTTTCACTTATTATGACACTTTTTCACTTTTTTATGGTTCACATTACCTATTACTATTTGGTTTTGTATCACATAGCATTATTATTTGGTTACTAATTTGCAGTTATTGTACCTTAAAATTAAGAAGAATGCAGTGTCAGGACCTGATTGTAAATGTAGAAATTTTACTGCTTTGTAGCTATGAAGTAGGACATCCCTTGAAATCCCTCATGTTTGTCCTTTTTACACAATTTATGTGACACACAAACTATACCAAGACTGTCAACAAACCTTGATGCTTTAATTTTCTACTTTCCTCCCCCCCAAGCCTTCCCTTAACTTTACCTACTAAGAATCTCTTTATCTCTTTTAAGCTTAGATTTTATTTTATTTTCTTTCTGTTTTTTTTTTTATCTGCACAGGGGACTGTACTTACATATAATGCAAAGAGTCCCTTGTGCTGATGCTGCTTCTCATAATGGAAGCCTTCTGCCCCATTCCCATTCCCCCATTCCCATACCCTGCAGCCATAATATTCCATGGGTTTACACCGGACCATACTATTCATCCACCTGTCCTCCATTCATAGAGCTCTTTTTATTCATGGAAACTATAGTACAGCTTTTATAAATGGAGGAGGAGGAAGAAATGGAAGGCATAGTTGACGCTCCTGATAAGTGCCTATCACAGGTCCAATGTTGGTATTAATAATTGGTATTAATTGTTGGTATTAATCTTGCAGGAAGATTATAGCTGTGGGGAATGGGAGGGGGGCAGAGGGCTTCAGACATCCACTATGACAACTTGCACCAGCACAAGGGACACTTTTCATTAAACATAGGTAACGTCCCATATGCTGATTTTTCTTTTTTTTTTTTTAATGACCTACATTTTGGGCTTTAAATAAAGCACTGAAACTATTTTGCTATAGCTGTGCCAAAATACCTGTTGTTTCTGCCAGAAATCTTGTGAACAGATAACTCTGCACTCTTGATCTGGTAACTTTTATCAGTTGCCATTGTTCTCAGCTATCTCTGTATAAAGATGTCTGCAAGATTTTGGAGGGGATGTTAAGAGACTATATACAAGACTATAGTAATGAAATCAGTATTAGTAGTAATCAGCATGGATTAATGATAAATCGTTCTTGCCAGACTAATCTATTAACCTTCTACGATGGAGTGAGCTGCCATCTACTGTAGATAAAGGTAAGCCTGTGGATGTGGTGTATCTGGACTTTGCAAAGGCCTTTGACACCGTTCCCCACAAACGCTTACTGTACAAACTAAGGCACGTACACATGGACCATAGGGTGAGTACCTGGATAGAGAACTGGCTCCAGGGGAGAGTACAGAGGGTGGTGATTAATGGGGAGTACTCGGACTGGGCGGGTGTGGAAAGTGGGGTCCCCCAGGGTTCTGTCCTGGGACCAATCCTGTTTAATTTATTCATAAATGATCTAGAAGAGGGGATATCTAGCACAATCTCACTATTTGCGGATGATACTAAACTAAGCATGCCAATATCTTCTATGCAGGATGTGGAAACCTTACAAGCGGACCTGAACAAAATAATGGGGTGGGCAACTACATGGCAGATGAGGATTAATGTTGAAAAATGTAAAGTAATGCACTTGGGCGTCAGAAACACGAAAGCAAGCTACTCACTAGGGGGGGAACCTCTGGGTGAGTCTAGGATGGAAAAGGACCTGGGGTACTGGTAGACAACAGGCTTGGCAGTGGCATGTAATGCCAAGCCGCTGCAAGCAAAGCCAACAGATTACTGGGATGTTTAAAAAAGGGGATTCACTCCAGAAATAAAGAGATTATTCTCCCACTCTACAAGACTCTGGTCCGGCCACATCTGGAGTATGCTGTCCAGTTCTGGGCACCGGTCCTCAGGAAGGATGTGCTGGAACTGGAGAAAGTCCAGAGAAGGGCAACAAAAATAAATAGGGGAATGGAGGGCATCGGCTATGAGGAAAGACTTTAAGCACTGAACTTATTCTCTCTGGAGAAGAGACGCTTGATATGACATCAATGTACAAATACTGTACTGGTGATGACCCAAGCATAGGGAACAAACTATTCAGAGAAAGGGAATACAATAAGACACGTGGCCACTCACTAAAACTAGAGGAAAAACGGTTTAACCTTAAAATACGTAAGGGGTTCTTTACTGTCAGAGCAGTAAGGATGTGGAATTCTCTTCCACAAGCAGTCGTATCAGCAGGGAGCATCAATAGTTTCAAAAAACTATTAGATGAGCACCTTAAAGACCACAACATACAGGGGTATACAATGTACGGTTAACCTCCCTGGCGGTATGATTATGTCAGGAATTCTGTACCAAAAGCGGTACAATTTTTTGCATGGAAATTTGGTGTTATGTATTATAGGCCTACAATTCTTAGTAATTACTGACTTAAACCTGACCAAAACAAGACTCTAGTAGACATCCCAGATGTGATAAATTTGAAACACAAACGCATGAATTATAATCTAATCAATAATATAATTTTATTATATAATATATATATATATATATATATATATATTATATAATAAAATTATATTATTGATTAGATTATAATTCATGTGTTATATATATATATATATATATATATATATATATATATATATATATATGTGTATATATATATGTGTGTGTGTGTTATAAATGTTATGTGTTTGTGTTTTGTGCAACGTTCAACGTTTGAATTTCCCTAATGTTATATGAAAAAAGCCGGCTTTACGCCTTCCTCATAGCATGGCATAAGGCCGAAAACGCTTCAGCATTTGTCATGTTGTCACCGCTATCCATGTTGGAATAAAGCATTTTACTTGGAAGAAGACTTTTCGTGTGCCGGCTTTTTTCATATAACATTTGGTTTGGACGTTCAGCCTGAACACCAACACTTAGCTCTTAATCTTCCCACAGTGCGGTGAAGCTAGGGTGAGTTACTGTTTGTGCCGTTTGAATTTCCCTCCCTAGTTTCGTTCCCATGCAGCATTGCAGTCATCAGACCGACGGAGTACGGACGAGCGGCGGGGATCTCGGCTGGCGATCACAGCAATGGGAGATCATCGCTGGATCGCCAGGAGAAGGTAAGAGACACCGCTGCGCACTCTGCACATCCACCCCGAGCGTGACTCGGGGTTACCGCTCCTGATAGAAAAAATCAACCCCGAGTCACGCTTGGGGATACCGCTAGGCAGGTTAACAGCAAACACACACACACACATCATAGGTTGAACTGAATGGACTGACGTCTTTTTTCAACCTCACAAATTATGTAACTATGTAACTATGTATACATATAGAGCATCTCCCCCTTATCTTATGGAAAAAAAGAAAAATTAGAGATGCCCTGTAGTCCTATCCTATCCATTGCTACTGCAATATGGTGAGTGTTGTTTCCCTAGGACAAGAAGTGTGTGTGACTTCTAGAAACAAAAAAGGAAGCAAGTTTTATAATAGAAACAAGTCTTTAAAAAACTCATGCAGCAACCACATCTAAGGATGGAACACTGCAATATATTACACTTTTGTTCTTGGGTTTAGATACATGTTATATATTATTAAAAGTCCAGGCTCCAGAGCTGTTATGCCAATCATGTCTCCTCGATTGAGTAAGGGCTCTTTTAAAATGGGCGGTCCGATCAGATCCACCTGTCAGTTTTTTAGGCGGATCTGATCGGATGCCCCATTCAGCCCTATGGAGCAGCGGATGTCAGCGGTGACATGTCCGCTGACACCCGCTGCCATCCGCATCCGATCCTGTCCGTGAAATCCGGAGGGATGGAAACCCTATTTTCCATCCATCCTGAGGCGGTCCGCTCTCATCCGATTCCCCATAGAGAGCAGCGGGGGCTGTGACACCTCCCTCTCCGCACTGCAAGCGTAGACGGAGCTGTCATCCGCCGGCTCAGCGGGGATCGCGGATCGATCCCCGCTGAGCAGCACGGATCCGCCTACGGAGGGGGACCGTGTGAAAGAGCCCTAAGTCAGTGCCTTGAAACAAGTATACAGCTAATTAGGGTTTGGTCATTAAGCTTCAGGTTGACAGTTACACAGTCTGTACTTTCATTGCATATCTTCCAGTGTCATTTTTCTTACACACTGAGGAAAAAACAAAATGGGTTTCTTGATACCTTTTTAGAGAGATCAGCACCCCTACTTACACCCCCTCCCCCCTTCCCAACAAGAGATGTATTGTTCACCATCCCAGCATCTGGTTACATCCTGCTGAGCTGCTAGTGATATTTCTTCAGCACCAGGTCTCAAAAAGGATATCGGGGAACTGGAGAAAGTGCAGAGAAGGGCAACCAAATTGATAAGAGGCATGGAGGAGCTCAGCTATGAGAAAAGATTAGAGGAACTGCATTTATTCTCTCTTGAGAAGAGGAGATTAAGGGGAGATATGATCAACATGTACAAATACATAAGTATGGGAACACAGTGTTCAAAAATATTTTGGGACTTTATATAAGGTGTGGCCAGTGTACACATAATGATAAAAATGGTAATACATATACATGTGCTGGTAAGCATAGAGAAGTATATAATTAACATCACGTGTTTATTAACATATCCATAGCGGTTAACATCAGTACATTAGGTACACAACCAGTAAAAAGAACATACAGAGTATACAAATATAGGTAATATGATAAGACCATACATAATAATAAAAACAATTACAGAATTAACCGAAAAACGTAGAGGATGAGTAAAAAATAATAGTTGGATGCATGATGGAATTGGCAAATAAAATTGAGATGGCCTTCTTAGCTCAACGCGTTTCGTGAAAAGCTTTTCACTTCATCAGGAGCAGGCACGATTCTGGTTTCTAAAAGAACACATATACATGAACAGTATTGCATCCAATGGAAAGGTATACTTAGAAATTAAATGAAGAGTGTGACTTACAGTAGGTATTACCTATCAATGAGGCTGTGGGTTACCCAGGGATACGTCCAAAAAAGTACCAAAATATTTTTGAACACTATGTGTTCCCATGCTTATCACATTAGGGATGGAGACTCAATTGCACGAGTCTCATATAAAGTCCTATTTCCCTATTTCCCCTCCCCCGTTTGTACCCTTCCCCTCCCCTTCCCTCTCCACTTATTATTATATGTACAAATACATAAGGGGTCCATATAGTGAATTTGGTGTTGAGTTATTCACTTTAAGTTCATCACAGAGGGCAAGGGGGCACTCTTTACATCTGGAGGAAAAGAGATTTAATCTCCAAATGAGGAAAGGTTTCTTCACAGTAAGAGCTGTGAAAATGGGGAATAGACTTCCTCCAGAGGTGGTTGTGGCCAGCTCAGTAGATTGCTTTTAAAAAGGCCTGGAATCTTTCCTAAATAAACCTAATTTAACTGGGTACTAACATTTATAGGTAAAGTTGATCCAGGGAATATCCAATTTTCTCTCGGGGATCAGGAAGGATTCTTTCCTCTGCTGTAGGATCATGCTTTGCTGGGGTTTTTTCGCCTTCCTCTGGATCAACTGTGGGTATAGGATTGTGTACATGGGATTGTATGGTTGTGTTTTTCTTTTCTTTTTTTTTTTTATTGGTTGAACTAAATGGACGTGTGTCTTTTTTCAACCTTACTAACTATGTTACTATGTAGCTCTAGGGCAGTGATGGCAAACCTTGGCACCCCAGATGTTTTGGAACTTCATTTCCCATGATGCTCATGCACTCTGCAATGTACTTGAGCATCATGGGAAATGTAGTTCCAAAACCTCTGGGTTGCCAAGGTTCGCCATTACTGCTCTAGGGTATTGGAAGTGCTATAGATTAGGCTATCCACAGACATAAAGAATTAGTGAGTATCACCAGAAAAATTTGTGTGGAAGACAAGACATGTCTGTTTTTCAATCTTAGCTGCTTAAAGACCAGTCGTCGCAGATATACTGCGGCATGCTGGCTCTCCTGCTCAAACCGACATAGGGGTACGTCGGTTTGTGGGAGCAGTCTCCCACGCACGATCGCGAGCCTGATTTCTAGCCCTGCAGCTAAGCAATGGGTCTGGCGGCCACGATGGCCGCCGGGAAGCCAGCGATCGCTGCAAGGACTGACAAAAGGTGGTGTGCTGTTGTAAACACGGCACACCACTCATCTGTCACTGATTGAAACAGGGCTCCTGTGTTCCTGTTATTTCGGAACACAGGAGCCCTGTTTCCATCCACCAAGTCTGGCCCCTACACAGTTAGAATCACTCCCTAGGTACACAATTAACCCTTTGATCGCCCCTGGTGTTTACCCCTTCCCTGCCAGTGTCATTATTACAGTAACAGTGCATATTTTAGCACTGATTACTGTAGTAATGTCCCTGGTCCCCCCAAAAGTGTCAAAAATGTCAGTTAGGGGTCCGATCTGTCTGCCACAATGTCGCAGTCCTGCTAAAAATCGCAGATCGCCGCCATTACTAGTAATAAATAAATAAATAAATAAAAATTACATAAATCTTTCCCCTAGTTTGTAGACGCGATAACTTTTGCACAAACCAATCAAAATACGCTTATTGAGATTTTATTTACCAAACATTTGTGGCAAAATACAAATTGGCCAAAAATGATGAAAAAATTAGATTTTTAAATTGTTTTAATTGGTAAGGTTATATAGCAGAAAGTGAAAAATACTGCTTTTGTTTCCAAATTGTCGCTCTTTTTTTTTTTAATAGCACTTAATCAAAAAACCACAGAGGTGATCAAATACCACCAAAAGAAAGCCCTGTTTGTGGGGGGGGGGAAAAAAGGATGTCAATTTTATTTGGGTACAGCGTCGCACGACCACGCAGTTGTCAGTTAAAATAACGCAGTGCCGAATCGCAAAAAATGGCCAGGTCATTAGAGGGGCAAATCCTTCAGGTCTAGAAGTGGTTAAAGTATAAATCAAATCAGGAAAATTTCATACAAGATTTAATATGTTAAAGTAATTGAAAGAGTCACTTTCATTATTTTCAAATCTTTCATTAAAATAATATCTGGTGATCCTGCCATTAAGATCCTTGCTCAGGCACATTCTGTTATAGAGTGACAACTCTCTGCGCTGTTTCCCATTTGTGCTTCTCCATTGTCAACCTATTACACAGGCTTTACATGTAGACTACAGGGGGGGCCGCAGCAGTCTTTCAAATACACTTCACTGAATTAAAAAAAAACGAAACGGCAAAGTTAGCCCAATTTCTTTGTATATTGTGAAATATGATGTCCCACCGAGCAAAAATATACCTAACATGTTACAGTTTAAAATTGCGCACACATGTGGAATGGCGAAAAATTACGGTACTTCAAAAATCTTCATTGGCGACGTTTTAAAAATGTTTAACGGTTACCAGTTTAGATTTACAGAGGATGTCCTTTGCTAAAATTATTGATCTTGCTCTGACGATCGCGGCAATACCTCACATGTGTGATTTGAACATTGTTTACATTTGCGCGTGTGACGTATGTATGTGTTGTTTTGTGTGCGAGCACATTGGGATGGGGCGTTTAAAAAAAAAAAATGTTTTCCTATTTATTTATTTTTACTGTTCCTTTTAAAAAAAAAAAAAAATCTGATCTCTTTTATTGCTGTAACAAGAAACGTAAACATCCCTTGTGACAGTAATAGGCAGTGAAAGATACTCTTTATGGAGGGACCGGGGGTCTAAAAGACCCCAAATCCCTCCTTTGCACTTAAAAGTATTCAAAACGCCAAAATCTGCATTTTTGAATACTATGATTTTTTTTTAACTCTGTGCCATTGGCAGACGAGTAAACTGGAAGTGACATTGTGAATTTTCTTCCAGACTACTTATTCGGAGACCCGATCAAAGCCAAATCTGGCTTTATTTGGGACCCTGACCAGTGGGCTAGATGCTCGAGTCTCCCGGTGGGACTGGAGACCGAGGCAGAGCAGCGGAAGGAAGATGTTGGGGAGGATGTCCCCTCCCGCTCCTTATGATAACGGCCGTGCAGCTGCTGAGCCGCATCAGTTGTTATCACAAGAAAACCGACCGCCAGCTCTAAAAAATGGTACCGGGGTGATGCCTCTAGCTCCAGGCATTACCCCGGTACAACAACTTCTTCCAGCCAACCTACAGCAAAGTGAGTTTCGAGAAGTAGTTAAAGCATCCAATTAGCTGCAAGCCAAAATCCATTTTTTTCATCTGCTTGATGGGGCATTAAATATAGTTGACCTTATTTACTAAGCTCAGTGATCATTCACTTTCCAAAATTAAAATAATTTTTAGTAAGTGAATTACCTGAATTCATTTAGTTATTCAAACCCATTGCCAGCAAAAGCAAATTCAATGAAGGGACAATAATGTTTTAAAAACAAGTCAACAGTGACATATTTAGTGAAGACTTGGGTGATTGGAGGGGAGCACCCGATGGCCAAAAAGTAGAAGGTCTCACTTGATGAATTTGAAGTAAGGAACTCATCAAGTGAGCTCTTCTTCTTTTTGGACATCTGATGCTCCTCTCCAATCACCCAAGTGTTTACTGCGGTAACGCCTCCATTGTCGTTATCAAAAAAGTGGCAACCCTAGACCCCAAGGAGTCTATCACTTACTACCTACAATTGTGATACAACCCATTGGAAGCGATTCCTTCTATACCTTCCACACAGTAATTTGCCACTAGGCAACCTTCGAGCGGCACCAGTTGAGCGTTGCCTTCTGCTCAAACTTGATATTTAGTGAAGGGAAGATATTTCTATCTTCTCCCATTCCCATTTCCACTCCCATTCCTGTTTAATCTGTGAGCAGGTAATTACCGAGTGACTTTGATTGTTGGTGCCAGGATTCTAAGAAGACTTTTAGGAAGCATATGAAGTACACATATGTACCTATGAATTTGAAAGTGGTCAGCACATGAAACCTAATAAAATACCACCAGCAACCATATGCATGCGGCACAAGAATGGCGGCAAAATCAACTGGGAAATATCAACTTAATTACCTGAAGTAGAATGGCACTGAAGGATAATTTGCACTCTCTTGTAGCTCATCCTATCCATGGTATACACTTTGATGTAGAGCACTCAGCATAAACACAGCTGCAAGGCAGGTTATTCAAATAATAGCAAATATGAATCTGTTTTTCTTCCATGTTCGGCCATTTGTCCTGAATAGCTGCAGTATGCAGATACAAGGGAAACAGTGCAAATTAGCCCAACCATTCAAAGGAAGCGGTTTCCTTGAGAAAGCAGTAGTCTGTCATTTCATGTAGTGTATGGTAAATGAAAAGTCTGGTGGTTTTTAAGGTAGCAATGTAAGCATGTAATTTACAAATGTTTATGCAGGGGAATGTGACCACATTTTCTCAAGTTTCTCATTAAATGCCTTGGCTTTAGAGCCAAGAAGCTTTTCACATTAGTTGACCTCATAAACTTCAATAAACCAAATGCTTAAAAGCCAAGAGACCATTACAAAGAAAGTCAGATGACATAAAATTGTTTTAAAACTTTTTCACATTCACTAATGGAGGATTTACAGGATTTAAATATAAAGCTTAGGTATGTTTTTGGGATTTATTTTTTTTTGCATAGTAACATTGGTCCAGTTTAAATGTGAGTATGCATGTGCCATGCATGAAAAAGATGGAGAGATAGGGTGCTTCTGGATTGAAAGGACCTCTTGAATATCCTGATTCCCCAGGCCGCCAATCACTGGCAGAAGCTTATTAAGCATTTCAGCAGTACTTCTTCAATCCCAACTGACATGTAGGCACAGTTCTCTCTTCTCGTGTCTGACCAGTTACTATGGGAAGGGGGATTGGTGTGGGCAAGATGGCCATCACACTTCCAGGACCAGCATGTTATTCTTGCACTGGAAGTGACATCAAGGGGGCAGTGGCGCATTTCTGAGCATGCGCGCACACTCCTTTATGATGGGTGAGGTGAAACATGTTGGGAGCATGGCCTCTGTGGAGTCAGTCTGAGGCTGCTATCACTTATTACACGCTGGGCTTGTATGGTGTGCAGTGGTTGAAATTGTTCTCTATTTGTTTTGTGGATTACATGGAGTCAGGGCAGACCTGTCCCCCTCAGTGGAACACACCGAATGTGGAACATAGATGCTGGAGCAGAGACCCCAAAGTTGGTTTAGGTTCATAACTAGAATGACATGTTGATGACTGAGCCAAACATATTTAGCATGTTGATGTCTACGAGAGTATAAGAGTCTTTGACATGTTCAGCCCATGCTTCTTTTTATTGATTTTTTAAATGTGGCGTTAATAAAAATGTATTACATTTTATTACATGGTTGCCTGCTGAGTGGGTGCCTTTAACCACTTAAGCCCCGGAAGATTTTACCCCCTTCCTGACCAGGGGGTATTTTGCGATTCGGCACTGCGTGACTTTAACGGACAATTGCGCGGTCGTGCGATGCTGTACCTAAACAAATTTGACGTCCTTTTTTCCCCACAAACAGAGCTTTCTTTTGGTGGTATTTGATCACCTGTGCGATTTTTTGATCATGCGCTATAAACAAAAAAAAGCGTCAATTTTGCAAAAATAACAATATTTTTCACATTTTTTTATATGAAATTCACAAAAAAAAATGTAAAAATCAAAATTTTTTTAACATTTTCGGCCAATTTGTTTTATTCTACATATGTTTGGTAAAAAAAATTGCAAAAAGCATATTTTGATTGGTTTGCGCAAAAGTTATCGCGTTTACTAACAAAGGGAAAGATTTTTGTCATTTTTGTTGTTTTTTTTTAACGCGTAATGGCGGCGATCTGCAATTTTTTTTGCAGGACTGCGACATTGCGGCGGACAGATCGGAACCTTGACTGACATTTTTGACACTTTTGGGGTTACCAGTGACATTACTACAGTAATCAGTGCTATACATATGCACTGTTACTGTAAAATGACACTGGTAGTGAAGGGGTTAACTTTTTTGAGAAGGAGGGGCTGTGTGTGTCCCTAGGGGCGTGATTATAACTGTGATTGGCTGTGGCTTGAGGTGTAGGAACAATGATCAACGGTCCTACATAGTAGAACCGTATGATCACTGTTCCTACACAGGGGAGAATGACAGGCGGCTTGTTTACACTAGCCGCCTGCCTTTCTCCCGCTGTCACGGACGATCGTGAGTGAGCGGCGGACATCGGGTCAGCCGCTCAAACGCGCGGGGGAGTCCGTGACCGCGCGGGAGCGGGCGCGCGCCTCCAGCGGCGCGCGCTTGCTCCCCAGAGCCTCACAGGCTAGTGACGTACCGGCACGTCACTTTGCCTGTGAGGGGCTGACCGCCGCAGTATATGTACTTGCGGCGGTCGGCAAGTGGTTAAAGTCCCGTACAATTATAAAAAGTTTTTTTTTCTGTGAAAATTAAGAGGTCTGTTATGGTGAGTGATCACATAAAAATCTGTATGTGGCAAAATGTGTTCTGTCACCCTTCGCTTTGCAAAAAAAAAGCAATTTGCTATTCTTACCAGGTTACAAAAAAAGTTGAAGATACAGTTTCACTATTCTTCACCACTCATTGGATTCCTACATCATCATCATGGGGACCACTGTAATGTCCACGAAAAATAGGACTGGTTCTATCTCCACGAACAAGCATCAGTTACTTTCTACTCCTTTTCCTTATCAAAATCAATTAAAGGACAATTCTCCTTGTCCTTATTCCTACTGCACACACCCAATACAGGTCTCCAACAGCAACACACAACAGTAAATCAGACTCTGCCTGGCCTTGTTGCTTTAATATTGCTGCCGTTCAAAGATGAGTTGAACGACGATGTGCTATTGTGTAGCTTCTGAAGGAAAACTCTCAGACTGATCTGCATAATTCCTATTCGCCTACTTTGGTATAAGGTGCAATAACAAAAACCTGGGGTCTTCTTTCTCCAATCAGAGCATAGTGAGGTGCTACTGACACCTAAAAACAGACACAGCAATAAGTAAATGACATTTGTAATAAGTAAATGGCTTTATACCCTGTAAATTTGCATTTTCATCCACATTGGGTGAATACTAAAGAGTCATTTTTATACTCCTAAAGCAACTTTTAATTATATTGGATGGTTTTGACTTTGCACAGCAGTGAAGCCTTATTTTTTTCTATTCTGTTATGGCCCAGGCTATCAACACATGGTTATTAATTATAAATCTATTAACATTTAATCATTAAAAGGATCTCTGGGTTTTACTCTATACAAGTTTATTAGTTTGCCTTTTAAATATTTTATATTTCATGGTATACCTGAACTTCCAGCTCCTTTGTACAGTCTCTCATTAATATTAATATACATCTGATTCGGGATATCTGATGACCTGAATTCAACTACTATTACATATGTACAATCTAAATACAATTGTTTTATACCACCATGGCTAACTGAAACTAAATTGTTTGAATTATACATGAAGAAAGTAGGCACTCTACTAACTAGACGAACATATTATGTTACAGGTGAGATGTTTCCTTAGGTTTGATCAATCAAAGTACAGGACATCATTATAGATCATATTTTCACTGTGGACATGTGACCTGTTTTTTTGTGTTGGCTCGCCCTCTCTTAGTCTAAGCTGGTCATATATGGTTTGAAATTCTGACAGATAAAGAGGGATCGGCCAAATTCTGATCTATCTAGGGTGGTTCCCATTTCAGAGAAGTAAATCTAAGGCTTCATTCCCATTGCCATAAACAGGAGTAAAAATTTTACTGATCATTAGGCAATGAACAAAAGTTCTTACATAAATGATCAGTAAATAGATCATATTATTGTACATAAATAAATAACGTACGTATGTAAATAAAAAACGATTGTAAATGTGTGATTTAATGGTCGTGTGAATGAGGACTTATGATCGACTTCTCTCAAACTCATTTGTTGGAAATGTCTCCTTCAGTCAGCCCTGCAGCCAATCAGCCGCAGCACTGATCAGTGTATTCTGATACTGGAGGAGCCCTTGATGTCAGACTACAATATCACAGCGAGGAGAAATTCTCCATCCACCTCACATTGGGCTGGTCGAAAAAAATCTGATCGATGTATGACCAGCTTAAGTGTTTCTAAAGCCTAAAAAGTGTTGACCTTAATGCATTCCCTGCATTAAGATAAAAAATGTTTAGGTAACAGTATCGCCCCCTCACCCCCCTCATACTTACAAGTCCTCACTTGATCCCTCGCTGTGCCCATCTTTAGTGGCTCTCCCTGCTCTCTCGGGCTTTGCTGAGGCAGCAGGAGCCACTGGCTCCCACTGCTGTCAATCAAATCTTGTGACAAGGGCACAGGGGGTGGAGCCGCCTGTGCTGTCTGTTTCCATGGAAGCAGCAAGCGTGGCTCAGGAGCGAGCCCAAAGGTGGTACCCCATAGGAAGTGGCTTCGTATGGGATACCGCCTAGAGGAGGAGCCAGGTGCGCTGATGGGGGCCTAAGAAGAGGAGGTTCAGGTCCACTATGTGCAAAACCATTGTACAGAACAGGTAAGTATGACATATTATATTTTTTAAAAATTACTTTACAATCACTTAAAAGTGTCACTAAACTCACATGATAAAAAAACTATCAGTAAATGGTGTATAACATGCTGTTCATACTCGCTTAGTCACTATGAGATTCATTTTCTGTATTCTGCAAAAAAAAATAGTTGATCTTGTTGCTGTCTATCTCCACCTTCTGCTCATGTCCCCAATTCAGCTAGAGGTTTTACAGCTGTGGTAGCAACTCTGCACATGCTCAGTTTTTAGTGAGTTTCTATGCTGAGCATTCCCTCCCTATGACATCTGAGCAACCCATGTGACTATAGAGTCGCACATGTGGGCTTATACACAGTGATAAATGAAAGCCCACTCCCTCCCTCCTCCTCCATGCCCACTAACCAGCTAAATAAAATGAGGGTGGGATATTACATGTAGATTAATGGAGACTTCACCTTCCTCCTATTCTAAGACACAGGCTGGAGGAGCGTGACACAGCCTGTGACTGAAAGAAATCTGCCCACACCATGTAATTTCCACAAACGTAATAAAGATTTGATTACATACATATATTTGTATTGCTTATACAGATGAGTCCCTATGATCTGGACCGACTAATCCCTTGAGTTTTGCTTTATGCTGAGGGTGAATGTCGGTGCCAGTGAGAGGAGGACGTAATTTGTTTGTAGGCATAGCCCGCATTCAGTTGACGGGTGATGTTTCTTCTGGGTTCGGGGGTTGGGGGCGTGTTCCACCGTCAGCGCGAGCTGTGGATTGGTCCGCTTGTCCTGCTCCTCCTACCCCGGATGAGACATTAGGAGAGAGTGATGCTGCGTGCTCGCGCCCTCCGTAGAAGTCCATAGTGACGAAACATGTAAGGGCGTGAGCACGCAGCCATCTCGAGTCACGTCTGACGTCATGTTCCCGGAAGTCGATGCCGCTTAGCGCTGAGCAGGGAGTCTGACACGGGTAACAAGACGTTCTCTGGTTACACATGTTTGTTTCATGCTGTTATCAAGTCAATGTTCATGTGAGTGCAATACTTTGGGGAATGGGTGGTCAATAAAAGTGTTTTTCTGGATTTACACTATGTGCCCCCTCCTTTTTGTTTGCTTCACATGTTATGCTTATTGGTTCATATCTGATGCTGGTGGATGTCCATTTGAGTTTATCTGACCGCTGTCATTGCCGGATATGAGGAGTTAGCCTCTATTCTGAAAGTCTTCATTCACTTTGGGTCTGGTGGATGCTGGAACGAGCTAAGCTGACTGCCTCCATTGCCAAATAGGAATTGCTGGTCTCCATGACAAAGAATCTTTGATTCTTGGGTCCGGTGAGTGTGCATTTCTTAGGGGACACTCCTTCTTGGTGTGGTGAAGGTGTTTCAGCTACTCGCAGTACAACACCGTGGTGAAGGCTTCATTTTATCTGGATCATAGGAACCTATATATGAACTTTTGACAAGCATCAATTGTAATATATTCATTTGTGTGCCAGGAGCATCATTTAAAGGAGATTGTTCACATATATTGTTTCATTGTTTATATGTATTTTGGTTTTATCATTCTCCGTAAGAATTCACTGGAGCACTGCTAGTATGATAAGGAGACTCCTGTGAGAGCCATATTCACACCTTTGTTTTGCAACATCGTGGTGGAGGCTACTCTATATTTGAATATACTAGCATTAATTATTAACAACATTCCTCGATATGGTAGTCATATCATATTTAGGATAGCATTTTATATACTTACTATTGGATGTTTATATGCATTACCATTTTTATGAATCTTTCATGTATTCATTGGAGCGCTGCTAGTGTGATTAGGATACTCCTCTGAGAGTCATATTCGCACCTTGCTTTTATATATATTTGTATGCCAATTTTAAGCAGTTTGATAATATTTATTTATTTTTACTCTGTATTCCAACGGCTGTTTTTTTTTTTTTTGCTTTGTTTTTTACATGTGAAACAGAAGACTAGAAGCTCCTCCTGCTTATGTTTCCTTGCAGACAGGCTGGGAGAGAGCTGGGTCATGTGACAGTGCCATCATCCAAATACAGAAATAGAAGGCACAATGTTAAATAGACAGTGTGTGTTTAGTATCACTTTAAGTGCTATTGTTTAAGGGATTACAAGAGACTGATAGGAACATGAATTTATGTATGTTTAAAAGCTGTGTCAACTGTGTTTAAAATACATTTAAAGTGAATGTGAAGTGGATGGAAAGTAAATCTAGCTCCAGTGCCTCTATATAACAGACACCACCTATCAGCTTGAAAATTAGATCAATTTCTTATTTGATTTTAAATCAAGGTGATCCCCAATCCCCAGAATTACCGACATGCCAATCGCGACTAGATTTCCTAGCAGGCAGTGTGGCCAACTCCAACCACCCTTGCCTTCTAAGATTCTCTATTGGTTCATGGGTGGCCTCAGCTACCAGTAGTGGGGATTAGGAGGTCAGAGGAGGAAAGACCGGGCTCTTGACCAGGAAATCTGATTTGGCATTTGCATGACTTGGGGCTTTCTATGTGGTGCCACTGATGCTAGAGATGCTTTCATTCTAATTCACTTTCATGAAAACACAGCTAAATTATTTGGAGTTTTTTATATCTATCTGGAGTGCAGATTTTGTCAGGTCTATAAATGTTAGTGTCAGTAAAACAGATATAGCCAGGAAGGAGCATTATTTATAATCTGCTTTGCATATAGCATGTCACATATTCACACAGTGGGGCTAAAAATAGAATCAGGAAAAGGTGTAAGTAATGTGCCAAAGGCAAAATAGACGTAGGTAGAAATTCTCACTGTCTGCTTTATTTTTAGCAATATCCAAAGGTTCTACAGCATTTTTATAATGCATTAAATAAAGTCCGCAATTTCTCAACATTTGCCATTTTTCACGTTTTATTTTTCAACAAAGTATTAAGTACTAAAAAGCTTAATTATTTAGCATTAAAAAAATATTTCATATATAACGTAGTGACTTAGCCATGTGTGATGTGTAGATAGGTGCTAACATAACTTGTTAACACATTTTAATTGTGTTCAAGCCGTTGCAAATTTCACAAATTTAGTTAGAAACGGTTTGACGCATACATTATTTCAGTAAATTTCTGAACCTATTTACAGTTTAAACCAAAAAATGTAAATTGTGCATAGCGCATATATGCTTTCACTCCTTAGTAGTGTATACGTTTTTAATGACTGGTTGTATGTGGTTAGATCAGTCTTTTTCAACTAGGGTGCCAAGGCACCCTGGGGGCCTTAAGGCTTCTTCAGGGGCACCTTAGCAAAATGCCTAAAAATGTATAAAAAATTGTATACAAGCCAGCAGGTGGATTAACCACTTTACCACCGGAGGATTTTGCTGTCTTACGTCTGGGCCACTTTTTGCGATTCGGCACTGTGCAACGCCGTACCCAAACGAAATTGACGTCCTTTTTTCCCACAAATAGAGCTTTCTTTTGGTGGTATTTGATCACCTGTGCGATTTTTACTTTTTGTGCTATAAACAAAAAAAGAGCGACAATTTTGAAAAAATAACAATATTTTTTATATGAAATTCCCCCCCAAAAAAATGTAAAAATCTAAATTTTTTATCATTTTAGGCCAATTTGTTTTCTGCTACATATTTTTGGTAAAAAAAATGGCTATAAGCGTATTTTGATTGGTTTGTGCAAAAGTTACTTACTAACTAAGTTTTACTAACTAAGGGAAAGATTTCTGTAATTTTTGGTGGTTTTTTTTTTTAACAAGTAATGGCGGCGATCTGCGATTTTTTTTGCGGGACTGCGACATTGTGGCGGACAGATCGGACCCTTGACTGACATTTTTGACACTTTTGGGGGTACCAGTGTCATTACTACAGTAATCAGTGCTATACATATGCACTGTTACTGTAAAAATGACACTGGCAGTGAAGGGGTTAATTTTATTGGAGAGGTAGGGGTTAATGTATGCCTGGTGCTTACTGACATGTGTGGGGGGAGGTGACTGAGTGACACAAGGACAGATCGCAGGTTCAGCTATGCTGAACCCTGCAATCTGACCCTGCCTGTCACTTAGGAGATCCGCCCGCTTTCTTTACGACGATCGGGGAAGAGCAGCGGCGATCGTCGCTGCTCCTCCCCTGGCCCGACTCACGCTGTGACTGAATACAGTGGGAGCGCGCCGCCGAGAAGGGGGAGTTTCTGCCGACGTAGGTCTACGTCGTCAGACCTACAAGAGCCACTTTGCCGCAGTAGAGCTCTAGTGAGCAGCGGTAAAGTGGTTAAGCCTGCCTTTTAGTTACACAAAGCCATAGTTTTCATTATGGACCATTACAACTTTCTAGACACTGGCTTTCTAAAAAAACCAATCATGTCATCAGTTGATGAGGAAGATGTCTGTAGCCTCCACAGCATCCTTGTTTGACACTCCTCTGCCTCTCTCCCTTAGCACTGAGGTCACATTACCTGACTGATGGAGAGAAATTGAAGGAGAAGAGAAACATTGGAATACTATGCTTTGAAAGAACAAATCACCTCTAACGTTGGGTGTCCTACGTGTGGATGTTGATGCATTATGTAAAACTATTATAATAGGTTTTTACAATTTAGAATTGGGTGTCTCGAGACTGTCCGTAATTTTAAAGGGTGCCTTGACTAAAAAAAGGTTGAGAAACACTGGGTTAGATCAAGCATGGTGACATCTTTTCCCCTGTCATTCCAGAGATTTTAATAAGAGGAACATCTCAGAGACTTTGGGGGAGATTTACTAAAACTGGTGCAGCTACTCATAGAAACCAATCAGTTTCCAGGTTTCATTTTCAAAGCTAAATTGAACAAGCTGAAATTAGAAGCTGATTGGCTACCATGCACAGCTATACCCGATTCTGAGTGCTCCAGTTTTAGTAAATCTCCCCCAGTGCGATTATCCCTCTCAAACCAGCAATAAATTAGTGTTACTGCTTTGTGATTGGTTTTTATAGATTTAGAAAGGCTCATTCTATGAATAGATTAGAGACCACTGAACAATACAAATGGCCATTGGTATGTAATTCACCATATGTCTCTTAACCTTCCTAGCGGTATTCCCGAGTGTGACTCGGGGTAAGATTTTAGTGCCAAAAGCGGTAACCCCGAGTCACGCTCGGGGTAGCGCTAAGAAGATCGCTGGATGCTGGAAGAGGTTTTACTTACCTTTTCTCCGGGATCCAGCGAAGACTGCGAGCGGTGTGCGGCGGCGGAGCTTCCTCCCGATCGCCTGCGAGCCCCGGCTTCCGTCTCCGGCGACGTGACGTCCGCCGGGGGGTGGAACCGGCGGCAAATTCAAATGTAAAATGCACCAAACACACTGATACCATTCAAAATAAAATAAAATCACATTACATTGCCCCCCAGTGCCCTTTCCTGCAGTTTTACTGTACTTTTTATGTAAATATATGTATATATATATATATATATATATATATATATATATACACACACACACACACACATATATATATATATATATATATATATATATATATACGTATATACATATATATATATATATATATATATATATATATACACACGTATATATATATATATATACACGTAATTCTTGTGAATGAGCAGCCCAAGCCAACTGTATACATTATATATATATATATATATATATATATATATATAAATATATATATATATATATATATATATATATATATATATGTATATATATATAATATATATATATAATATATGTATACATAATATATGTATACATACATATATATATATATATATATATATATATATATATATATAATAAATGTATACAGTTGGTTTGGGCTGCTCATTCACAAGAATTACATGCAAAATAATGGTACCGCTTTCAGCACCTAAAATCCAAAAGAATCATACCGCCAGGGAGGTTAACAACCTAATCTGCATAAAGTGGAAGCACACTCCAGAACTACTCTATGAACATTAAACAGCCATATAAGACATGTAAATCGAAAGTCCACTGCGCTCAACCCTTCCACCCAATTCACAGGTTAGGGATGTCAGTGCTCAGACTAGCACCCATGTCGGCCTTTCAAAACTGAGTCCATTTAAAAGTCGGCAGGATCTTAAATATATGAAACAATTTTAATCTGCCAATAAATTGCTTAATATATTTGGGATCCTGCCATGTTGACGACTTTTAGATGGATTTGATATATTAATGGCCTTGATAAATGCAAAGCAGCATGTTTGACATCTGTCCACGTTCCAGTTTTCCATCAATCAGCACTGGAAACTGCTGTCCATTTACCAGTGACACCATGCAACTCAATGGTGTCGGTCAGCGTCCCCCCTTCCCCCATGCTATGTACATCTTATAATTGCAAATCGTCACCGGAAAATGCTTGCTCTGTGCTCTAATGCTGTCAGAGACTTCACCTTCACATAAGAATAGGCTTCTTTACATTAAGAGATGTGAAAATGTAAAATAGACTTTCACAGGAGCTAGTTCTAGCCAACTCCGAAGAGGGTTTCTAAATGCTGAATGTGGTTCTAAATGCAGAAATATAACTGGCTATTAATATTTATAAATTATAATGCTTTATATTGCTGATACAGCAAATGACCAATTGCTTTAGGAGATCAGAAAGGATTAATTTCCCTGTTAGAGTTAATTGGACCATGACATATGAGTATTTTTTTTTGCCTTCTTCTGGATCAACTCTAGGTACATGGTTCTGTGAATGCAGGTTTTTAATGTACCCAAGAATTTTTTCATTCAGTTAAATCTGAACAGGTGTCCTTTTTCAACCCCTGTAACTATATTGCCGTCACCGGCAATTTTAAACTTTGTCTTATTTTGCAATTTTTATCCATAATAAATGAAAGATGATTTTACTGACGTTGCAAGAAAAATTTCCCAAATTAGCATTCAGGGATCATATGTACCATTTCCCAACAGAATAAGCTAAAGGAAGTATTTTTTTTTCTCTCAGAAACTGCAATGCCTCATGGTAAATTCATTATTTCATTAAATGAAAATAAGCCAACTATATAGTTCCGCAATTTAACATTCTGCGTTAAAACAAGAGCTCAGATAGCTATATTTAGCATTACCTTTCTTAATGCAGTATCATATGAGTATATCCATTTAAACAGAAGCATTGATCATACCCTGATGTTCTATTAAGAGGATTTATGGTAATAGCCCACTTAAGCAGGAAAGTCTGTGAGCTCATTAAGGATCATATTTTCTGTATTTATTAGAAGAGGCTTTTTATGCTAAAATAAGCCTACTTTGCATTGTCAGGAGAAGCTTTGCACTTTTTATATATTCTTTTGTGATATATATAAGATATACAAGTGTTTCTCAACCTTTTTTTTTTTTTGTAAAAGCACCGTTTAAAATGATAGACAATCTCAAGGAACCCTTTAAAATTCTGGACAGTCTCGAGACACCCCATTCAAAAAATTTAAAAAACTATTCTAATAGTTTTGCATAATGCATCAACATCAACACGTAGGACACCCAATGTTGGAGGTGATTTGTTCTTCGAAAGCAAATACACTTTTGCACACTGGTACTGTCTAGTATTCCAATGTTTCCCTTCTCCCTCAATTTCTCTCCATCAGTCAGCTAATGTGACCTCAGTGCTAAGAGAGAGGCAGAGGAGGGTAAAAAGAAGGAAGCTGTGGAGGCTACAGACATCCTCCTTATCAACTGATGACCTATTTGGCTGTAAGCCAGTGTCTAGAAAGCCGTAATGGTGCATAATGAAAACCTGTGGCTGGTTGAAAAAGGTTGGTATATACTGTATATCCAAAAAAGTGGGATTTTGCAGGAAGCAGGGTCATTGACATGAAGCCTCATTTCAAAATGTGCCATTGTCATCAGGGGTAGTTGAGCAATCACATTTGTAGATGCCTTTCTTCTGGAACTGGGTCTACCTTTATATACTGACTTCCTTGACAATGGACAATAACTACATTGTATGGCTAGATGAAGCTAAGGGGGTTATTTACTAAAGCTTAGGAGTGCAAAATCTGGAGCAGGTCTGCATAGAAACCAATCAGCTTCCAGGTTTTATTGTCAAAGCTTAATTGAACAAGCTAAAGTTAGAAGCTGATTGGCTACCATGCACAGCTGAACCAGTCTTAGTAAATTTCCCCCTAAGTGAGAGTAAGGGTACGTGGGATATGATCTTCATGTATAAATACATAAGTGGTCCATATAGTGAACTTTATTGTCATTGCAGAGGACAAGGGGGCACTCTTTAGGTCTGGAGCAGGATTTGTCAACCAGGGTTCTGTGGAACCCTAAGGTTCCTCCTGAGGTTGCTAGAGGTTCCTTGAGCAATGGGCAATTTCTGCTTCTCAGATAAGTTCCCAATAATACCATTGTTCCTTTGAGCTCTCTGTAAGGGGGTAATTCTTCCCAATAATGACAAGAGTAAAGAGAATTCTTCCCACTGACTGTCACACTAATGTGTCATGAGTTGTAGATTTTTAATTTTTAGCAGGGGATCCCCGAGACCAGAATATTTTTTCAAGGGTTCCTCTGTGTTGAAAAGGTTGAGAAAAGCTACGGTAAGGCATCTTCACAGTAAGAGCTGTGAAAATGTGGAATAGACTCCCTCAAGAGTTGGTTCTGGCCAGCTCAGTAGATTGTTTTAACCGCTTGCCGACTGCGCACAGTATATTTACTGCGGCAGTCGGCCCCGGCCAGGCAGAGTGACGTAGGTCTACGTCGCTCGCCTGTCACTCCTTCCAGAGCCAATAGCGGGCGGGCGCGCGCCCGCTGAGGCGCGCGCCCGCCTCGGCTCGTTCACGGAGGAGTGCGGGAGTGTGACTGGCGGACCCGATGTCCGCCGGTCACACTACGATCGCCGCTACAGCGGGAGAAAGACAGAGCGGCTTGTGTAAACAAGCCACCTGTCAGTTCTCCCTGTGTAAAAGTGAAGATCACACAGTTCTACTATGTAGAACTGTTGATCTTTGTTTTTACACTAGTAGACCTGTCCCTGCACAGTTAGAATCACGCCCCTAGGACACACTTAACCCCTCCCTGTCCAATACTGTTAACCCCTTCCCTGCCAGTGTCATTTTTGCAGTAACAGTGCATATATATAGCACTGATTACTGCAGTAATGTCACTGGTACCCCCAAAAGTGTCAAAAATGTCAGTCAAGGGTCCGATCTGTCCGCCGCAATGTCGCAGTACCGCAAAAAAAATCGCAGATCGCCGCCATTACTCGTTAAAAAAAAAAACACCAAAAGTGACAAAAATCTTTCCCTTTGTTAGTAAACGCGATAACTTTTGCGCAAACCAATCAAAATACGCTTTTTGCGATTTTTTTTACCAAACATAGGTAGCGTAAAACAAATTGGCCGAAAATTTTAAAAAATTTTGATTTTTACATTTTTTTTTGGGGGAATTTCATATAAAAAAAAGTGAAAAATATTGTTGTTTTTGCAAAAATTACGCTCTTTTTTTGTTTATAGCGCGTGATCAAAAAATCGCACAGGTGATCAAATACCACCAAAAGAAAGCTCTGTTTGTGGGAAAAAAAGGACGTGAAATTCGTTTAGGTACAGCGTCGCACGACCGCGCGATTGTCCGTTAAAGTCACGCAGTAAAAAATCGCAAAATAACCCCTGGTCTTTTAGCAGGAAAATCCTCCGGTGGTAAAGTGGTTAAAAAAGAGCTGGATGCATTCCTAAATGCACAAAATATAACTGGATACTAACATTTATAGGTAATAACACCAGGGGTAGGTGATCCAGAGAATGTCTGATTGCCTCCTAGTGGATTAGGAAGGATTTTTTTCCCCCTGCTGGAGCAAGTTGGATCTTGCTTTATTGGGTTTTTTTTTTGCTGCCTCTGGATTGGGTATAGAACTGTTTATATGGGGGTTTTCTATCAGTTTGTTTTTTCCCCTGGTTGAACTAGATAGACTTGGGTCTTTTTCATCCTGACTAACTGTGTAACTATGTAAATTGACAGTGCAGAGTAGCAGAAGATATTTGAGAACAGAACGTTTGGCAGAAGAATGATGAAAATCCCTTGCAGGGCTTACATTACACACTGGAAATCTTTGCAATGTCTTTGCATTTTTTATGTCCATCCTGCACGTTGGCACAGTCATGGACAACAACAAGGTGTGCTTGAGGAACAATATTAAGGTGATACTAAAGTCTCATTTTTTTTAGTTAAAAATAACAAACATGTTATACTTACCTGATCTGAGCAGTTAGTTTTGCACAGAGCATCCCAGATCCTCCTCTTCTGGGGCCCCTCTTTGGTGCTCCTGGCTCCTCCCTCTGTTGAGTGCCCCCGAAGCAAGCCATGGGGGCACCCGGCCTGAGCCACAGCTCCCTGTATCCATTTAGACCCAGAGCCTACCCCCTGTCTCTCCTAATTTAATGACTGACTTTGATTGAAAGCAGCGGGAGCCAATGGCGCTGCTGTCTCAGCCAATGAGGAGGAGAGTCGTGGACAGCTGAGTCTCTTGTGCCTTATTGCTGGATCTAGATGGACCTCAGGTAAGTTTTGGGGGGCTGAGGGGGGCTGCTGCACACATAAGGCTTTTTAACTTAATGCACAGAATGCAACAATAAATCATGCAATGTTGGACACTTGCATAGTCTTCATTGATAGAGAGTGTGATACGGTGAAAACAAAGGGCACAGCCAGGGCACAGGAACTCAAGTGTTGTTGATCTATACAGGTAGTATGCGAACAAGCAATTTAATGGCAAGATTGCCAGGTGTTATTTTAACAACTTGCTGACCGCCAGCAGTACATATACTGCGTCAGGTCGGCTCTGAAACGGCGTAACTGTACGTTGTTTTTCGGGACTGCTAGTGGGGGAGCGCACACATGCTGCCAGAGGCGCTTGCATGCACCAATTGGCTACAGGGGGAGTCAACCCGCTGGTCCGGCGGCCGCGATGTCTGCTGGGCACCCTCAATTGCTCCCCATGGAGAAAGAGCAGCGGTCTGCCGTTGTAAACATGGCAGACCGCTGTTCTGTCAGTAATGAACACAGGGATCCTGTATTCCTCCTATTTAGGAGCATAGGTCTCTGTGTTCATTCAGCAAGCCCATCCCCCACACAGTTATAAAGCACCCCTTAGGCACACATTTAACTCTTTGGTCGCCCCTGGTGTTAACCCCTTCCCTGCCAGTGTCATTATTGCAGTAACAGTGCATATTTTTAGCATATATTTAGTTCCCCCAAAAGTTTCAAAAATGCCAGTTAGGTGTCTGATCCGTCCGCCGCATTGTCGCAGTCCTGCTAAAGATTGCTGATCGCCTCCATTACTAGTAAAAATAAAAATGACGCGATAACTTTTGCGCAAACCGATCAATATACACTTATTGGGATATTTTTTACCAAAAATATGTAACAGAATACATATTGGCCTAAAATTATGAAAAAATTGGATTTTTTAATTTTTGTTATTGGGAATGTTATATAGCAGAAAGTAAAAAATATTGCTGTTTTTTTTTTTTTGGTTTTTTTTTCAGAATTGTCGCTCTTTTTTTGTTTATAACGCAAAAAATAAAAAGCGCAGAGGTGATCAAATGCCACCAAAAGAAAGCTCTATTTGTGGGCAAAAAAAGAACATCAATTTAATTTGGGTGCAGCGTTGCATGGCTACGCAATTGTCAGTTAAATTAACGCAGTGCTGTATCACAAAAAATGGCCTGGTAATTAAGGGGGAAAAGCTTTCGGTCCAGAACTGGTTAACCGCTTGCCGACCGCCGCACAACTATTTACTGTGGGGTCATTCTCCCCGATGTATGAATAGTGATCATACGGTTCTACTATGTAGGACCGTTGATCACTGTTCCTACACCTCTAGCCACAGCCAATCACAGTTCGAATCACGCCCCTAGGGACACACATAACCCCTCCCTCTAAAAAAAAAGTTAACCCCTTCACTGCCAGTGTCATTTTACAGTAACAGTGCATATGTATAGCACTGATTACTGCAGTAATGTCACTGGTAACCCCAACCCCAAGGTGTCAGTCAAGGGTCCGATCTGTCCGCCCCAATGTCGCAGTACCGCAAAAAAAAAATTGCAGATCGCCGCCATTACGTAAAAAAAAAAAAAATGACAAAATCGTTCCCTTAGTTAGTAAACGCGATAACTTTTGCGCAAACCTAACATCAAAATACGTTCTTTGCGATTTTTTTTACCAAACATATGACGCATAAAACAAATTGGCCAAAAATGTTGAAAAATTTTGATTTTTAAATTTTTTTTGGGGAATTTCATATGAAAAATGTGAAAAATATTGTTATTTTTGCAAAATTGACGCTCTTTTTTTGTTTATAGCGCAAAAAGTAAAAATCGCACAGGTGATCAAATACCACCAAAAGAAAGCTCTGTTTGTGGGAAAAAAAGAACGTCAAATTTGTTTAGGTACAGCCTTGCACGACTGCGCAATTGTCCGTTAAACTGACAGGCGGATCTGATTGGACCGCCCGTGTGAAAGGACCCTAACAAATGTTGATTAGATTGATTACATTAAACTAATTACACTTACATACATATCTACAAACAATATATATTTTTATTTCCAATTAGAGATGATCCTATACAGATCCTCACTCTGCCACAACAGTCAACAAGTCCATAGCTAGTACTGGATTTTCTTCCTATTATTTAAAAAAAAAAAAAACAAATTTGTTTAGGTACAGCGTTGCACGACCGCGCAATTGTCTGTTAAACTCACGCAGTGCCGAATCGCAAAATAGGCCCTGGTCAGGAAGGGGGTAAAATCTTCCAGGGCTTAAGTGGTTAAGGAACTTTGCAGATTCAAAAATATTAAAAAGTACTTTTGAAACGGCATTACCATATAAGCTTATATGAGATTTTAGTGATTGGGTTTACACTTTAAGATCTTTTCACCCATCATTCTGGCATCATTCAGATTTTAGGAAAAGTAGAGAAAAGGAGAGGATAGGAAGGAGCGTATACTGTAATGTATCTTTTAGAATCAAGGCAAGATGATGATTGGTAACTGAAGTGTCGCAGTTTCCCGGGGAAGGTATTGTGAGTGCACTGTTCCTGTTACTGCTGCTTTTCATTTCCTGGACCCGCGGTGTCATCAAGATGTTTTTATAAACTATATTACACTATGATCCCTTGTATCTATTATATGCACACCGGGACCAATATGTATATCGGAAGCACGTCAGAATAAATAGTACCTATGGGGGTCTTGCTTCATACATCTCCCTAAAGCGCCAAAGGCTTTTCCGTTAAATTGGGAGCCAATTGATTCTGGTAAGCGGCCATTCCTTTCTTCTCAGTGTTGGTGCTACACACAAAGGATTTGGGTAGACTGGCTTTCCTACGAAGTATGAAGCTGGAAATTGACATTTCCAACCAAGGCTGCAGTAGAGATTTTGTTCTAATTGCATTCAGAAACTGAAGTTTCTAACTTGCTGCAGTGTGGATTTTGACAGCTAAGCAATTGTTCGGGATAAGCCCATGGGCAGTGTCAGGCATTCCTGAAAGTTTACGTCCAAAGCATACGAATGAGTTCAAAGAACAGAATTTGGCAATCATGGGCTTTACTGTGTCACTGATCCTGCCTCCTCGCATTTGTCCAAAATTATTTGTCCAAATTATTAAACTTATTGCTTTTGCTCTTGCCAATGTAAAATAAAAGGGATTGGTGCAGATGTCATTTTAAGAACAACCCAACCATTATTTATGCACCACCCCTATCTTTATTTTATTTTGAAATAATGTGTGTTTTTCTTATTCTATTAATTGTAGTTGTTACTGAAAGTAGGTATAATGTGGTGGAATCGCAAAAGGAGCTGAGTTAGGCCCCTTTCCGCCCGGCGGACTCCATTTTGCTCAGCAGGGATCGATCCTCCGATCCCCTCTGAGCAGGCAGATGACAGCTCCGTCTTCCCTTACTTTGCAAAGACAGAGCGGTCAAAGCCCTGCTCTCCTCTATAGGAGATCGGATGAAAACAGATGGCCTGTCTGTTTTCATCTGATCCTTTCCGATCCGATCCCCTGGACGGATGGCAAATAGGGTTTCCATCCGTCCATATTTCACGGACGGGATCGAATGCGGGTGTCAGCGGGCATGTCTCCGTTGACATCCGCTGCCCCATAATGATGCATGGAGGATCCGATCAGATCCGCCTAAAAAACTGACAGGCGGATCTGATTGGACCGCCCGTGTGAAAGGACCCTAACAAATGTTGATTAGATTGATTACATTAAACTAATTACACTTACATACATATCTACAAACAATATATATTTTTATTTCCAATTAGAGATGATCCTATACAGATCCTCACTCTGCCACAACAGTCAACAAGTGCATAGCTAGTACTGGATTTTCTTCCTATTATTTTTTTTAAAGGTAACTTTTACTGTAGATATATAAAGAAATTTGTACATAGCATTGATCTGGTTACAGAATAAAGAAGAACTGTTACAAAGTAAAGATTGAGCAAACATCGCTCACATATCACCATATATCATATGTATAATGTCTATTCTCTATACATGGATCATGAAGTAAAGAGCCAAACATATCACTTAAAATCTCCTACAAGCGTGTCATGAATATCAACAGCAAAAACTTGTATACTGTACAAGTGTAGCACCCTCCAAGGTAGGTGCTAGGTAAAGTGTAGTAGGCCTTGTCTGCTTATCAGCATGACCATGTTTTTTAGCTAGGCTGGCATGTGTTCCCAGGTGTGCCTGTTGAGTTGGGGAGTCTCCCCACTGTGTCCCAATGAGGGCTCTCATTGGGCAGTGGAGGAAACCTGAACAATAGCACACCAGGGCTTGTATCCATCCTGGAAGGGCAGATTCTGCAGCAGAGCATTCTGGGAGGGGGTATAAGTCTGTGGGGAGCACATGACAGGTTGTCTTTGGCGGGAAGCAGAGTCCCAGGAGGCAGGGTATGGCTGTCTCTCCTCCTGACAGAAAGGATCGGGTGTCCCAGGCGGCTTGCCTGAGGGGATACAAGGCTGAGCTGCAGGAAGGATCCAGTGTGCCGAAGACCAGCGGAGCTGTGGGGGTCGAGTACTGTGAACTGTCCCTGGGGGTCTGCCTAGTCAGAGAAGGTCAGAGGGATCCAGGAGCTAGCTAGCCGGGGGAGAAATAGAGTTAAGGGGGTGCCAGGGTTTAACCCTGAAGAGTGAAAGGGGGTGCCAGCAGTTGGGCCCTGAAGTGTACAGTGTTACAGTGTTGAGAGTTGTGGCAGTATCTACAAGAGGCTACCTCAGCCAGAAAGGACTGGAGGAAGCAGTGTCAAGGACTTTTGAGCTAACCAGAGTGTCAGAAGTCAGTCTACAGTACAGTCAAGGACTTTTGAGCTAACCAGAGTGTCAGAAGTCAGTCTTCAGTACAGTACAGCAAGTCAGTGATTTCAAGCGCCAGCAAGCGTTGGTCGGCATTCAGCCGGCGTCAAGACAGCGCTTAAAGGCATTTTTCTTCAAAGTGTCCCGATTTGTACCTAGTTGAGCCAGAGGAGTATCCCATTCATTCTCTTCTCCCATCCCCATATAAAATACGCAAAACAAACCAAAGATGCCGGACTGGTCATTGTCTCGGATCTCATACTTGGGTAATCAGCTTAAATGTGCTGTTGGTGTTAACGGTAACCATGGCAGACCCACATCAGGCCCAATGCCTGGAAATCCTGCTACACAAGTAAAACGTTCTTACTTTCTTATTAGACAACCCAGCATCTCATGCTGCATGCCCTAAAGCATGTAAATTAAGGGTTCTATACAAATAAAGTAGCTAAATATGACTTAAGGGCATACATGTATTATGTTTCAAAAAATAAATAAATCAAAATTGCCCAAAAAAAATTATAGTTTCCCTTTGAGGACTCAGGATATGCTTAGTAATTGTAAAAGGCCGTCCCTCTAGAAAAAAAAAAATATCTTTCATATTGATCTTGTAAACAGCTGACATCTGGGTGCTTATCTGTGCTGGTTCTTCATAGCTCTTTAGTGACATATAATGGATTTTACATAAATCATTTTAGATTTTAGCCTTTAGGATGCTGTGTATATCATACTATAAAGTGAATATACACTTTGTATCATTGAATTATAACCTGTAGTGAAGAGTTTTGGAGCATTTACCTAATCCGGGATACTGTGCCAAGTCCTTGTGAGAACAGCTGTTAATGTAGGTTGGTGTGGTTCCTGGTAGTAAAATCAAAGAGGTATATGGGAATCATGGGAAGAAAAGCAGAAATAGTATTTTTATAATTATACTTCTATTTGTTTCTTTGTCTTTGTGTCAAGTGTTTTGTGGTTGCCTGGTCCAACATGGGGGATGTGTGGCTTTCATCTATTTTACACTAAGTAGCACAGTGAAAGGGTTGAGCAACACTATGATCCAATTAGGTTCTGCTATGTGCATATATACCAGTAGGAAATGTGCTGGCTGGTAGAAAGAGAAGAATGAACAGAGGGATTTCCTCATCAAGGAAATGCAGCTCAGTTTTTTGACTAAGCTATGTCCCTGCTGTAGTCTGTTTTTAAACATCTGAGCTGTCTGGCAGGGGTCCCTTGATCAAAAACCTGGCTGCACAGAATTACTATTACTTTGACGGGTGTATCAGTTGTGTATATTTTTTAACTGATTCATGACAAATGTTCCTATGCATGTGTAATAATATCTCTCACCCCCAGGTGGTTTAGCGAGCTTTGTAAAGATGGCTGCCACATATCCAATTGACCATGTGGTTGTGGGGGGAAGTGAGTGGTCAAGAGGAATGATTACATCCTGTGGGTGGTCTCTGGTATAGGAAACACTGAAATAAAAAAAAACCTGATTTAATACTCAACCACCCAACCTATGCAAATAGCCAATATAACCAAACTGGTATACAGGGATATAAAAAGAGTCCATAGCATGAGGAAGAGTCGGTTTTTCATGTGAACCTTAACATATAACTAAAGGCAAAACTTTTTTGTTTTGGATGAATTGGAGAAGGATTAGAGCCCCTGTCAGTTTTTATAGCTGTCTGTGCCCCCGTTAGGGAGATTCACCCTCTCTATTTGTCCTGGATACCATTATCATTGAAAGTGAAAGTAAAAGAAAATCCCAAATTTTTGGGTTGTCCCCAGAAAAGTAATGGAGGGGAAATGGAGGGGAAATATTCCAATGGGGCACTAGTTCTGGTGACCTGAGGGTCCCCAGACCTGCCATTATCATTGAAAGTAAAAGTAAAAGAAAATCCCAAATTTTGGGTTGTCTCCAGAAAAGTAATGGATGGGAAATCTTCCAATGGGGACACTAGTTATGGTGACCTGGGGGTCCCCAGACCTACCATTATCATTGAAAGTGAAAGTAAACGAAAATGCCACATTTTTGGGTTGTCCTCAGAAAAGTAATGGAGGGGAAATCTTCCAATGGGGGGTCCCCAAGAAATTCCTTTAATTTGCAGGGATTTCCTCTCACTTCTTGTTTGGCTATAGGACAGGAAGTGACGGGAAATCTCCGCAAAGGGACAAAGATGGTGAAAAAAAAAAAAATCTGATAGGGGTTATAACCCTCCCTTACTCTGTCTAAAATGAAAAAAAAAAAAAGTTTTGCCCATAGTTCTACTTTTAGCTTCAGCTTCAGAGTCAGATATCATCTGAAGGCCTGACAGTTCCAGAATTGTCAACTGCTTGACCTGTCAAACTGAACCTGAAGCGTGTAGTGCAGTAAAGTGAGGTGATCCTTTTATACTTTAGTAAATCAGGCAGTCTACAACAATAATAAAAAAAATAACAGATCCATTGGTGGTTTCCATTCTTCCTAGTCACAGAATTTCATCAACTGATACCATTTTGCACTTTTTTGTTATCTGACACAGCTATTCACTCGGGAATTGGTGGACAGTATGTGTAAGATTAGGCAAATATTCATATTTCAGAAGTCGGCTTGCACATTAATACATTGAGACTGAATATTTATAATCTAGTATATGTGCAATTGTTTCTGATTCACTTTAAACATTGAATCTAGACTCCTAGGTAGTCAATGTATGAGCCAGATGGCCCTCTGTTATACCAATAAACGAAAGAAGAGAGGCATTTTCCCCTATAACTGTTTTGGTGGGACACTTTTAGTGTAACAAACTTGTTTTCAATACATATGGTCCAATCTGTGGGTGTGCCTTTTTTATAAAATACAAAACACTGTGATAGAATGTAATATATAAAGATTTAGGGAGGGTGTGAAATGTACAGATTCACATTTTTGAATCTTTTTACCAATTATGACAAATCTCATGTTTTTTCTTGATCTCGCAGTTCTTTCCTTTTCTATAACTTTATTTTTATACCCTTTCCACATGATTCTATGGTATAAAATAATCAGTTCTCATTTTTAAATGGTCTTGATCATGGAAGGTTCTATTCTGTTGTAAAATGGGAAGTAGTGAAGAGGCTACGTCACACAATAGTCATTATCTAATCTAAACGTCATTGTAATCAGTTATATTAAAATTATTTAAATTAGTACTTACACAAGGGCACTTTCTTTGTGCCTATGCTTTGTTGAGATGAACAATTCAGAAACATTCAATGATATTAACAACAGATGTAGAATCACTACTATAATTATGTTATTAGTAACAATACATTTGCCAGCGACATGTAAATGCAACCAATGTGGATATCACTATACAGGGATGCATGCTATACTGTAAAAAATGTAAGAAAATTGAAAAATGGGTTGCTCTGCCGATGCTGATAAAACAACCTTACCCAGATATATATGCAAAAAATATATATATATATATTGGGAGGAAATCCTTGGACCTATTGTCAGACCCTACGCTGGTGCAGTGGGCCTGGGTTCCTCCTGGTACACGACAATGCCCGACAATGGCCTCATGTGGCAAGAGTATGTATTCAGTTCCTGAAGGATGAATGAATTGATACCATTGAATGGCCCCAACACTTGTCAATCTAAATCCAATAGAACACCTCTGGGACATTATGTTTCGGTCCATCCGACGCCGCCAGGTTGCACCTCAGTCTGTTCAGGAGCTCAGTGATGCTCTGGTCCAGATCTGGGAGGAAATACCCCAGGACACCATCTGTCGTCTCCTTAGGAGCATGCCCCGGCGTTGTCAGGCATCCATACAAGCACATGGGGGCCATACAAACTACTGAGTACCATTTTGAGTTGCTGCAAGGACATTTCAGCAAAATGGACCAGCCTGCTGCATCATTTTTTTCACTTGAGTTTTCAGGGTGTCTTTGAGTTCAGCCCTCTGTAGGTTAATAATTTTCATTTCCATCAAACGACGTGGCATCCTTTTGTTCCTTACACATTACCCAGTTCATATCAGTATAGATATCCAGCATGAGATTTTCCCCACTGAGATCTGATGTGCTTTTAAAGTGTTCCTTTAATTTTTTGGAGAAATGTATATATACACAGTGTGATAGATAGATACTGTAGATAGATAGATAGATAGATAGATAGATAGATAGATAGATAGATAGATAGATAGATAGATAGATAGATAGATAGATAGATAGATAGATAGATAGATAGATAGATAGATACTGTAGATTTGAAAACGTCATCTGTGACGAAACGGCGTAAGGACACGGCGTACTGACGTCATCTTACTGCGATCAGGAAGTGCGGATGTGCGGAGCCGTCTGGCCGGCGGCTTATACAAAACGATCACTTGAACTCCTGAATGTGAGTTTTACCCCCTCTTTTTTAATAAAATTATATGTGGTTTTACACTATGCAGCTTCTTTTTTCTTTATGGCGGTGATTACATTGGGGTTATTCCTTGGAGTTATCTGGTTCAGAGCCTGCAACAAATAAAGTTGTTCTAGATATAAGTGCCTTCATCTTTGGAGCTTGAGTTACCTGCAAGTGTTTACTGCTTTTCTGTTTGGTAAGAGGCGATTTCATCTGGTGGAGGACAGCACTGTTTCTTGGGTGTTTATGTGATTGACAATATTGATCTTTGGTAAGGAGTACCTATAGGTGTCTTTCTATATGGAATCCTAATTTCCTCTGATGTGTTTTTTGTGCACGCCCATTTTTGTGTTCTGGTAAGCAGCGCAAAAAATTGGTGGAGGTTTCACTCATTTCACCATTTGAGCACCATTCCTTTATCTAATCACTGGATAACCACATTGGTGTCATTAGTTTAAATGTACCAATTTTTGTTGGGTTTTATGCTATTGCGTTTTTCCTTTTTTACATTATTTATGACCCAATGATCACATCATTATCACGAGCCTTACTGGTTTCCTTCTTCTATCAAGTGGATAAGATTTTGGTCTAAGAACCCGCTTTATTGTTCACCTTTTTGGTAAGCATATATCCATGAGGAGCCTGGTTTGAGAGTCACGAATTGCATTATCTACAATTTATGGACTTTATATGGACTTTATTTGTTCCATTCTAATGTTTAGCGCGACTTAATTTATATATTGTTTCACTGGGGTGTGGTCACACTTGAAGTGGCAGCTTTTCTTTATTTTCCACTAGCGCGGTTATTAATTCTATTTTACACTGTAGATAGATAGATAGATAGATAGATAGATAGATAGATAGATAGATAGATAGATAGATAGATAGATAGATAGATAGATAGATAGATAGATAGATAGATAGATAGATAGATAGATAGACAGATAGACAGACAGACAGACAGACAGACAGACAGATTGATAGAAAAAAAAATGTTTTCCGCTATCTATTTATCTAGGAAGTACTTGTGAATAATGTATTTTTCTTCCTAACGCGGTATTTATTGATTGTCATATCATGTTTCGGAAGCAGGTGATGTAATAATCTCTGCTATCTGGGGAAATGACTTCAGCAGTATGACTGCAGATGTCAGATTATGAAGCCCCACATATCTCTGTAATATAACTAATCTACTGCACCTGACATCCCCTATGGCTATTTAGCTTTTTTATTAACCTAGTAATGAATGACTCTCCCTTGCCGTCAGTTGCTGATCTAGGAATACGAAGAGTAAGTGCAATGTAAGTGGATTTACAGTATATAGACAGACTGTCATATTCACAGTTATGTTTGTGATAGATTCTCTACCCAATCAAGTTTTAAAATGACTGACATGTTCTTTGATGTTCAGGGATTCTTACTTTCCAAAGTAAAAGATGGATTTTCAACCAGTAACAAGCATAAAAAAAACACGTTTCATTGACTATGCTGCATCGAAATCACACTCAGTATAGGGTAAACAATTTAAACATTGCTAGAGTTACAAACACAGATGATAGATGCGATCTGTTGTGAGCAATTTTTTTCATTTCAGATGACAGCGGGAAATGCACAATGTTTATAAATTATTAATGAGGACAACTTTTAAAATGAAACACCAAAGCCAAATGAAAATTCTTTACCAGCTGAGATGCAGTCCACTCTGACTCCCTAGGTAGGTCAAACAGTATCTTCACATTTTACTGTATGCATACCGGTAGTTGCCAACATTTAAAAAAAATTACAGGGACACTTTGCAGCACAGCTATCAATTACGTACCACACCCACTTCCCTGAAGCTCCGCCCACTCCACATAATTAATATCCACCTACTTATCATCAGATTATAGGGTCTACTCAATAAAGAGAGAATTACAGGAAATTGAAAAGGAAATTCTAAACTTGAGGCCAAAGTATCAGAGTTGGAATAATTCTACCATTCAGCTGCACTACTTCTGCCCAAGGGCTCTTTCACACGGCCGCTCCGTGTGAGAGCTCCGCTGCGGGACTTTTTTTTTTTTTTTTTTTTTGTGTCATCCGCTCCGTATGTCCGCATATCATCCCATCCGTTTGCGGATGATATGCGGACATAATGTAAGTCTATGGGGATTGCGGATGTCAGCAGGTGACACCACTGAAATCCGATTTTCCTTCCTTTCCGTTTTTTACACGGAGGAAAAATAGGGTTCTGTTCCGTTCCAAAAAACGGAACAGAACTGAAAGGAGGAAAATCGGATGTCAGCGGATGGTATTCCGCTGACATCCTCAATGCCATTGACTTACATTATGTCCGCAAATCATCCGCAAAAAAATAGGATGATTTGCGGACACATGGAGCGGCCGTGTGAAAGAGCCCTAAAGTTTAAAATTCTCATCACAATTCCCTGCAATTCTAAAGTGTCAAATGTGCTCAGGTGTGACCATACAAAAATGTAATATGTAAATATAAATAAAGTGCTAATTGTAAATAAGTACATTCAGTAAGTGTAAAGTGCTTAGTGTAAATAAGTACATTAAGTAAAAAAGTGAAAAGTGTAAATAAGTACATTGCCGAGACAGTGTAAATTACCCGGGACAGGCTCCTATTTGCCTGGACTGTCCCGGCAAAAACGGGACAGTTGGCAAGTATGCTGTATGTTGTTTTATTCTATAGAGTGTTACTGGAGTAATGCAAGTTATACACACATAGACTTTTCTGAGTTTTCTGAACGAGAGAAATCCACCGAATTCCCTCATCATATCGCCCCTGTTGGCGGTTGTATTCAGACATCTGCAACACCCATGGCTATCTGAATAACCAAACAGTAACTGCATCTGATAGGATGCAGTCATTTTTTGTCCATCAAATTTCCACCTGGCTCAGCCAATTTTTCAAAGTTTGTCAACAGGGTCACTCACAGCTCAAAATTGCGTCTGAAGTGGCCAAATTTTGAGAATTGTATGGCCAGCTGAAAAATAGCTGTAGTTTGATATTCTTCTAATAATTACCATTGACATTTTTAAAATGATAACTGTAGTGAGTTATTAACCGCTTGCCGACCGCCCGCCGCAGATTTGCGGCAGGCTGGCTAGGCTGCGTGAACCGATGTAGGGGTACGTCGGCTCGGGAGAGCGATCCTGGGGGCAAGCATGCCCCCGCTAGGCAGTGGGGATGCCGATGCATGGGACCAGCGGCCACGATTGCCGCCAGGCACCCCCAATCGCTCCCCACTGAGAGAGAAAACCGGTCAGCTGTTGTAAACACAGCCGACCGATGTTCTCTCTGGAATGATCACAGAACACCTGTGATCATTCTATATAGGAATACAGGTCTCTGTGATCATTCCCCTAAGCTCACATTTAACCCTTTGATCACCCCTAGGTTAGCCTCTTCCCTGCCAGTGTCATTATTACAGTAACAGTGCATATTTTTAGCACTGATCAGGGCCGTCTTTACCACAGGGCAAAAGGGGCAGCCGCCCCGGGCCCAGTCATTGTTTTGGGGCCCAAAGCAGCTTCCCCTTGAGCCCACACTGGCCACAAATAATTGATAAGGGGATTTCGGAGGGCCCAAAAAAATGTTTGCCCAGGGTCCAATCAATATTAAAGACGGCCCTGGCACTGATTACTGTAATAACGTCACTGGTCCCCCCAAAAGTGTCAAAAATGTCAGTTAGGGGTCCAATCTGTCTGCCGCAATGTCGCAGTTCCGCTAAAAATCATACTAGTAAAAAAATAAATAAATAAAAACAAATGCCCAACTATAGGACCTGTAAAGCAAACCTCTGTCACTGTCTCAATTATCCATAATACAGATGCATTTTGTGGGCCAAGTCATCTTCCCTAGAGCAGCTCTTAATTTGACTTTGCCATTGAGAGAAGTACAATAGAAGTACAAGGAATGCCATTGCTGGTCTACTTCAATAAATTATTTTACCTGTTATTTTACCACTCCACCTATTGAGATATTATATGTCACACAGGGTGTGCATTGTTTTTAATGAATCAGTCGATCTGTGGGGAGGTGCAGCATGGCGCGACTGCAGTGAACACCAGCTGCAGAACTATAGGCAAAACTTTTTTTTTTTTTTAATTTTGGATAGGGCAAGGGAGGGTATAACCCCTGTCAGAATTTGTTTTGCCATCTGTGCCCCATTGCAGAGATTTCCCTTCACTTTCTGTCCCAAAGCCAAACAGGAAGCGAGAGGAAATTGGGAGGATTTTCTTGGGGACCCCCCAGGTCACCAGAACTAGTATTCCCATTGGAAGATTTCCCCTTTATTTTCTAGGGGCAACCCAGTATGTGGGTTCTCTTTTACTTTCACTTTAAATAATAATGGAAAACAGGACAAATAAAGAGGGTGAATCTCCTTAACGTGGGCATAGACAAAAAAAAGGTATTTTAATCCCTCTCTACTCTATCCAAAACTAAAAAAAATTGCCTTTGGTTATACTTTAAAGTTCGGCAATTTACAACAAGCCCAACGGGAAGGCACCCAACCAGAAACACTTACAAAATGCAACAGTGATGTGTAGGAGAGCAGGTCTTTGATGTGCTGACAGCGCCTGTCTTGAGGGGCGGAATGTCACCTGTCCAGTCCGTGCCTAAAAAGGGAGGTCTGCAGAAAGAATGTTGTGTCTTGAACCTCTCCCTGACACTAATCCCTGTCCCTGCACTACCCACTTGTGAAATACCCACCAAGCCTGGGATCCAGGGCCTTAATTAGGCTCTGCCTGACCCAAGATGGATGTCAGAGTCACATGGGGAGGCAGCATCAAATTGGATAACCTCCCCAGTGACCCAGCAAACCATAGAGGAACCATGTTGCTTTTGACTTCCCCTCCAACTGCAATGCCGTTGTGGTTGAGTGCCACCTGCAGTGAAGAAAATAGACTGCACCTGCCTACAAACCTATAGACCAGCATTTTTCAACCAGTGTGCTGCGGCACACTAGGGTGCCACCAGAGGTCCCCAGGTGTGCCGTGGGATCATGGGAGAGAAGGGCTGTCAGATGAGCCAAATGTCCCGATCCCCTGCCGAACTGCACATCGGCACTGTGAGGGAGCTCTGTCAGCCTCAGCAAAGTGAAAGTAAAGGAAAGGTGAGTTTACTGTGCTCTCCCCTACAGTGCAGTACCCAGCAGTGTAAGGAAAGGTATTGTACTAGAACTTTTAAAAGGGCTTTATACATGTATGTGTGTGTGTACATGTGCGTATGTGTGTGCATGCGTGTGTGTGTGTTTACGTGTCTGTGTGTGTGTATGTGTACATGTGTGTGTGTGTACATGTGTGTGTGTACATGTGTATATGTATGAGTGTACATGTGTGTGTGTATGTATGTGCGTAAATGTGTGTACGTGTGTGTGCATGTGTGTGTATGTGTGTACATGCGTGTGTGTTTACGTGTCTGTGTGTGTGTATGTGTACATGTGTGTGTGTGTACATGTGTGTGTGTACATGTGTATATGTATGAGTGTACATGTGTGTGTGTATGTATGTGCGTAAATGTGTGTACGTGTGTGTGCATGTGTGTGTATGTGTGTACATGCGTGTGTGTTTACGTGTCTGTGTGTATGTGTGTGTGTATGTATATTTGAAGCCTATTAGAGCTTCTGGCTCTAATCACGTGCTTCAAAAATAAATCCCCTATTGGAATCCATGCGTCCGGCGCCCTGCATGTAGATTACGGGGTCGGGCGCATGGATGGGGGGGGGGGCGGCGCCCCTGCACCCCCCATGGACAGGTCACCACTGCTTTTCAAGGGCGCTCCGACTGGAAAAAGTTTGGGGAACATTGGTATAGACCTATATTGTGAGAATGAGTAGTAAAGCCTACCCATCATGTAGCACTGCAAAGCAGTATACAGAGGCGGAGTATGTAATGAGCAAATATGGCAGCTCCTCTATAAAATTACAAACTTTACAGAAAGAAGGATATTTTAAAAACAATCATGTGCTAAAAGAATGAATTACATTCAGCTGACCTGTTTTCTATGTATATAAAAAAAAGACTATACATTTCATTTACAAAAATTGCATGGTTGGGATATCTCTGATATACCGTGACACATTAATTCAGTAGAGATCTTCTCACATCTCCAGAACAAAAGCAATGTTATCGTAGAGTGATTTGTTCAGAATGTTTGGTAAAGCCAGCGTTTGATATTTAAGCCAGAGAGCCGCTTTCCATTTGGATGTACTATGGAAATTTTATAGAGTTTCAGGAAAACAAGCTACTTGGCACCTTTCACAGGGAAAATGAAGGGTAGTGGAATACGGACAGATAATAATTACTTCTGCAAAACAAGTTTTATCTGTTCTTTAGAGATAATAACACAGCACAGTGCTAGAAGTGATGTGAAGAAAAAAAAAATAAAGTTTATTATACTTTGTAGAACCAAAAGATCTGATAAAAGCTGCAGGCACCTGGCATGCAACAGCTTAAAGTGGAACTGAAATGAGTGAAGATTTTCTGTATTATAGGGAAAATTAGGAATTGTTCCTAGGCTGTACCCTGAAAAATGTAACTTTGCCAACAATTACTTCTGAAAAATAGCAGTGCAGTTACTAGTATGTGAGGGTACTTGGGCACTCCTATGCACAGAGTCTCATACAGTGACGGCTGGTCATATGGGGCGCAGGGGCGCCGCCCCCCCCCCCCCCCCCATCCATGTGTCCGGCCCGCTAATCTACATGCGGGGAGCCGGAAACATGGAGTTCAATGGGGCTTTTTTTTTTTTTTTAACCATGTGATTAGAGCCAGAGGCTCTCACAGGCTAAAAAAAGAGTGGGCTCGGGGCGCAGAGCAGAGCGCCCCGAGCCCACCCAGTTGTGTGACAATAGCGAATGAAAATTTGCTATTGTCACACGGATCCTCCTCCTGGCCAAAAGGAGAAGCCATGCCATTGGGCATGGAGGAGGAGGGAGGAGAAGCAGAAGACGGGGAAGAAGCCGAAGCTGCCACCACCGCCTTCTGCTTCATCCAGGCAGGGTGAGTGAGCAGGGGGGGGTCCTGCCTGTCCTGTCCTCTCCTGTCTCGCTGTGGTTCAGGAGGGGGGGGGGATGTGTGTGGCCTGGTGTGGTCTGGAGGGGTATGGTACAGTCGATATTCGCTGAGAAAGCGAAGTCCGTCCAAACAGATCCGCTCCATGTGAAAGGGGCCTTTTACTTACCCAATGCACAGAGCTTCCCCAAACCTCCTCTTCAGGGGTCCCCGTCAGTGCTCTTGGCTCCACCTCTTCTATGTGCACCCCCATAGGAAACCACTTCCTATAGTCTTGCACCCAGCTGGGCTATGAGCATCTATAGACACACACAGTCAGGCTCAGCCCTGTCCCTTGCTCCCTCCTCACAGCACTTGACTGACAGCAGTGGGAGCCTGTGAGAGGGGAGAGAGAGAGAACCAGCTCTGCTGCAGATGGGCACAGTGCTGTGCATTCTATGCATTAAGTTAAAAAGCATTCTGTGTGCAGCAGCCCCCCCCCCCCAGTCCCCACAAAAACTTACATGAGCCCCCTCGCTATCCAGCAATGTCCACGAGTGCTTCAGCCATCTGGGACTCTCTCCCCTTATTGGCTGAGACACATAAGCGGCACCATTGGCTCCTGCTGCTGTCAATCAAACACGGTTAGCCAATCAGAAGAGAGAGAGGGCGGGGCCGCACTGCAGCTCCATGTCTGAATGAATAAATGGAGCTACACCTCGGCTCAGGTGCCCCCATAGCAAGCCAGGGATTCGAGAAGAGGAGGATCTGAGCTGCTCTGTGCAAAACCAATGGCACAGAGGAGGTAAAATAACATGTTTGTTATTTTAATAGGAAAAAAACAAGACTTTACAATCACTCTAAGATAAAACAAAACCTTTTGCTTAAAAACCACTTTAAGTATTTGTCAACTAAAAAGTTTTCTCTTAGTTTTAGATGTTAGTATTATTTGGGGCTTTACTAGAGAGTTTCCTCCTCTCTTACTGCCATTATAGTGCAGTGACCTCATTGTCATGTTCAAGAAACCAGCGGTGAGAGGATTTGAGCTTTGTGACATGGTGCATTATCCTGCTGGAAGGAGCCATCAGTAGATGGATACACTGTAGTCATAAAGGGATGGACATGGTCAGCAACAATACTCAGGTAGGCCGTGGCGTTTAATGAAGCTCAGTTGGTAGCAAGGGGCCCAACCTGTGGCAAGAAAATATCCCCCACACCATTACACCACTAGCCTGAACCACTGACACAAGGCAGGATGGATCCATGCTTTCATGTTGTTTACGCCAAATTCTGACCCTGCCATCTGAATGTCACATCTAAAATCAAAACCCATCAGACCAGGCAACGTTTTTCCAATCTTCTGTTGTCCAATTTTGGTGAGTCTGTGAATTGTAGCCTCAGTTTACTGTTCTTAGCTGACAGAAGTGGCACCTGGTGTTGTCTTCTGCTGTAGCCCATCTGCTTCAAGGTTCGATGTGTTGTGCGTTCAGATGGTATTCTGCATACCTTGGTTGTAACGAGTGGTTATTTGAGTTAATGTTGCCTTTCTATCATCTCAAACCAGTCTGCCCATTCTCTTCTGACTTCTGACATCAACGAGGCATTTTCATCCACACAGCTGCCACTCACTATTTTTTCTCTTTTTCTGACCATTCTCTGTAAACCCTGGTTGATTTGTGTGTGAAAATCCCAGTAGATCAGTAGTTTTTGAAATACTTAGACCAGCCGTCTGGCACCAACAACCATTCCACGTTCAAAGTCACTTAAATTCCCTTTCTTCCCCACTCTGATGCTTGGTTCATCAAGTAGTTTTCACCACATCCAGATGCCTAAATGCATTGAGTTGCTGCCATTTGATTGGCTGATTAGCAATTTGTGTTACCAAGCAATTGAACAGGTGAACCAAATAAAGTGGCCAGGGAGTGTATTTAAGATAATTAAACTAGCTGACTTAAAAAATTATGATCAAAAATAGATATATAATAACTGTATATGTATGGTGAGTTTCATTACCATTACAGTTTTACACAAAGACTGTTTTCTAAAAACAGGTGTATTTCACATTTCATCTGATCTTTTTTCTCATTGAAAATAACAGAGACTATTATTGGGCTTCACACGAGTATTCTTGACCCTTCTTGTGTCCTGTATAAGTGACCTATGGGATTTACCATACACAAAGGAGGTATCAGTCAGCTCAGTTTAAATCCCAGCTCATATTTCAGCAAGAACAGCTTTCAAACATCTATAAGTAGAGGTCTAATCCATAGAACATATATCAATGATAGAGGTTTAATCCCTTCCACTCTATGTATAGAGCACAGCATTGTACATCCATAGGAGGCACCAAATGAATGCTTCATGCATCACAACATCTCCCCAAACTTAAGCATCCTCAATTCACCTCTGTAACTAGTTTTATTGCAAGCTCGGCTATGTGATTAAAACATAATAGTTGACCTAGCGGATAAGGATACAAATAAAAGAACAGGCCAGCACACCAAAAAATGAGTCTCAAAAATGAAAAGGTTTAGTGGAGTTCACATGCATAAAGTCTTTTAGATGAAGTGCAAAAATAAATCATATCCACTGATGTTTTGGGGCCCTACCAGATCCCTTTCTCAGGGTGACAGACATGGAAAAAGGGGTCTAGTGTTCTTTTATTTATATATTTAGAGCACTTTATGCATGTGAACATGAATAAACCTTTTTTTAGGTGCATTTTTGGTGTGTGGGTCATTTCTTGAATAAGCTAAAATATATTTTTACCGTTGGCTGTGGACCCCTTTCTCAAGGAAGGTCTGGTGCTGGATGAATTAGATCAGCCTTTTTCAACCAGAGTGCCGTGGCACCCTGGGGGTCTCTTCTGGATTCTTCAGCGGTGCCTTGACAGAATGTCTAAAAGTTGCCCCAAACTGCCCAAAAATTGTGTACAAGCCAGCGGGTAGATGAAGCCAGTATAGCCCACATCAAAAAGAGTAAAAGAAATAAGCGTAGGGCTAGCATGATTGGGCACACAGGGGAATCAGGGAGAGTTAGGGTTAACTAATTATTTGTGTTTTGGGTCTCATCTAATTGGTGGTTCCAGCAGAAAGGAGGGGCTGCAAGGGGGGTCATCGAAGAGCTTTTCCCATCTTCCCAGCAGTCGGCAAAACATGTGGGGGAAGATCCCATCTAAGGTATGGAGTCACCTGTGGAATGCCATTTAATGGTGGGTTAACTGGTAGGTTAAAAATTGTTAGGTATCTGCAGAATGTAGAGTTTATCCCCGAGCCGGTGTGGTGCGGCTGGGGACCGTGTAAGCAGTTACGCAGATACTAAGTGTATAATTGATACTTGGTGCCTCCAAAGATCGGCAACCTTATGTTTATTGTTATTGTATTATTATTTTGGTTCCTGTTTTAAGGAATGTTATATTTTGTTAATGTTTTTAATAAATGGCCGTTACGTCCAATTTTACTCCAACAATTGAGTTTTTGCATTTTTTCTGCAGGCTGTTGGGGTAAAAGGGATGGGGGTTGGTTTTGAGGTTATGTGAGGTTGAGGATTACATCTGGGGTGCCTTAGTCATGTCTTTTTTGCTACACAAAGCCATGGGTTTTCATTGTGCAACATTACAACTATGTGGGCCAAACGCCAGTGCCCTAAAAACTGCTGATGCCATCATTTGATAAGGAGAATCTCTGTCACCTCTGCCATCAGCAGCAGCTTTACTTTGAAGATCTCCAGTTCATGAAAATGAGGGTTCATCTGACACCACTCCTCAGTCCATGTTCACCATTGTAGGTGCTAATGTAGGAACCGTTAAGCAGAGACAGGGGAGGACTGGGCCAGGGGGCAGGGGGGCAATTGCCCCCTGGGTCACTTTGATGCCCCGTAAAAAAGGCTGCACTGCTTCTGCCACAGACATGCCAAAGGGATTTCTGGTAAAGAGAAGTAAAAAGTCTCTGCCGCTGATCTGCTATGTGCAGGCTGAAGACAAGGACCGAGCACAGGCCTCCCCCCCAGCATGGATGGTGTAAACTGTGTCTGACCCGAGGCCGGTTCCATGCCCCACTGGGGACTCTTCTGCCCCGGTCAGCCCCAACCGAGCTGTCCCAGCTCCCCCCAACCGCCCCCTGCTGGCCAGGTAGGAAACCCAGATGCAGCCAGTAAGTAGAGAGTATCTGGAGCAAGGCTTCAGCTTGGAATGGGGGTCAGGAGGAGAATTGGGAGAGTGAGAGGGGGGGGTGAGGGAGAGTGGGAGGGGGGGCCGAGTCACTGTATCATGGGCCTCTGGTTTGTACTTGCCCCCTGGGCTGAAAGTTGCCAGTCTGCCCCTGAGCAGAGGGGCATTGTTGTCAAAGATTAGCATTAGGACCTATAGGTCTGTAGCTGTGCCATTGGACATCAATATTAGGGAACTACAAATTCTGATTACAATGTGTTTATTTCAATTTTGTGAAACATATTCAAATTTAGAACTCTCTATACCACTTTTTCATTTAGAATACAAACAAAATAGGCGTCCATTAGACTATTGCAGTCCTCTGTAATTCAGTGGATGGGATTTGATGGCTTGCTCCTCTGGGTACTGTTTCATTTACTGATAGCACTTCGGCAAGGCTAAAGTCTGGCAGTTATCTCTTACGTATCATTGTGATTAGACAAGAGAGAAGACTGTACTGAGTTTTCTGATCATTTAACTTAAATTGACTGAACAAATGTGCTAGATGCCAAGCCAGGAGCTCAGGGGAAATTTCTCTCCATTGTGAAATTTTACTTGGTGCGCAGCAGCTGATAAGCTTATTCTTGCGATTACAGCCCCGAGCAGCTGCGGCTGGTGCGGAGACACATATGGGAGCCTTGTCTGTTCAGGCGTATTGTCACTTAGCAAATTTATATTGGAGTTATAATAACTTGAGCACCAGCAGCCGTGTCACACCCTGTCTGTCTTTATTATTAGATTTCTGGTCTCCTGGTCTGTAATATGACTTTAAAATCTTCCAGGACTGCTATTTGTCTTATATTAGGAGATATTAGGCTTGAATCCTTACACAGCAAACAGCATTTAAAGACAGATAAGTTAGGAACAATAAAAGTATACCCAATACAGGGTACATAGTTTATATGTCCGGAGATTATCACTTACTGGGATCATGCATTGGGAATAATTTATAAAAACTGGAGAAAAATAAAAACGTATAGACGTCCATTGTAATTTTATTAAGTTGATTTAATAAAGGTGTAGAGCATGTTCATTTTGCAAAGTCAATTTTCACTTAGCTTAATTAACGTGGTGAAAATTAATTTTGCAAAGAATACCCAATTACTTCCAAGAAAATAAATGTAATAATAAACTTGATTTTTGCTTGCACTTGATTGGACGATTGTCAGCATGGTATCAGTGTAATGGTTTAGCTTCACATCATTCACTAAGCTAAAAAAAAAAAAAAAAAAATCCCTTTGCAAAGTGAAAATTCACTTTGCTAAGCAAACAACCTATACTCCTTTAATAATTAAACCCCAATCCCACCTCCCCTGATACAATATTATGTTGTAGGTAGTGTCAGAGGCGTACTATCAGGGGTCACAGGGGTTGAAATTGCGACCTGGTCCCATTCTCCAGGGGGCTCGTTCAGTCTCCCTGTTTTACACCTGGACAGAAGGGGCAGTATATACAGGGACTGATCCCCTCCATTTTCCTCCTGCAGCTGCTGAAAGCCTAGTTCTCCTATTCTCTCCCCCACCTGAATTCAGCGGCTGCAGGACCAAGATAGAGGGGATGGGCTCATATATATCCTGCCCCTCCTGTCTGAGTTACTCAACTCTGCTGGCCCAGGCCCCTGTGATCTCCCTCCACAGCTCTGATGGCTTCCCCCCTTCCCTCTCCCACTGGCTGCTGTGGGGGGGGGGGGGGTGTCAGGATGGAGCATGGGGGAAGGGGCTGGTAAATATGTCATTTATTTTTCTTTTCTGAAAGGTCGGTACCGAGCACTCACTGTGTTCCTTCATAACTGAAGCATAGTGAACTGTGTTTACTACACTTCAATTTGTGAATGAATGTGAAGCTCTATACAGATCTATTCCTGCTCATTCCTTCTGTGCAGCTGAGGCTGCAGAGACAGAGATTGAGGGCTGTGTCCCCAGTCTCCTCTCTCTGTCTCAAAAGTGAGACATCAAGGATCTGTTTAGACCCCTGATATTTCACCAAAGCCCCCCAACAGAGCTGGTAAAAAAGCTGTAAGGAATAAAATAAAATGTTAAAAAATAATAATAACAAAAAAAAAACTATTGACACCACCCACTGCCCAACTAACCCTTTCCACTGCCCTACTGACTGACACTTTCCACTGCCCTACTGACTGACACTGTCCACTGCTCTACTGACTGATACCATCCACTGCAATACTGCAAGGTCCACTGCTTTACCGACACTACCCACTGCCCTACTGACACCACCCACTGCCCTACTAACCCTGTCCACTGCCCTACTGACACCACCCACTGCCCTACTAACCCTGTCCACTGCCCTACTGACTGGCACTGTCCACTGCCCTACTGACTGACACTGTCCACTGCTCTACTGACTGACACCATCCACTGCAATACTGCCAGGTCCGCTGCTTTACCGACACTACCCACTGCCCTACTGACACCACCCACTGCCCTACTGGCACTGTCCACTGCCCTACTGACTGACACTGTCCACTGCTCTACTAACTGACACCATCCACTGCAATACTGCCAGGTCTGCTGCTTTACCGGCACCACCCACTGCCCTACTGACACCACTCACTGCCCTACTGACGCCACCCACTGCCCTACTAACCCTGTCCACTGCCCTACTGACTGACGCTTTCCACTGCTCTACTAACTGACACCATCCACTGCAATACTGCCAGGTCTGCTGCTTTACCGACACAACCCACTGCCCTACTGACACCACTCACTGCCCTACTGACGCCACCCACTGCCCTACTAACCCTGTCCACTGCCCTACTGACTGACACTGTCCACTGCTCTACTGACTGATACCATCCACTGCAATACTGCCAGGTCCACTGCTTTACCGACATCACCCACTGCCCTACTGACACCACCCACTGCCCTACTAACCCTATCCACTGCCCTACTGACTGGCACTGTCCACTGCCCTACTGACTGGCACTGTCCACTGCCCTACTGACTGACACTGTCCACTGCTCTACTGACTGACACCTTCCACTGCAATACTGCCAGGTCCGCTGCTTTACCGACACTACCCACTGCCCTACTGGCACTGTCCACTGCCTTACTGACTGACACTGTCCACTGCTCTACTAACTGACACCATCCACTGCAATACTGCCAGGTCCGCTGCTTTACCGGCACCACCCACTGCCCTACTGACACCACTCACTGCCCTACTGACGCCACCCACTGCCCTACTAACCCTGTCCACTGCCCTACTGACTGACGCTGTCCACTTCTCTACTAACTGACACCATCCACTGCAATACTGCCAGGTCCGCTGCTTTACCGGCACCACCCACTGCCCTACTGACACCACTCACTGCCCTACTGACGCCACCCACTGCCCTACTAACCCTGTCCACTGCCCTACTGACTGACGCTGTCCACTGCTCTACTAACTGACACCATCCACTGCAATACTGCCCGCTCCGCTGCTTTACCGACACAACCCACTGCCCTACTGGTACCATCCACTGCTCTACTGACACCATCCACTGCCCTAGTGACACTGTCCATATACCATCCACTGTCCTAATGACACCATTCAATTTATAGGTATTCTAAGTTTATATACATATATACAGTAACATTAGTTTTATCATATTTTGTATGTTTTTCTTACTATTTAGTTAGGATTTGCTAGTTAGTTACTAAACAACAAAAAAAGGGTGGCAAAGCCCGGTGCTCTTTGATCTCTTATATTATGTTCACGTAAATATCCACTTTGTAAAGGGTGCCTACCCCTGCTCCAGGGTTATTAAAAGAATTGGAAAGGTATGTCAGAATATGGAAAGTTTCTCCAAAATCTTTTGAATGACCCTCTTAATATGTAAATAAAGATCTGAAATAACACTTTAGACACTTGGAGTATCTTGGTGCTTGGTGGAAGTATCTTAACGTGCGTTGGAAGCAGCGGGTGGTAGTAGGGTGGCTCCAAATCAACTTTTGTATCGGGGCCCACAAGTTTCAAGTTATTGAGTAGTATATGAAAAGAAAAATGTTAAGAAACATATTTTCTTTTGTTTTTAGAAGAACAGATAATTTGTGAATTTTCTCTTTTCAGTTGTCAAAATCCATGGCTTTACAACGCACACTTTATTGGAGTTGCCTTTCACATTTTGCTGATCACTGTGCATTTACGTGGTAAAGGCTAATGGTATATAAAACTGTTTCATGTGAAACAATAGCTCAGGGAGTCTCATTCCCATTTACTGGAGCTACTGGATGATTAATTTATTGATGCACTGTTGTTATTTTGTCATGCAGATAGATTACCTGGCTCTGGAGTTCATTTGTTTTTCTAGATCGAGTAACACAGGCATGCTTCATTAATAATGATGCCAGTCTGCAATGAATTGTTTTGTACATGCAAGCTGGATCCTATGACTAAATGTAAGTTGATGTTGGTAGACTGGACAGTCCAAATTCAACCTTTTAGAACATTTTCTAGAGGCAGTTTTGAAGAGAATAATGTCCACTTTCATCATGTACTTTCATAATTATTATTATTCCTTAAGGACTGGAAGAATTTACCCCCTAAATGACCTGGCCTTTTTTGCGATTCATCACTACTTCAACAGACAATTTCGCTGTCGTGCGACGTTGAACCAAAAAAAAAATCATGTCCTTTTTTTCCCCCCACAAATAGAGCCTTCTTTTGGTGGTACTTAAACACTTCTGCAATTTTATTTTTTGTGCTATAAACAAAAATAGCGACAATTCTGAGAAAAAAAAATTATTTATGTTTGTCACATTCTGCTATATAACATTCCCCCAAAAAAAAAAAAAAATGTAAATAAAATGTTTTCATCCTGTTAGGCCAGTTTGTATTCTGCTGCATATTATTGGTAAAAAAAAATCCCAATAAGCGTATTTTGATTGGTTTGCGCAAAAGTTATCAAGTCTACAAATTAGGGGAAAGATTTATGTAATTTGTATTTATTTATTTATATTTTTACTAGTAATGGCGGCGATCAGCGATTTTTAGCGGGACTGCAACATTGCGGCGGACAGATGGGACCCCTAAGTGACATTTTTTACACTTTTGGGGGGACCAGTGACATTACTGCAGTAATCAGTGCTAAAAAAATACACTGTTACTGTACTAATGATACTGGCAGGGAATGGGTTAACCCAGGGGTGATCAAAGGGTTAAATGATAGCCTAGGGGGTGTTTTCTAACTGTGAGGGGGATGGGCTTATTGGATCAACACAGAGACCTGTGTTCCTAAATAGGAGGAACACAGGAGCCCTGTGATAATTACTGACAGAACAACGGTCTGCCGTGTTTTAACAGCAGACCGGCATTCTGTCTTCCCGGTGAGCGATCGCGGGTGCCCAGCGGCAATCGTGGCCGCCGGCCCCGCAGATCAGCTTCCCCTCTTGCGAATCACGCCCCCCATGCTCGCTCCCGAGGAGCGACATATGGGTACGGCAATTCGCTCAGCCGAGCCTGCCTGCCGCAGTTTATCTACGGTGTGCGGTTAGCAAGTGGGTACTATTTCTAAGATGCAATGGCTTTTTTAAGCTTTCTTTTTTCTATGGTCACCTGGTGATCCAGCCAGGGAGTTTGTTGGCTTTTTTTTTTTCAAAAGAACAAGCTCTCCAGCAGAATATATCAGTTATAGAGATGAGACAAACCATTTACCACTGCCAGGGGTGCTTTCAATGATCAGCTTTTATTTATTTATGTAAAACCTTTATCCCAAAAGAAAAGAAAAAATGTTTGCTATAACTGCTTATAAAGTATTAGATGGAGTTTGGCTTCAGCTTAATTGTAGATTTAAAGATGAGCTCCAGTCTGGGCAAAAAAATAAAATAAAAGTCAGCAGCTACAAATACTGTAGCTGCGAAATTTTAATATAAGGACACTTACCTGTCCGGAGGAGGGGTTGGACATCCTCATAGATTGCCGCCACGATCTTACCTGGAAGTGGAGCAGATACCTGTCAAAATCAAGTACCCGCTCTGGTTTAAATCTGTTCATACATCTAACACTCCCTTCCACCCAGACTAATAATGCTGCTGTCTAGTGATGGGCCGAACACCCCCCTGTTCGGTTCCCAGCAGAACATCTCAAACAGGGAAAAAGTTCTAACGAACACGCAAACTCTATTAAAGTCAATGGGAAACTAACATGAAAAATCAAAAGTACTCATTTTAAAGGCTTATATGCAAGTTATTGCCATAAAAAGTGTATGGGGACCTGGATACTGCCCTGGGGGACATGTATCAATGCAAAAACATTTTTTAAAAACTATCTATTTTACAGGAGCAGTGATTTTAATAATGCTTAAAGTGAAACAATAAAAATCAAAAATTCCTTAAAATATCGTGCCTGGGGGGGGGCCCAGTATTGTGCCTGTAAAGTGGCGCATCTGTACGATGTATGTAGCCCGATGCAGCAATACTGAAAATGTCATTTAAACTTGCTCGTGACTGTAATGTATTGTTGGCTCTGGCAATACAGATTTTAAAAAAATGACATAGGGTCCCCCACAGCCCATACCAGACCCTTTGGGTCTGGTATGGATTTTAAAGGGGAACCCCCAACCAAAAAAAAACGGTGTGGGGCCCTCCCAAAATCTATACCAGACCCTTATCCAAGCATGCAGCCTGGCAGGCCAGGATAAGGGGGGGAGGAGCGAGCACCCCCCCCCTCCGGAACCATACCAGGCCGCTTGCCCTCAACATGGGGAGGGTGCTTTGGGGTGCCCATGTTGATGGGGACAAGGGCCTCTTCCCGACAACCCTGGGCTGTGGTTGTGGGGGTCTGTGGGTGGGGATGTTATCGGAATCTGGAAGCCCCCTTTAACAAGGGGGTCCCCAGATCCCGCCCCCCCCAGCCATGTGAATGGGTATCGGGTACATCATGCCCCTACCCATTCACCCAAAAAGTCAACAAAAAATAAACACAAAAGACAGTTTTTGACAAGTCCTTTATTCAAAAAAAAAAAAAAAAAAATAGTGTCACTCGATGTAAATCCATCGTCAATCATGACCCTCGCCACACCAAAAAATAGAAAAAATTTCAAAGACGCTTCTGCCTCTTCAGAGGCTACCCGCCGCATGATACTCTTGAGTTTTGACAGCTCTTTTATAGGTAAGGGGCAGGGCCACCCGATTACATCACCCGGTGGCACCGCCCCGTCTGACGTCATGTCCACATGAGTATGTGAGAAATTAGTGAAAAAATCTTCTTTAAAAACTCATTGAAAGAAATCCAACACCAGCAGTGTTATAAACATCTTCTGTGAAACCTCCACCTCCAATTATAAGGGTGCTTACCAAATCCTTTTGATCCTCCATCTCTAGAAAGGTCAATTGAGCAATGATTGTGACCATCTATGAGGTATTGCAGATAAAGATGCACTCCTGTCTGAACTGACAACCACTGGTTTCCTCCAGACCGGCCACGCTAGATACCATGGACCGAGGTATAGAAGAAAAAAGACGCTCCAATAGTGTAAAATTATTCAATCCTTTTATTTTTTTAAATAATTAAAAATATACTTGCCTAAGTAAATGAAACACCAATCTGTACAATCTTTTGCTGGCAAACAATTCGACCCGTGCTCTCGGGATCAGTAAAGACACGATGATCTCAGCATGCAGCACCGCAGTACTTACATTAGACTGTGGAGCAGCATAGGTAAGTGTAGCACTGCCCCCTAGAGGACTGCTGGATTGTTCACCTTGGGATCCCCCTGGGTTATCGATAGCAACTGCAGCATGCACAATTTAACTCTTTACTCTTTGGCTCAGTCAATAAACAGTCTAGGGGATGTAGTTGTTTTTGTGGTTTTATTTAAATTAGGGATGGGAGAAGGGAAGAGTGGGATACTCCAACTTGAACTATTCACAGTAGATGAGGACTCCTGTCTGCAGATGTCGCCAGGCTGCTGATTCACCTTGCCACTTAGATGAATTTAGAATTAAGTCTCTGTGTAGATGACTTATTAGGATGAATTATCTTCGGGATACACACCTAGTACCTCCCTTCACTCCACCTGCTGACACCCATCTGACTATTCTACACTGGCTTTAAACTGTTTTTCGAGGGTCTCCAGTGTCTCTACCCCTCCAGTTAGCTCTCATGGACCTCCGGGTTCAGCTCCTTCCTTCTGGTCCCCAGGCCGACTGCCTGTGACCGCGTGCCACTACTACAGAGGAGCAGACAGTCATCACCCTCCCTCCGGGACTCTGATCACCAGCCAAAGACCCCGCAGCACATGTGCTCCTGCCTTTTATATCACACCCCATAATGCACTGCAACAATCAGTCTGTGCCAATCAGTGAGGCTGTATAAAAGCTTGTGTACCCATTGGTCAGATTTCCTCAACAATCCAATATGCCTACCTATTGGACCAGTGTGTAACAATCCCCTAGACCAGATGAATCACACACTGAGCAACTCACAGATCCTGCTCTCTTGTAAGCAGAAAGCAATATAGATTTCCCTGCTGCTCCTCTGATAGGCAGACAGACCCAAAACTATACTCTCTTTCTAACACCTACCTAGGAGGGCGCTACATAAGGCATAGTCAAGAATAAAAACGAGTTCAGGAAAGGCACACAAAGGATGATTTTCTGGCTACTAAAGATAATAGAGGGCATTTCAAAGTGTCTGCCCTTGGGTAACACTGTTACTTTTACAAGTTTAAATTAGATGGTATGTTCTCTTTAAAGATGAAGTAGTCCTTTGGTGATTGGGGAAAGGATGTTTTCTTAAAAAAATCATCTGCACATTAATTAAAATCAAAATGAACACTTAAAATGGAACATTTCACACTGGGAACAGCTGCATTACATTACAGTTTTCAGTATATGGTGCATGCAGAGGAAACTGCTATTTAACTACCTGTAATGTTGATTGAACAGATCATGGCTTGTTGCTTGACAATGATAAAGCATAAGACACACAGTTGGTTAATCTCACAGCTTTAAATGGAAAGCAAACAGCTAGAGGAAAAGTGCCTTATAGGAATCATTACAGCATCCAAATGAGGATCCATTGATAATGAATTGTCTAGCTTCAAGCAATCCACTCTCAGGGTGTACTTTGCTGTTGGCGTTGGCTTATTATTTAAGCATATCTCTTGCAAAAATGTAGGAAACTTTACACTTTTTACTGTGCAGAAGTTTAAATCAGCTTTATAAACTTACGTAGAAAGGCCTTTTGGGTAGTCATGACTTTAATGAGAATATAGTGGGAATAAATATGAATGGGGGTCAGTTCGTTGGTCTATTTTAGTCCTGAAGACATCAATCATTTTTCAAAAATATGATGAAAGTAAATATTTATATAGTAGAGATTAAAGATTATTGGTTACAACCATTATTTTAATGTGGTGTATTATTTTTTCATACTTGTTGTCCCTACATTGTATGGGAGAGTCATCATTTTCAGATCTTTTAGGGTCAGGATGTATTAGGTGGTCTATTGGGCTGATTGAAATTGTAGGGTTTTATTTTAAAAAATGGTAATGTGTAAGTTTAAAAAATAACATACATTTATGATACAGTCTAGCATTAGCAATAACACAGAAGTTTTTTTCTTCTTCTCGGTGTCACCTCTGTAATGTAGCACCCTCCTAGGTAGGTGCAAGAGAGTGAGAATAGTTTTGGCTCTGTCTGCCCATCAGAGGAGCAGCAGGTAAATTCTATATTGCTTTCTGCTTAACAGAGGGCAGGATCTGTGAGTTAGGTCTGCTCATGGTGCTCAGTGTGTGATTCATCTGGTCTAGGGAGTGTGTTCACACTGGTCCAATGGGGAGGAACATTGGACAGTGGAAGAAACCAGGCCATTGGGTACACAGGCTTTGATACAGCCTCAGTGATTGGCACAGACTGGTTGTCTCGGTGCATTCTGGGGTGTAATATAAAAGCCAGGAGCACATGTGCTCTGGGTCTTCGGCTGGTGAGCAAAACAAAAAAACAACAACCCCAAGACTGATCATTGACTGACCTGGAAAGTAAAGTGTTAAGTTTCTCCATGCATTTGCTAAAGGTAACCCAGAGGGACCCAAAAAGGTGAAGACTTCAGCAGTCCTTAAGGGGGCAATACTACAGTAATATCATTTTACTACCTTTTGATCCTGTCAATAGATCGGCAATTTTATTACTTCCATTTAACCGACCAAACTGTCCAGCAAAAGTGGTAGTTACAGCTGGGACAAACTGTATCACAGTTTCAGGGGTGCTTACAGTAATCAGCTTTTACTAGCATACTAGCTCATTATGTCTTTCTCTTGCAGGGTGAAAAAAAAAATGTGAGTTTACAACCTCTTTAATATAGAACAATGTAAAAAGTAGGTATATGGAGATCTGTGATTAACCCACTGCTCGGGCAGGCTGTATTGGACTAGCGCTTTTACTTTAACACCTTGGGTTGGTTTACTAAAGGCAGCTAGACTGTGCATTTTATAAAGTACAGTAGCACTCTGCAAGTGCAATTGCTCCAGAGGTTAGTAAATGAGGTAAAGCTTTACTCTGCAAAGAATACTCAATCACATGCGAGTAAAAAAAAAAAAAACATAATTTTTACTTGCACGTGATTGAATGATGGAAGTCAGCAGAGCTTCTGCTCATTTACTAAGCTCTGGAGCAACTGCTCTTACAGAGTGCATAGTCTATTTTCCTTTAGTAAATCAATCCCCAAGTGTTAATACAAAGATGAAAAAAACAAGTGAACAAAAAGATAAAATTACTGAAAATTAAAAACAGAGATCCCGGTGGTATGGGTTTGGACTTATATTTAATGTACTGGTGGCTGGGATCGGCTTTTTGAGGCTGTTTTCTCATACAGGCCGAGAACCCAAGAGCTGCAAGAGACAAAGTTGAGGGGAAAGAGGCACTCCTCTCCCTTTTCTTTTTTTTTTAAATCAGAAAGATATATTTATTGGGTAAACCATAAGATACACATTAAGGATGGTACATACATCAAATATGGCAAAATAAAATCAAAATCAAAATGTTATGCGTTTACACAGGTGTAAAAAATAAAAAAAGCAACATAACCATATGTACCCAAAATATTCTAATAAATTCAGACATGAGGCCCAGAACTCTGGGCATACAGAATCTCCTCCAAAAGTGAAGAAATAAAAAAAAAAAAAACACTCGTATATTTAGCATCATCACCTGATCAATCTAGCATAAGATCCGTATAAATACTGATAAAAACGTATCCTTGGAAAGTTCTGCTACCCACCAACTGATGGTGGGTCAATCCTGGAACTCCAGCCATGGTTGCCACATAGAATAAAACTTGGGAGGAGCATTCCTATGTTGGTATGTTAATTTCCTGGTGGGCTATATCCTGGTGGGCACCCGAGGAGTAATCCAACACCGTGCAATCAACTTACGTGCAGCATATAATAAGCGTAAAACAGCAGTATGTGTATTCGGGGTAAGGGACTCCTCCTCCAACGTGCCCAGCAGACAAACGATGGGATCCCCTGGAATTTTAAACATATAAACCTGTGATATCATATCCAAAACATCTTCCCAATAATGCAAAAGCTTGGGGCATGTCCAAAACATGTGAAGAAGATTACCGTGGTCCTGCTCACACTTAGGACATAAGGGGGTGTGTCTATTTCCCCACCTATGTAGCTGAACAGGTGTTCTATAGGCCATACGTAGCAGATATAAATAGGAAAGCTTCTGTGCAGCTGACACTGAGACCAAGGGAGCAGAAGATAAACACAGAGCCCAGGTCTCACCGTCAATGGCACCCAAATCCCTCTCCCAGCACCCCCAGCACGGCAACGCGGAGGCATCCTGGAAGACACCAAGGAGAATAGAATAACTCTCAGAGATCATCCCCTTTTTATCTCTCCTGAACTATGGGATGATCCGTAAGATGTCGACTAGAAAACCTGGACTGTGGGTCTTGGGCGTGCCTCAGCTGTAAGTACCTATAGAACTGGTTATGAGGAGGGGCAAACTCGACCTACAAATCTAAGAAGGATCTAAGAATCGGGCCAGTGAATAGCTGATGCATGAATTTAATCCCCTTTTCCTCCCAATCCCTAAAGTCTTTTAGTTTTAGTGTTTTTTTATATTGAGAGTTTCACCATATTGGGGTATGTGATAAAAAGCCTCTTATCCCTAAAGTGATTTTAACATAGGGCCATAATGTTCTCAATAATGCAGATGTGGGAGCTGTATTACTCAATTGTGTGAACCCCGCTTCCAAATAGAAGAGAGCAGGATGTTCTGAATCTGGAGGGTACGAATAGGATCTAAGGAGTCCACATATCCCCAGCTGCCTATTTGATGCAACTGGAAAGCCAGGTAATAAGCCCTGGAAAGTGGGATGGCCAGTCCACCCTGATCTTTACCAAATTGCAAAGTTGTTAATCGAATGCGTGCCACATTTTTTTCGCTATATTAGCTCCCTAAATTGAGAGTCTATACGAATAAACCATTTTCTGGGTATCCATATGGGATTGTTATTAAATATGTTAAGCAGTTGGGGGAGGCAAAAATGATTTTGAGGAGGTTAACCAAGTAGTACACAGTGTGAAATTTACTTAGCAGTGGGAGCAGGTTTAGTTGTATGTATTGGGTAGGATCATCTGTAACCTGGATACCCAGATAACAGAAGGAAGAAACTATTTGTACCAACCATGCACATTCCGTAAGAGGGACATTTAGATCATCTGGTGGCAGGAGCAGAACCTTGTCCCAGTTTACAGTAAAACTGGACAAGGCACCAAAAGCATCAACGAGGGCCATGACTGCCTGCAGGGATCCCTGGGTATCTCCTAGGTACAACAGAGTTTCATCAAAATAAAGTGAAATAGTGTCAACCCCCATAGTTCTTTGGAAGCCAATTATGTCAGTCAACTGACGTACCCTAGCTTCCAGAGGTTCTAGTGCGAGGGCAAACAGCAGGGGTGACAATGGACACCCCTGTTGCGTGCTCTTATGGAGTACAAAGGGCTCCGACAATTCACCATTCACTCTACTCCTAGCAGAGGGACGTGCATACAATATTTGCACCCATCTAATCAAATTTTTCCCCAAACCTAATCGCTCCAAGACAGCCCACAGGTAAGGCCACTTGACGCTCTCGAAGGCCTTAGCTGCATCAAGGGAGAAGATTGCTTTATTGCAAGGGCTATTGATAGGTAGTTGTAAGTTTAAAAAGAGCCTCCTGATGTTCTGAGCCATAGATCTAGTAGGGATAATCCCCGACTGATCCTTACGAACCAGTTTATGAATAACCTTTGCCAGCCTAGACGCAAGCACCCTGGCCAAAATCTTAACACCTTCAGTAAGAAGTGATATAGGTCTATATGAATAAGGTAGAAGAGCATCCCTCCCAGATTTTAGCAACACAACAATTACTGCTTCGTTCATAGACATAGGTAACATTCCTGACCAAAAAACATTATTATAGACTTTTAAGAGAACCGGCATCAAGCTAACAGCATAGTGCTTGCAGACCTCAGACCTCAGATGGAAGACGGAAGACCGTCCGCCTCAGGAGGTTTCCCGTGCCAGTGCTGTTATAGTTATTCCTCCATAAGAGGAGCATTCAGCTGTTGAGCATCTGAGGCCGACAAGCATGGCAGTGTGCACTCATCTAAAAAAAACTATCAATCTCCAAAGCAGAAGGCCGTACTTTAGAAGAATACAGATCAGCATAAAGATTATGGAATACTGTAAGGATGTCAGCCATCAAAATTTGTAGGGAACCTTCAGCGCCCCGTATAGAAAAAATAAATGAAGTGGATTGTTGAGATCTTGCTAGCATTGCCAACATATACCCTGTAGTCTCCCACTCCTCAAAGTGTTTTTGCTGTAGAAAGAATTGTTTGTTTTCCACTAACTGCAACTCTAACTGCAGAGACATAGATTGAGCCTCAAGCCAGGCCCTCTTAGTATTGTCAGTCGGACCTGCAATGTACGCCTCCTCTGTTCTTCGGACCTCTGCAAAAACAAATGTCTCCCAAACCTTGGTGTCAGATTTGATATGTGAGATATATGTTTTATGAACTGTCCTCGTAAGTAAGCCTTAGCTGCATTCCATATGGTATTCATCTCTGCAGTACCCATATTCTGAGAAAAAAAAGCATTGATGATATTCAGTACCAGATCCTGTTTGGGAAACAAAGATAACCAGAAAGGATTCAGCTTCCTGAAATAAGCACAACTATCTCCACCTAAAAGGGGGAATGATCTAATATATTTCTACTTTCATAGTGAGAGGAACTCAATAGCGGAAGCAGCAAAGTATTACCTAACCCCAAATCAATTCTAGATAGCCCTCCATAGGTGGCAGAATAACAATAATACATTTTAGTGTCAGGATGTCTCATCCTCCAAACGTCCACCAATCCGAGCTCCCCAAGCAAACCCGTGAAGGGAGTAGGACCCCCACCCATAGAAGAGGAATGGGAGGGAGGAGGGAGTTTATCCCACTCTGGGTCAAAATAATTGTTAAAATCTCCTATCACTAGTAATGGAGAGTGTGGGAAGCGAGCCATGTAAATACAGGGTCTGACTTATGAAAGTCAGACCCTGTATTTGACACAATAATATGGCATATCTTCCTGCAGTATCAGTGTCCACATTAATACAGGTAAACCCAATGCCATGGCGAATGAGAACGCACACACCTCTGGAATATGAAGAGTAAGTTGAATGGTATTGGTGGCTAAACTGATGAGAGGATACGTAGGGTTTTGGTGAAGAGGAAAGATGTGTCTCCTGTAGTTGATGGAGGCATCCAGTCTTTTGACAGTCCTAAGCACCGCCAGTTTTTTGACCAGGTTATTGAGGCCCAGCATGTTCCAGGACAGCACTTTTATTGTATTAGCCATAGTAGCAAAAACAACAAAAACAACCACAGTACTGTAGTGTCCATCCACAGCCTATAAAAACCTACTATCCTCCATGCAAAAAAATTGTCTCCAAGTCATATCTGTAATCAACCTATTTGGGTGACGTTGTGTGTATTGCCCCATATAAGACTCATTGGTATCGCATCATAACCGTTTAAAGAAAAGAAAATAATAACAACTCAAAAACATATATAGGATCAACAGGGCCCATTGCCATTGTAGTAGTGAAACAAGTAGTCTGCATAGGACCTCCCCAGGGGGGGAACGGTGGAAGCATTGCTAGCTGTTGCAAAGCTTCACTATTAGCAGAAGACTGGTAGCTATAGTACTTGTGGTAAATCAATAGTATTCTTTAGTTTCCGCCTAGGCACAGGAGAAAGCCAGGGTCTGAAGGGAAACAAAAGACCCACGATGAGCATAACAAAGCAGTTGTGGTTAGGAAACTTCAGGCTGTAGGTGGGCGTTGAGCCATGTTGGCACAGAGAGATCTTTCTTCCCTATCCAGCCATTGTGTAGCAGCCACAGGACAGTAAAAAAATGAACTTCTCCCTTGGCAACCACCCGCAGGCATGCAGGATAAAGCATTGCATATTGTAGATTTAAATCACGAAGACACTTCTTGATATCAACGAACGTAGCTAGTTGTTTTTGTAAATCAGCGGAAAAGTCTGGAAACAGTGATATCTTGGAATTATCAATGAACAGCGTGCCACTGGCAGTTCTAGCTTTAGAGAGAATGGCAACCCTGTCTGTATAATTCAAGAGCTCGAATAGGAATTTTTTTGGCCGGGTTATTGAGTCCCCGCACGTTATAGGACAGCACTTTTATTGTGTTAGCCATAGTAGCAAAAACAAAAACAAAAAAAAAAAACAACCACAGTACTGTAGTGTTAGAGGTTAGAGAGACTGGCAACCCTGTCTTTATAATTCAAGAGCTTGAATAGGACAATGCGCGGATAAATGTGTGGTAAAGGATGTGCTGGCACTCTATGTGTTTACTCTACGGCAAACAAGGGTGAGAAGGAGTCTTTACCGAATACAGTAATTAACCACTGCTCAATGAAAGCAACGGGGTTCTTACCCTCCACACTCTCTCAGGAATACTGATGGCGCGCCCATTGTTGCGGCGCATTTTATTCTTAAGATCGTCGAGGCGGGCAGCATGCTAGGCAGTAAGGTGGACATTATACTTAACATCCCATTGTAATGGCTCTATTTCCTCTTCATTGGTGCTGACCCACCCCTCCAATGCTGATGTGTGGTCTCTCAACTTCTGCATATCCTGCCTGAGGAATGTAATCTCTGCTTTAAATCCCTAATCTCATCTGTTAGGGCAGTAATGGAGGAGTTACAGGAGGTGAATGCTGATAAAATATTTCTTAGTACGTGCAGGGTCCTCATGGTCAGTAGAGGGAGCTGAGAGAGACATAGCAAATATGTCCCTTGGTGCACTCACAGTGTTCCAGTCAATGGATGTTCCAGCAGCATCTTCCTGTACAGTAGAACCATGTCATCCACATCAGATTGACCCCCTGATTATTCTGGTGGAGTGGCAGTAACAGGTGAGTCCTTAGCAAGCCCCCAAGAGAAAAGTTTCTGTGTGGCCTCCTTATACTTCTCCTTTGTGGATCACTGTGGCAAGGCACCATGTTGGCACGAGTCCTCGGCAGCGGAACAGTGCTCTTTGAGCCTTTTGGACATGTCAGTGGCACACGCGGAGGGTATGAGGAAGAAGCCAGAAGTCTGAGGAAGCCCACAGTGTAGGATGGAGACCGATAGGGTGACTAGGTTAGTCACCCACAGGATCGTTGTACGGATTCCAAGCAGGGAGAACACAGCAAGTGTCCGGCTACATCTTCTGTTAGACCAAGCCCCCCCCCCCCCCAATTTTTCTTTAAATGTCACCCTGTTACGCTATGTGTAAAAGTAAACAGATCTACTGGCAAGATTACCAGGCAGGGCATTCAAAATCATGGGGCCCTATACATACCTTTTGACAGGGCCTCCCTCCTCTCCCCTGCTCAGTGTCAATGTCTGAAATAGGATGTGCCATGTCAGCAAGCAGTATGTAGTGGCAGGGTGATCAGTGAGCAGCATGTAGTGATAGGGTAGTCAATCAGCAGTATATGGTTACAGGGCAGTCAATAAGCAATCTGTAGTGGCAGGGCAGCCAGTGAGCAATATGTAGTGGCAGGGCAGTCACTGAGCAGTATGCAGTGGCAGGGTGATTAGTGAGCAGTATATCTTGATATGGCAGTCAATGAGCAGTGTGTAGTGGCAGGGCATCCATTAAACAGTATGTAGTGGCAGAGAAGTCAGTGAGCAGTATGTGGTGATAGGTCGTCAAAAGACAGTATATAGTGGCAGGGCAGAGAGAAATTCCTCAGTCATTTTTCTGCAGTGTAGCAGCCATGGTAGGGACCCAGAGCAGCCCAGGTGGACCAAATTTCCCCCAAATGCCATGCAGTATACATTTACAATATATAATAGGAGGAATTTATCAAAACTGGAGCAGATGGAATTTGGGGCATCTGTGTATGACAACTAATCAGTTTCTATCTTCAGCTTGTTACTTGTACTTTCCATCTCAGTAATCTATTAGTATGCTGAAACAGGTGGTTATAAAACCAAAGCACTTGACTAAAGTCAAAGCTGTTAATTTTTTGAAAACATGATTTCTCAGCAAGGTCTGAAAAAGGGCAAAGTTTCTGAATTGGGAGCACCAAGGCTAAATTAATTATCGATTGAGTCAATGTATCCCTTTTATTGTCCCTTGAATATTTTTTGAGCCTAGGTATTCCCGATAGTATTTAATGAAATATTGATTGTGGTGATTTATGTGTTTAAAGCAATGCATGTTCATTCATAGATTCTTTGTAGCTCGGTTAAAATGTCTGTTAGCATTAGTAGTTATAGACACATAGGGGATTCAAGGTAAAGCCTTTTTCGGGTCACATTAATGATATCTGTGGCCAGACAAGAAACTCTGTTTTATCCGTTTTCAAATGTGGCCTGGCAAACTGCTATATGTACAACCTAAAATCAAGTCAGGAAAAAATGATATACTGGAATTTTAAAGCTAGTAACCTGCAGACATTTTTAAAATGTTGCCTATGGGGATTTTTAAGTACCAATGTTTGGCGCCATTCTGTGAGCATGCGCAATTTTGAAGCATGACATGTTGGGTATCTAATTACTCGGCGTAACATTATCTTTCACATTGTGGAAAAAAATTGTGCTACATTTACTGTTTTCTTATTTTTTAGTTCAAAAAAGTGAATTTTTTTCACAAAAATCGCATTTGGAAGACTGCTGCGCAAATATGGTGAGATAAAAAATATTGCAACGATCTCCATTTTATTCTCTAGGGTCTCTGCTAAAAAAAAATATATAATGTTTGGGGGTTCCAAGTAGTTTTCTAGCAAAAAAAATGATTTTAGCTTGTAAACACCAAGTGTCAAAAATAGGTCCAGTCTTAAAGTGGATAAATGGACAACTTTGTGTAAAGCGCTACTTGGATGTTAGGCCTATGCATGTGGCCAGGCTGTGAAAAAGTGTTACACATGTGGTATCGCCATACTCAGGAGGAATAGCAGAATGTATTTTGGGGTGCAATTTTTGCTATGTACATTCTATGTGTTAGAAATATTGCATAAATGGACAGCTTTGTGTAAAAAAAATGTGTTTTCATTTTCTTTCCACATTTTCCAAAAACTTGTGGAAAAAAATGACATATTCAAAAGACTCATTATGCCTCAAAAATTATACGTTGGGCTGTTTGCTTTCCAAAATGGGGTCATTTTATGGGGGTTTCCGTTGTCCTGGTGCTCCAGGGCCTTCAAAAGTGCGATAGGTTGTCAGGAAATTATATGTGTAATTTATGCTCCTAGAATGCCGGACGCTGCTACTTGGATGTTAGGCCTCTGTATGTGGCCAGGCTGTAAAAAAGTCTCACACATGTGCTATCGCCATACTCAGGAGGAGTAGTAGAATGTGTTTTGGGGTGTAGTTGCAAGTATACATGTGCTGTGTGAGAGAAATAACCTGTTAATCAGGCAATTTGTAAAAAAAAAAAAACAAAAAAAAAATCTTCATTTTGCAAAGCATTGTGGGAAAAAATGACAACTTCAAAAAACCCACCATGCCCCTTATTAAATACCTTGGAATGTCTACTTTCCAAAGAGGGGTCATTTGGGGGGTATTTGTACTTTCCTGACTTTTTAGTGTCTCAAGAAATGAGATAGGCCTTCAGTACATCAGGTGTGATCAAGTGTGATCAATTTTCAATGATTCTCACCATAGCTTGTGGACTCTATAACTTTCACAAAGACCAAATAATATACACTTACTTGGGTTATTTTTACCAAAGATAAGTAGCAGTATAAATTTTGGCCAAAATTTGTGAAGAAAAATTACTAATTTGCAAAATTTTATGACAGAAACAAAGAAAAATGCGTTTTTTCACGATATTTTCAGTCTTTTTTTATTTATAGCACAAAAAATAAAAAACCCAGTATTGATCAAATACCATCAAAAGAAAGCTCTATTTGTGTGAAAAAAAGGACACAATTTTTGTATGGGTACAGTGTTGCATGACTGAGTAATTCTCAGTCAAAGTGTGAGAGCGCTGAAAGCTGAAAATCGGTCTGGGCAGGAAGGGGGTGAAAGTGCACTGTAGGCAAGTGGTTAAAAAAAAAAAAAAAGCACAAACTAACTTTATTATCTTTATTACTACATGGTATTTAAATCACTTTAAACAAAACCATGGGGATAGAAATTTTGGAGCTACCATTGCTGACTAGTGCTGGCCACAGAGCGGTCAACGGCTCATAAGAGTGGATATTGTTATCGGACCTGGTTCAAACCTATGGTTTTCAACAGTCATGGAGCTGTGATTCTCATCCTGGTTTCACTTTCTCTTGAATTACTAATCTGGAAAAAGTGTTCAGTGAGATCTTATAAATCTATCCTGCATATTTGACATAACAGTTAGTGAAAAAAAGAAGTGAAGGCCTCCAGGCTTGTACTACACGTCAACGATAGCAGGGCAAGCTTGTGTTTTTAACAATAGGTCAGCAATGGCACATTTCTATCGTCTCAGGTTTCTTAAAAAGAAAATACTGTATATACAGAGGATTGCTGATCCTGATGGTGTTGCAGGGATACAATATCACCACAAAAAATATGAAAAACAGTAGATATTTACAATTGTATCAGGTCCTAGCAATGTGTAGAGTTAGTTGTATCCACTTGACCTCCAGAAGATTTATCCCCCTTCATGACCAGGCCATTTTTTGCAATCTGGACTACATTATTTTACCTGACAATTGAGCGGTCATGCAACACTGTACCCAAATAAAATTTATAGAATTTTTTCCCACAAATAGAGTTTTCTTTTGGTGGTATTTGGCCACTACTGCTTTTTTTTTTTTTTTTTTTTGTGCTAAAAACAAAAAAAGGCCAACAATTTTGAAAAAAGGTAAACATTCAGCACATCTCCCCTGTCAGAACAAAACACTGCCTTGTTTACATAGGCAGAGCTTCGTTCTGTGTCTCTGCCCAATGATTGGCTTCTGCTTAGAGTAATCCGCCCACCGCCGGCGCTCGCATGCCCCCCAAGGTGTAAGTGCAGAATCACGTGTATATAAATATATATATATATATATATATATATATATATATATATATATATATATATATATATATATATATGTGATTCTGCACAGGAGGGCCCTGTAACAGTATATCTGCTATGAGATGGTCTGGAATTGGTTAACGTTTGCTGCAAAGCCTGTGAACAGCTGCCAGACAATAGCAATTTGCATTGTCACAGCAGGTGACAAAGAAACTCACCAGTATGACAGGGCTTTTTAAAGTATATGAAAATCCAATCATTAAAATCTCATATAAGCTGTAACTACAAAGGTCTGTTTTAACAGGCATGGCCCACTGTTGCTACCATAAAGAAGCCTACCCTGAAAAATGCCATGCAGCTATCCTTGAGGTGTAAGTAGACAGGATTTGACTGCAGGGGTCTGCAGGAGATTGGCAACACAGATACAAGAAATAGGTAAAGAAAGTTTACATCTTCTATAATGCTATAAGTTCTGTTCAGGAAAAGACGTTGCGCTAGTAGGAGCTTATGGTAACGCAGTAGCCTGATCAAAATTGTTAGTGTCGTATGGCAATATAATACAGTGGGTACGGAAAGTATTCAGACCCCCTTAAATTTTTCACTCTTTGTTATATTGCAGCCATTTGCTAAAATCATTTAAGTTCATTCTTCTTCCTCATGAATGTACACATAGCACCCCATACTGACAGAAAAACACAGAATTGTTGACATTGTTGCAGATTTATTAAAAAAGAAAAACTGAAATATCACATGGTCCTAAATATTCAGACCCTTTGCTGTGACACTCATATATTTAACTCAGGTGCTTTCCATTTCTTCTGATCATCCTTGAGATGGTTCTACACCTTCATTTGAGTCCAGCTGTGTTTGATTATACTGATTGGACTTGATTAGGAAAGCCACACTCCTGTCTATATAAGACCTTCCAGATCACAATGCATGTCAGAGCAAATGAGAATCATGAGGTCAAAGGAACTGCCTGAAGAGCTCAGAGACAGAGTTGTGGCAAGGCACAGATCTGGCCAAGGTTACAAAAAGATTTCTGCTGCACTTAAGGTTCCTAAGGGCACAGTGGCCTCCATAATCCTCAAATGGAAGACGTTTGGGACGACCAGAACCCTTCCTAGAGCTGGCCGTCCGGCCAAACTGAGCTATCGGGGGAGAAGAGCCTTGGTGAGAGAGGTAAAGAAGAACCCAAAGATCACTGTGGCTGAGCTCCAGAGATGCAGTCAGGAGATGGGAGAAAGTTGTAGAGAGTCAACCATCACTGCAGCCCTCCACCAGTCGGGGCTTTATGGCAGAGTGGCCCGACGGAAGCCTCTCCTCAGTGTAAGACACATGAAAGCCCGCATGGAGTTTGCTAAAAAACACCTGAAGGACTCCAAGATGGTGAGAAATAAGATTCTCTGGTCTGATGAGCCCAAAATAGAACTTTTTGGCCTTAATTCTAAGCGGTATGTGTGGAGAAAACCAGGCACTGCTCATCACCTGTCCAATACAGTCCCAACAGTGAAGCATGGTGGTGGCAGCATCATGCTGTGGGGGTGTTTTTCAGCTGCAGGGACAGGACGACTGGTTGCAATCGAGGGAAAGATGAATGCGGCCAAGTACAGGGATATCCTGGACAAAAACCTTCTCCAGAGTGCTCTGGACCTCAGACTGGGCCGAAGGTTTACCTTCCAACAAGACAATGACCCTAAGCACACAGCTAAAATAACGAAGGAGTGGCTTCACAACAACTCCGTGACTGTTCTTGAATGGCCCAGCCAGAGCCCTGACTTAAACCCAATTGAGCATCTCTGGAGAGACCTAAAAATGGCTGTCCACCAACGTTTACCATCCAACCTGACAGAACTGGAGAGGATCTGCAAGGAGGAATGGCAGAGGATCCCCAAATCCAGGTGTGAAAGACTTGTTGCATCTTTCCCAAAAAGACTCCTGGCTGTATTAGATTAAAAGGGGGCTTCTACTAAATACTGAGCAAAGGGTCTGAATACTTAGGACCATGTGATATTTCAGTTTTTCTTTTTTAATAAATCTGCAACAATGTCAACAATTCTGTGTTTTTCTGTCAGTATGGGGTGCTATGTGTACATTCATGAGGAAGAAGAATGAACTTAAATGATTTTAGCAAATGGCTGCAATATAACAAAGAGTGAAAAATTTAAGGGGGTCTGAATACTTTCCGTACCCACTGTATATCAAGTGCTGTTCTGGGATAAATTCCTACCTGAATAGTCCATTTTTAAATTATTTTCCAAGTGGTAGGAGCTAAACTGTTCATGTTCCAAGTAATCCTATTTTGTTAAGAAGCGAAGTCAATGTAAAATGTAAAGGTCAAGTCATGTTTCCTCCTGTCACACATGTTCCATGCCATTTCTTTCTCATGCCTATTGGGACATATCTTTTTTATATTCAGACAAAGTATTCTCTTTTCACCTTCTGGTAATGTGAAGCAATAGCCTCTTAAATGTTAACAACTTAACTTCTGAGTATTCCTTGGGTATTCTAGTTAAAGCTGGTATGCCATAAAGAGCTAGGTTTAAAGGTCAGGTTCGCTCTTCTAGGATCTTCATTTTTAGCCCCAACATCATAACTATAAGAAAGAAAATGTCATAAAGAACGCTCTTATATGAGAAGTATGGCATCTACTGAGAACATGGGTTCATTTACAAGCTGAGAGGCTATGGTACCAAATCAGTCTATTTTATACTACTAAAAACTTTAGAAAGGATGTCTTCCTTGTAAAAAAAGATGACTACAAGCAAAAAGAGAAGAGATGGAAAAGGGACAAATCACACTTCTGACTCCGATAACCATTTTCAAAAGAAGTACAGCTGCTAAATCGTTTGATGTATTTATAGACAAGACTTGGCAGAAATCACTGGGACGTTGGAACACTTATTTACTCAGAGAAGTCTGGTCAAAAGTGGTCATCAAGGAAGACTCCTGGAAAAAAAAATGACATATATGCTAAAGTCTGTCAAAAGTAGGGATGAGCTTCGAGTTGAGCGTAAGTTCGACTTGAACATTGTCTGTTCGCTCGTTCATTGAATGACAAATAGGCTTCTTTCCGGGAAATTTGAGTTTCTGCATTATCATGAACTCTTACCTCAATAAATCACCTGCTGGCCAGGTGATTTGAACCTCACAGCCATGTCATTGTAAACCTGGTATTCTACCATGCACGCCACCATTAAGCCTGCCTAAGCTGAACACACTCTCCCTAATTTTTATTTCATCCACTGTGTGTAGGGTGCGCTAGGAGTTTGTTAGTTAGGCAGGGAAAGTGTGCTCAACCTGCTTAAACTGCTCAACCTGCTCAACCTTAGCATGCTTGATGGTGGTGTAGCTGGTAGAATGCCAGCCTTGCTAATTGCAGGGTTGTGGGTTCAAATACCTTGGCCAGCAGGTGATTTTAAGTGGAATTCTATAGTTAATAAATACATTGCTGGCAGGGAGATAGGTTTTTGCTTTTTACAGTTTGCTGAGATCAGCAGTATATACCACAAAGTTTTATATATATATATATATATATATATATATATATATATATATATATATATATATATATATATATATATATATATATATATATACACTGTATATATATATATATATATATATATATATATATATACATATACATATACACACATATATATATATATATATATATATATATATATATATATATATATATATATATATATATATATATATATATATATTAAAAAAGAATAGCGCACACATGCAAAAGAAATGACTATAAAATATGGAGACAATCCATAAATAAAAATGGGGATTTAGTCCCACCATATGGCCATATCGTGCTCAAGCCCACCACTGCATCAAAGTACCCCATTATCAGTGGGTCCTACACTATCCATGAAACAGGGGTGAATCCAGCCTCTCTAACCCTTGGAGACAACACTCCTTGCTGGGATGGATGTGCTAATGCACTACAAGGGACTCCTCCTATATCTACTTGATAGTGGACACTGATAGAGTACAGGTGTGTGTGGGGGATGGGGTGCTCAACCTCAGAAGTCTGGTCAGACCGAATACATAATAAACAAGCAAAAAATTGTATCATTGAAACAGATAGGGTGACATTGTTGTTTATTCTACAGTGAAATGAGGTAGCAAAGTTGTCATTTTGTTTACAAAGTAGTCTGAAAGGGGCATGTAGTTTTAAATGGACTTTGGTTTTTGTTTGGTGTAGTTTTTGCTCTACTGACTCGCTCTACATTTTTATTACCTATTAAATCTTCCAAGAGATCTGTTATTTTCCATTTTCTTTAACAGGCTATGCCGTCTAGCAAAAGTGGCAGAAACAAGGTTGAGGGAAAAAAAAACATATTACACTGACAAGGAAGCTTACAGTTGTCATCTTTAATTAATATTGATTAAACCTTTTATCTTGAAGACAAAAACATACTCGTTGCCATAACTGCTTAAACTGTTAGCAGGAGTTGGGTTTTAATTTTTATTTATTTCAGTTAAAGTCCATTTAAAACTGCAGGTACATCAAAACTGTTTACTAGCGTGCACAGGGTGAGAACACTACTGTGTAATTTCACTTCAAGATGATCAGCGTTGTTACCCTTTTACAGAAAGTAGAAAGATATTGATTCGAGTGGCAGGACCAATAGGTAATTAATCTGGATTAATTTCATATAAATATTGCCATCTGTCGTAGGTGCTGTCATATATGTGAACTGCATGCCCAAGAGGGTTAAGGCAGTGCTGGAAAATAATGGTGGCCACACAAAATATTGACACTTTGGGCCCAGTTTGGAGTTTTCACTTAGAGGTGTACTCACTTTTGTTGCCAGCGGTTTAGACATTAATGGCTGTGTGTTGAGGTATTTTGAGGGGACAGCAAATGTACGCTGTAAGGGCTCTTTCACACGGGCGTTCCTTTTTTTTTGCCCGATTAGGTCCTTTTTCTTTTTTTTGTAACGGACACAGATGACACTTGTGTCATCCGATCCGTATGTCCGTTTTTCATCCCATCCGTTTGCGGATGAAAAACTGACATAAGGCATGTCTATGTAAATACAGATGTCTGCGGATGACACCACTGACATCCGTTTTTGCTTCAGTTCCGTTTTTTAAAAGGAAGAAAAAATAGGGTTCTCCTCCGTTCAAAAAAACTGAACTGAACTGAACTGACAAAAAACGGATGTCAGAGGATGATCATCCGATGACATCCGTATTTACATAGAGATACATTATGTCCGTTTTTCATCCGCAAACGGATGGGATGAAAAACGGACATACGGAACGCCCGTGTGAAAGAGCCCTTATACAAGCTGTACACTCACTACTGTACATTGTAGCAAAGTGTCATTTCTTCAGTGTTGTCCCATGAAAAGATATAAAATATTTACAAAAATGTGAGGGGTGTACTCACTTTTGTGAGATACTGTAAATATATATATTTAACTATTTGTTTCTTGGGCTGGACAGGAGAATGCAAACAGTTTTAGAAGAGGAGTTCTTCAGGTGAAAAAATGTGTGTCAAAAAGCAAATAAATGTGCATGTGACATGTGAACAGGCACAATTAAAATCAGTGGGGTTCTGCATATTTAGTGTAATACATACTAGAACCCATTAAGTTAGACATATTCCTTCCAATTTTCAGGATTGACAAAGAGATACTACTTTCAGCACAAAACACCTAGGCAAAGGACACCCTCTTGCCCCACTTTCAATTACCTGTACCAGAAAGAATTAATATATAAAAAAACAAATTGCTTAAAAGAGAAGTATGGCTTTTTTAAAAAAAAAAAAAAACATTCATACTCACCTAGTGGATGCAGCATTGGTCAAATGTTGCATCTGTCCCCTGACCGCTCTAAGACCAAGAGCTGAACGATCAAAGACTGCTAATCACTCAGCTCTCGGTCTTCAGCAAGCAACGAGCCTGTCAGTCTCTGGCTCTCTGCTCTTCCCTTCCAGCACTAACTAAACTGCTGGGCTGTGGAGGGGGGCAGGAGCAGTTTGCTTACAATCTCAATGGTGCCCTGAGGGGCTGAGGCATCTGGATCCCGTCATTAAAGTCAGGACCCCTCCAGAGTCTGGACCAGCTGGGTAACCTCAGCAGACTTTACCAAGATGAGGTGTATTTCTGTGACCCACAGGAGGAGTAGAGAAAAAAGAACTTTGGACCTACTTCTTCTTTAACCATTTGCCAACCCACCGCCGTAGTTATACGGTGGCAGGTCGGCTCTGTTACGCAAAATGACGTACATGTATGTCACTTCGTGTAGCAGTTAGTGTGGGCTAGAGGGGGAGCCAATCAGTGGGTCTGGTGGCCGCGATGTTGATGCACCCTTGTGTTTGTTTTTTGTCTACAGTGGTCCCAGACTACCCTGGTCTTGAAAGGGGCTGCAAGGCCGAAGCATCCAGGAGAAGCCAAGTAGAAGGTCTCTGGTAGCCCCATGTGTGTGGCTTGAGTTGGTTAGAAGATCACCTCTCTGAGCACAGGAGATAGGTGCATTGCACTGCTTTTTGGTTTGGTCTATAAAACAAAATACCCAAAACAAGCAATGGGAGAATTTACTTATTCCATGCAGACAGTATCACTCCTGAAGATCAAGATAAGGCTCCATTCACACCTGTGTGTATCTTTTTCCAAGCGTTTTTTGGGGCGTTTTTCAGGCGTTTCTTTTCTGGCGTTTTGCAGGCATTTTTTCAGGCATTTTTCAGGCGTTTTTTTGCAGACATTGACATATAACAAAAATGCTTGTAATCTGCCAAAAAAGAAGCTCATGTTTTTTGAGCTTCAGGCATTTTGCTTCAGGTGACAAAGCTCTCTGTGAACAGGAGCTATTGAAAGAGATGAGCCTCAGAGATGAGTGTTTTTAGGAGCTGAAAAACGCTCAGGTGTGAACAGGGCCTAAGTCCCTGGAGCTGCATAGCTACTTGGTTAGGCTGATGTCAGATGGGCAGTTTTGTAGCAGAGATTATTGCTGATACAAATTGCTAATGCCAGTGCAGTAAACACCTTTAACCTCTTGCCGACGCTCACTCGAGCTCTACTGCGGCAAAGTGGTTAGTTATCGTCCAGCGATGTAGACCTACATCGCTGGACTCCTCCCCTTGTGGGCGGCGCTCGTGCGCCGCTGGAGGCTCGCTCCCGCTGTATTCATTCACAGCGGCAGTCGGGCCAGGGGAGGAGCGGCGGCGATCGCCGCCGCTCTTCCCCGATCGTAGGCGAATCGGGTTTGGAGATCCGCCCGCTTGTGTAAACAGAGCAGGCGGATCTCCTAAGTGACAGACAGTGACAGATTGCAGGGTTCAGGATAGCTGAACATGCGATCTGTCCCTGTGTCACTCAGTCACCTCCCCCCACACACGTTAGTAAGCACCATGCATACATTAACCCCTCCCTCTCCAATAAAATTAACCACTTCCCTGCCAGTGTCATTTTTACAGTAACAGTGCATATTTATAGCACTGATTACTGTAGAAATGTCACTGGTACCCCGAAAAGTGTCAAAAATGTCAGTCAAGGGTCCGATCTGTCCGCCGCAATGTTGCAGTCCCGCAAAAAAATCGCAGATCGCCGCCATTACTCGTTAAAAAAAAAACACCAAAAATGACAGAAATCTTTCCCTTAGTTAGTAAACGCAATAACTTTTGCACAAACCAATCAAAATACGCTTATTATGATTTTTTTACCAAACATAGGTAGCACAAAACAAATTGGCCAAAAATTTTAAAAAATTTAGATTTTTACATTTTTGGGGGGGGGGGGGGGATTTCATATAAAAAAAATGTGAAAAATATTGTTATTTTTTCAAAATAAACGAACTTTTTTGTTTATAGCGCAAAAAGTAAAATTCGCACGGGTGATCAACTACCCCCAAAAGAAATCTCTGTTTGTGGGAAAAAAGGACGTAAATTTCGTTTGGGTACGGCGTCGCACGACCGCGCAATTGTCAGTTAAAGTTGCACAGCGCCGAATCGCAAAAAGTGGCCTGGACGTAAGACAGCAAAATCCTCTGGTGGTAAAGTGGTTAATCCCTAGAGTGCCTGGTGCTAGTGCTACAGCAATGGGTTGTGCTTTGCTATAAATTGTTCTTCTTCAGCATTTGATCAACGTTTCATAGATATGCATCAGGAGTGATTGTCAGTGGCGATTTTGCTGCTGACACAAAACACTTCTTAATCTTGATCGCTGTGAAAAATTGCATAAAGAATTCATGAGATTGCCATCACACAGAAAATGAATATGCATTTCCTAGCAATAAATCACTATAACAAAACTGGGGTGATCACCGTGAAGACATCACCCATCTAACATCAGCTTTAATCATAGTCACCATGCTATTAATTAGCTGTAACTGTTTGAATGTTGTGTGAAAGAATGTAGAAGGACTAGATATCTTGTTTACACTCCCAGTAAGGCTAGCATCGGTCCCTTATTATCCTTCTGGTCCCCGCAGACACAATAGTCACACATTACCATCATTGAATTGTTCTCCACATTCCGTGAACTAAAGTCAAGTGGAATGGATAGAGAGTTTGTTCTTCAGTTTTCAGAACATTCCACACATTTTACTTGTTCAAATACCATCAGGGTCACTTATAAATACAGACTTGTAATATAGCGTAGCTTTTTGGCACGTAACTATCTCCCTGTCGTGTGAGCCAACACGCACTAAGAACAGAGAAAACCACATTGGTTTATTCTGCACAGAATGATTTCAACACTCTGATCCTGAATAGAGGGTTTACTGCTGCCTTTTAGCTAATGGTTGTTTGTATTTCATCTTTATATTGTGGAAGGGATGTGGTTGTATGTACCATTTTAGGAGATGCCTTTGAATTTGCCACCATTTACTGAAAGCAAACATATTGGCTTCCCCAAACCTACTGTTATAGAGTTTCATAGTTAGTTAGTTTTAAAAAAAAAAAATACATAAGTCCATCCAGTTCAACCAATAGGGAAAAAAAAAGAAATAAATAGAATAAATAAATAAAAAGCTTCATATTCCAGATGAGGTCTACCTAATGACACTGGTCAACACAGTTTGGGAAATTATCGACCTCCGAGATAAAATGTGCTAATTCTTACATATTTTGATTAGATGAATTAGAAAACAGGAGATAAAGGTGTTGGTTGGCTAACATTTTCAAGATATTTCACAATAAAGATCTATACAGAGGCGAGTATATTTGCCTACAAGGGAGGGAGGTGTCTGATGATCATGATGCCTCGTAAGTTCTCGACAAAGAACAGTAGAACAACAATGAAAATGGTACCACATGGAAGTGTATACATTTATCTTTACTTTGAGACTAAAGAATATTACCAAACTGTAATTTATTGTTCTTTTATCGCAAGGTACATTTGTCTTGGTCAGATCTGCACATCATAGAGTTACATCTGATGGCTTGTGAAAGTGCCATTGCCTAACATTTCCAAAGAAACTGTTGCGTGATATTTTCTCTCAGAAGCCAAGATGCCTCAAAACTGTGTAAACAACTCAGATAATGTCTGCTACATTTGTTGCAAGGTTATATTTGGTTCTCAAAAGCCAGAGATGTATAGTAACGAAGTAGAACTACTTAAGTACTGTACTTAAGTACCGAAATGCGGTATCTGTACTTTCCTAGAGTAGAATTTTTTTCTCCTACTTCTACTTTTACTTCACTACATTTTTTCGATGATTTCGATACTTCTACTCAAGTATTTTTTTTTTGTGCTGCATAGTTACTCGTTACTTTTAAAAAAATTACCACTGCCAGAACAGTAGATGGCAGGTTGCATAAAGCTCAAAAAAATGCGTATAATGCCATTTGTAAATCAGTGCATACGAAAATAAAGGCTGTGTATAATAAAAGCTGCTATACCAAATCTTTCCAATAAAAAGAAAATATGAAACAAACAAATAAATGGTGCTACAGCGCTTAAAGTGCATCAAGAAACTACTAACAAACACAGGTTAATCATTTGAATAAATCATTTGAAATAATAAAAAACAATATGATGTTCAAACGTTTGACTTCTTTCTTTAATAACTACATAACACAGTACTTGTACTTCTACTTTCAGTACTTGAGTAGAAATTTTTTTTCAAAACTACTGGTACTTTTTACTTTTAGTACTTAAGTAGCAAATCTTTTGAAAAAACTACTTGCAATACTTAAGTAAAAAAAATGTTGAATACTTTAGTACTTCTACTTAAGTAACTTTTTCTGCGAGCACTTCCACTTCTACTCAAGTCACTTTTTGATCAAGCACTTGTACTTTTACTCAAGTAGAAATTTTGAGTACTTTATACAAGTCTGTCAAAAGCGCATTATAAAAAAGGCATAACACCTATATTTTGGATGCAAAATAGGGGATCAGGACAGCCCCTCATTATTGTTGCATTACATGTGCAACTTATTTGTGTCATTCGAAAGTAGAGGGAAATTGAGGCCTGTATGGATTTTAACCGGTTGCTGACTGCCCACCGCCTTTTTACTGCGGCAGTGCGACTCTCCTGCGTGAAACGATGTAGGTCTACATCAGTCGCGCACCAGCAGCTAGGGGGCGAGCATGTGTGTGCCGCTGGCGGCATGCTCCTGCCCCCACTCTGCAGCGGGGACTCCGATGCATGGGGCAGGTAGCTCCGATTGCCGCCTGACACCTGCGATCGCTCCCCACTGAGAGAGAAGAAAGGTCAGCTGTTGTAAACACAGCTGACCGTTCTTCTCCCTGGAATGATCACAGAGCCCATGTGATCCTTCTATATAGGAACACAGGTCTCTATGATCATTTCACAAGCCACGCCCCCCCCACAGTTAGAATCACTCCCCTAGGCTCACATTTAAACCCTTGATTACCCACAATGTTAACCCCTTCCCTGTCAGTGTCATTATTACAGTAACAGTGCATATTTTTAGCACTGATTACTGTAGTAATGTCACCGGAGGAGCATGAAAATGTTACATGAAAAAAAACAATAAATGAATGGAAAGTTATGTTTTTGGTATTAATAAAAAGATAAATGTATAATGATTGGTGTGGCACCATTCTCATTGCTATATCACATTTTGCAGAAAAGTTATGGAGCATAATCGCACATCCCCCTCGTAATTCTGAATTATTTTGATGTCCTTTTGACCTAAAGCTTTATCTTGGAAACTGGAGCCAATTAATACTCATGACTTAATTTTCCTTTATTAGTAACCCAATTCTGGTAAAATTTAGCTACTTTCATTTCCAAGGCTTTCTCCTTGTAGACCAGTGTTATTTGTACGGGGGGCAAAATATGTCTCTTCCTGGAGTCTATGCCTCTTTTAATATAAGATTTTGCCAGCTTTAGAAACTGCAGCTTGGCATTGCATGCTATTATCAAGTCTGTGATCTATCAGATCATTTAGATCATTCTCCACCATTGACTTCCCCAGCTGTTCTCCTCCTAGGATGAATGCATGTTTTGAGGCCCCAAGTGTATAACTTTATATTTATCAACATTAAACCTTATTTGCCACATTGTTGGCTAATTAAACAGTACACTGAAGTTGGCATGTAAATGGAGACATCTTGTAAGGATGTTATTCCACTACATAACGTAGTTTGGTGTCATCAGCAAACAATAAAATTGGACTTTCAATCCCAGACTGAATATTGTTTTTACATATGTGAAATAGTCAGGGTCCCAACACAGAACCTTGGGGTACACCATTAATAACCTTATGCTATTCAGAATATGAATCATTAATCACTACTCTCTGAATACAGTATTTTTAGCCAGTTTTCTATCCATTTACACACTGGATTTTCTAAGTGTAGACTTTAATTTACATATTAGCTGTATGTGGGTTATTGTGTCAAAAGCTTTTGCAAAGTCTAAATACACCAGATCCACAACCACTCCTTTATCTACTTTTTTGCTTACTTTCCTCAACAGAAAAATAAATAAATCATATTGGTTGGATAACTTTGGTCTTAAATCTCATGAATCCGAGCTAACTATTGCTTCAAATATTATTTTCAAGCAAAATATTTTCTAAGTGGACTATTATAAAACTCGCAAATATCTTCCTGACTGTAGAAGGTAAACTAACTTGTCTGTAGATACTTGGTAAAAACTCCCGTTTAAATAACCAATTTGGCCTTGCGCCAATGTAGTAATACGGAGCCAGTTAATAAAGAGCCTCTAAAAACTAAAAACAAAGGCTTCAAAATAACAGAGCTGAACTCTTTGAGGACACATGGGTGTAAGGCATCTAGTCTAGGTGCTTTACTCACCTTTATTTTATCTAAATGCTTCTGGATCATATCAGTTTGAAGCTGTTGGAGTTCTTTAATTCTTTTTGCACTATATCAATACTATCACCATTATGGACTTGAGTGTCCCCATTTCCTTTGTGTACTGTGGAGGTCATAGAGGTTGGGTCCTGGATGGATGTTACATTGCACCAATATTTGGGCTATGGTCCCTTTAAGGGAAGTAGGGGATCTCAGGAAGGCAAGGGTTAAGCCCTCTCCCAGAGAGACCAGCTCTTAAAAAGACAGGAAGTAGTGTCAGTGGGTGTGGAGAGTAGGAGCTGGACATACACCTGGGAGACTGAGCTGCTAAAAACAAGTGTGTTTGTGTGCTGCATGGTGGCTGGAGACAAGCTGCTGCTTGGGACTACATACCTGGGGTAAAAGCCCCTGCCAAAAGCCGGTATTGTATTATAATTTACCATTTATGCTGGAGTTAAGCGGACTTTTAAGTTATGCCTGTTTTCTGAACTGTTTGCTGCTGAAAGCTTTATTTCTGTTGTGGAAGAAAACAAACCACTTCTTGTTTAAGTTTACCTGGCTTGTGCACGTGATCCCTTGGAGCTATCACCCCAAATATCACAACTGGTGTTTCGGATGCAGACAGTGCATTTAAACCGAAAAAGCCGATTTGCAAAGTGACTTTAAAGAGACAGTGTACCCATTTGCATGTCTTGGGTGAAGTCCTTGCATACAGCAGGAAAAGACATGGAGGAGGTTGTCAAGGCGCTAATGCAAGCCACTGTGTCCCAGCAGCAAGCCTCCATAGAAGCAAACCGCCATGAGGAGGCTATAGCAGCTCAGCAGGAGACTACCCGCTTGCTGGTCACCCATCTTACAGCCCAGCAGGAGGCTACACAAATGCAGGGGGCGGCCTTAAGGCAGTACAGCATCTAGCTCAAGGACGAGAGCAAGTAGCTGTTGGCCCTGGCAACCAAATAGCCATTAGAGCCAGCCATGTTTTACAGAAACTGACTCCAAATGATGATGTAGAAGCCTTTCTGTTTTCTTTTGAAAGGGTAGCGGATGGCCCCGTGACCAATGGGCTGGCATCATCGCCCCCTTCCTTACCGGTGACCCGCAAAAGGCTTACTTTGATCTTCCGACGGAACACATCAAAGACTATGAGCAGCTGAAGGCTGAGATCCTGGCCCGCCTAGGGGTGACTACAGCCGTTAGGGCCCAAAGGGTGCACCGCTGGAGGTACCAACCTGACCGCCCACGAGGTCTCAGATGCATGAACTGGTACAGCTGGTCAAAAAATGGCTGCAGCCAGAAACGTTGTCTGGCCCACAAATGCTGGAACGGGTGGTGATGGACAGGAACCTGCGGTCCCTGCCGGATGACCTTCAACGCTGGGTAAGCCATGGAGACCCTGAAACAGTTGACCGGTTGGTGGAGTTGGTTGAAAGGTATACCGTGGTGGAGGATCTGCTCTGCTCGGACCTGCCAAGCGACGGGAACCCACATCAATGGCAGGACGGCCAGCTGCAGCATCCAGGAGGGGAGTCCTACCTGACCCGGGAACCTGCATCCCTGCCTCAGTTTCGCCAGATCCACGGAGATCAGCCCCTGGCAACCGAATAGGAGACATACAGTGTTGGCGTTGTCGATCCTGGGGCCATACCCGGGGCGCAGTGGCCGCTTCAGGAGGAACCCATGGAATGTGGGGTGGGCAGGAGAGTCTCCTTCTATGCCCAACTAGCATGTACCACCAATCTCGATCTAACAGCTGGACAGTTTGAAAGCAAGATTTGGGTGAACCAGCTTCCTGCCAAGGCATTACTGGACTCCGGGAGTATGGTGACACTGGTCCACACTAGAGTGATCGGGAGACTCGGCCCTGTGAGTAAGACTCTTCGGGTAGTATGTATCCATGGGGATACTAGGGAGTACCCCTTGGTACCTGTGACTGTTTCTTATGGCTGCACCTCAGTGACAAAGGAAGTAGGGGTGGTAAACAGCTTAATCCACGATATCATAGTGGGGCGGGATTGTCCACTATTCCTTGAACTCTGGAACCAGGTGTAGAGTGGACTACCTGGACGACCAAGAGAACTAGAGACAGTGGGGCCTGAAGGGCTAAAGTCTCAAGGGTCTGGTCCAGAACTGCCCACAACACACCCCGTTAGCTTTGAAACACCTAGGGGTGGTAGTGGTATACTAGAAAATGTTGATATGATTGATGACGTTCATGTTTCAGGTCTCAAGCCCGAGTTGACCCCTGAGGGGGGGGAAGACTCTCTGTTACAGGTCATGTTGGGGGAAGAGGAGGAGGAACTCCCCCCACTGCAGATTCCCCTTGGGGAGGCTGAAGGGGAGGTTTCCCCCAGATCAGTGCACCCACACCTGGACATATCCAAGGGGGCATTTAGCTCTGCCCAGTTACAGGATCCCTCTTTAGTCAATGCCCGAGAACAGATTTCCCACAAATAGCAGGGGCAGAACAAAAGTTTCCGCACTTTGCGTTTATTGGGGATTTGCTCTATTGAGTGACTGAAAGCCGAGGGGAAATTATTGAACAGTTGCTGGTTACCCAGTCGTATCGGCCAAGGCTCCTCGATTTAGCTCACAATGGCAGACACCTGGGGGCGGAGAAAACAGAGGCCAGTATAACTGGCCGGTTTTACTGGCCAGGCGTGAAGGCGGAGGTAAAGAGGTACTGTGCTTCCTGCCCCACGTGTCAGTTAACAGCCCCAGTGTCACACTATAGGAACCCCTTAGTTCCCTTGCCTATAATTAAGGTGCCATTTGAGCGGATTGCTATGGACCTGGTGGGGCCTTTAGTAAAATCTGCGAGGGGACACCAATATATATTAGTAGTATTAGACTACGCAACCAGGTATCCGGAGGCAGTCCCATTACGGAAAACAACCTCTAAGGCTATTGCCTGAGAGTTGTTTCATATGTTTTCACGCACTGGGCTGCCCAAAGAGATCCTGACGGATCAGGGCACCCCATTTATGTCAAAGGTGATGGTGGACCTCTGCAAACTTTTTCAGATCAAACAGTTACGAACGTCCGTCTATCACCCGCAGACAGATGGCCTTGTTGAGAGGTTTAATAAGACCTTAAAATCCATGCTAAAAAGAGTGGTCCAGAGGAATGGCAAAGATTGGGACATGTTGCTCCCGTCCTTATTTGCCATCCGGGAGGTTCCGCAGACCTCCACGGGTTTTTCGCCATTTGAACTAATGTTTGGGCGAAGACCCTGCGGATTGCTGAATATGGTGAAGGAAATGTGGGAAAGTGAGTCGTCACCACACAAAACTGTGGTGGAGCATATTTCCCAAATGAGAGAGAGGGTGGCAAAAGTAATGCCGTTGGTAAGGGAACACCTCCAAAAGGCACAGTATGCCCAGAGGAGGGTATATTACCGGTCCGCCAGGATAAGACAGTTCCAGGTAGAGACCGGGTAGCTGTGTTAATACCCACAGTAGAAAGCAAATTCTTGGCCAGGTGGCAGGGTCCATTTGAGGTGGTGGAAAAAGTTGGTGATTTGAATTACAGGGTACATCAACCTGGGAAGAGGAAACCCTACCAAATCTACCACGTGAATTTGCTAAAACTGTGGAGAGACCGAGATCAGGAGTCACTGTAGAGGAACCTGCAGGAGTTGAGCTAGTGCATGTTGCGGCCACTCTGACTAAGTCCCAAAGCCAACAAGTGAGAGAATTCCTGCAGAAAAATAAAGAGAAGTTTTCAGGATTGCCAGGTTTAACCAACATAATTGAGCATGACATTGTTACAGAGCCCAATGTAAAAATCCGCTTAAAGCCCTATCGCATCCCTGAAGCATATAGGAAAGCAGTGTCTGAAGAGGTAAAAAAGAATGTAGGAACTTGACATCATTGAAGAATCGCAGAGTGAATGGTCATGTCCTATCATTCTGGTACCAAAACCCAATGGCACTCTGCGATTTTGCAATGACTTAAGAAAACTTAATGAAGTCTCAAAATTTGACGCATATCCGATGCCCCGGGTAGACGAATTAGTTACATAGTTACATAGTTACATAGTTAGTAAGGTTGAAAAAAGACATCAGTCCATCCAGTTCAACCTATGATGCGTGTGTGTGTTTGCTTTTAACCGTACATTGTATACCCCTGTATGTTGTGGTCTTTAAGTTGTCCATCTACTAGTTTTTTGAAACTATCGATGCTCCCTGCTGATACGACTGCTTGTGGAAGAGAATTCCACATCCTTACTGCTCTTACAGTGAAGAACCCCTTACGCACTTTAAGGTTAAACCGCCTTTCCTCTAGTTTTAGTGAGTGGCCACGTGTCTTATTGTATCTCCTTTCTCTGAATAGTTTGTTCCTTATGCTCGGGTCACCAGTACAGTATTTGTACATTGATATCATATCCCCCCTCAATCGTCTTTTCTCCTTAGAGAAAAGGTTCAGTGCTTGTAGTCTTTCCTCATAGCTGATGTCCTCCATTCCCCTAATTATTTTTGTTGCCCTTCTCTGGACTTTCTCCAATTCCAGCACATCCTTCCTGAGGACCGGTGCCCAGAACTGGACAGCATACTCCAGATGTGGCCGGACCAGAGTCTTGTAGAGTGGGAGAATAATCTCTTTATTTCTGGAGTGAATCCCCTTTTTTACATCCCAGTATTCTGTTGGCTTTGCTTGCGGCGGCTTGGCATTGCATGCCACTGCCAAGCTTGTTGTCTACCAGTACCCCCAAGTCCTTTTCCATCCTAGACTCACCCAGAGGTTCCCCCCCTAGTGAGTAGCTTGCTTTCTGGTTTCTGGCCCCCAAGTGCATTACTTTACATTTTTCAACATTAAACCTCATCTGCCATGTAATTGCCCACCCCGTTATTTTGTTCAGGTCTGCTTGCAAGGTTTCCACATCCTGATTGAGAGGTTGGGTCCCGCCCGGTACATTACCACACTAGACCTTACAAAAGGGTATTGGCAGATTCCCCTCACCAAGGAAGCCAGGGAAAAAACAGCTTTTTCCACTCAAGAAGGCCACTAGCAATATAAAAGAATGCCATTTGGTTTACACTCCGCCCCAGCCACGTTTCAAAGGTCTATGGACAAAACATTACGGCCCCATTGACGATACGCTTCGGTATATCTGGATGACATCGTTATTTTCAGCACTGATTGGGAGTCCCCTCTATCTCGGGTCCAGGCCGTCCTAGACTCTTTGAAAACAGCAGGGTTTACTGTAAATCCAGAGAAGTCAGCTGTTGGGATGGAGGAAGCGAAGTACCTGGGGTATATTGTGGGTAGGGGACTAGTAAAGCCTCAGATGAACAAGGTAGAAGCCATCCAGAACTGCACCCCCCCTAACAAAAAAACCCCCCTAACAAAAAAACAGGTCAAGGCCTTTCTGGGCATAGTCGGTTTCTATCTAAGGTTCGTGCCCAACTTGGCTACTACTGCGGCCCCATTGACGGACTTGACAAAAGGGAGGAAGTCCGTGATGATAACGTGGAATGCAGAGACCGAGGAAGCTTTTCAGAAGCTTAAAACCGCATTGTGTCAGCATCCAGTGCTAGTAGCGCCGGATTTTTCCAAGGAGTTTGTAGTACAGACGGATGCCTCGAATGCTGGACTGGGTGCTGTCTTGTCGCAAGTGGTCAATGGGGAAGAGCACCCCGTAGTTTTTCTCAGTAGGAAACTGACGGCGGCAAAGAGAAACTATGCTGTGGTGGAGCAGGAGTGTCTCGCCATCAAGTGGGCACTAGACTCTCTGTGCTACTTCCTGCTGGGTAGGAAGTTTCGCCTGGTGTCCGACCATGCCCCGTTGACCTGGATGGGACAAAACAAGCAGACCAATGCCAGGGTGACGAGGTGGTTCCTGTCCCTCCAGGAATTCAATTTTATGGTAGAGCATCGGCCAGGGAGACAGCATCAGAATGCCGATGCGCTCTCCCTAATGCCTTGTAGGGTGTCTGATGGTGCCTCCAACACCTCTGCGTTGAGGCAGAGGGGGAGGGATATGTGGAGGTCATAGAGGTTGGATCCTGGATGGATGTTACATTGCACCAATATTTGGGCTGTGGTCCCTTTAAGGGAAGTAGGGGATCTCAGGAAGGCAAGGGTTAAGCCCTCTCCCAGAGAGACCAGCTCTTAAAAAGACAGGAAGTAGTGTCAGTGGGTATGGAGAGTAGAAGCTGGACATACACCTGGGAGACTGAGCTGCTAAAAACAAGTGTTTTTGTGTGCTGCATGGTGGCTGGAGACAAGCTGCTGCTTGGGACTGCATACCTGGGGTAAAAGCCCCTGCCAAAAGCCGGTATTGTATTATAATTTACCATTTATGCTGGAGTTAAGCAGACTTTTAAGTCCTGCCTGTTTTCTGAACTGTTTGCTGCTGGAAGCCTTATTTCTGTTGTGGAAGAAAATAAACCACTTCTTGTTTAAGTTTACCTGGCTTGTGTATGTGATCCCTTGGAGCTATCACCCCAAATATCACAGTACACAGTATCTCACAAAAGTGAGTACACACCTCACATTTTTGTAATTTTTTTATTCTATCTTTTCATGTGACAACACTGAAGAAATTACACTTAGCTTAAATGTAAAGTAGTGAGTGTACAGCTTGTATACCAGTGTAAACCTTGGGTGTCTCCACCTTCCATTTGAGGATGCCCCACAGATACTCAATAGGGTTTAGGTCTGGAGACATGCTTGGCCAGTCCATCACCTTTACCCTCAGCTTCTTTAGCAAGGCAGTGGTTGTCTTGGAGGTGTGTTTGGAGTCGTTATCATTTTGGAATACTGCCCTGCGGCCCAGTCTCCGAAGGGAGGGGATCATGCTCTGCTTCAGTATGTCACAGTTCATGTTAGCATTCATGGTTCCCTCAATGAACTGTAGCTCCCCAGTGTCTGCAGCACTCATGCAGCCTGTATGCAAGACGCACTTGTCTTTGTACTCCTCACCTGGTTGCTGCCACACACGCTTGACACCATCTGAACCAAATAAGTTTATCTTGGTCTCATCAGACCACAGGAGATGGTTCCAGTAATTCATGTCCTTAGTCTGCTTGTCTTCAGCAAATTGTTTGCGGCCTTTCTTGTGCATCATCTTTAGAAGAGGCTTCCTTCTGAGACAACAGCCATGCAGACCAATTTGATGCAGTGTGCGGCATATGGTCTGAGCACTGATAGGCTGGCCCCCCACCCCTTCAAACTCTGCAGCACCATGTCGACCATGGCGAGGCCTGTTCTGAGGGGAACCTGTCCTGTTAAACTGGTGTAAACCCTCTTATAGCCTAGGCCATCTTTATGTAGAGCAACAATTCTTTTTTTCAGATCCTCTGAGAGTTTTTTGCCATGAGGTGCCATGTTGAACTTCAAGTGACCAGTATGAGAGAGTGAGAGCGATAACACCAAATTTAACACACCTGCTACCCATTCACACCTGAGACCTTGTAACTCTAATGAGTCACATGACACCAGGGAGGGCAAATGGCTAACTGGGCCTAATTTGGCCATTTTCTCTTAGGCCCCTTTCACACGGTCCGCATTCCGTTGCGGACCGTGCTCTGCTCAGCGGGGATCGATCCGCCGATCCCCGCTGAGCCAGCGGATGACAGCTCCGTCTCCGCACTGTGTGCGGAGAGGGAGGTGTCAGAGCCCCGCCGCTCTCTATGGGGAATCCGCTCTCATCCGATCCCATCCCCAGGACGGATGGAAAATAGGGTTTCCATCCGTCCGGATTTCACGGACAGGATCAGATGCAGATGGCAGCGGGTGTCAGCGGACATGTCACCGCTGACATCCGCTGCTCCATAGGGCTGAATGGGGCATCCGATCAGATCCGCCTAAAAAACTGACAGGCGGATCTGATCGGAACGCCCGTGTGAAAGAGCCCTTAGGGTTGTACTAGCTTTTGTTGCCAGCGGTTTAGACATTAATGGCTGTGTGTTGAGTTATTTTGAGGGGGCAGCAAATTTACACTGTTATACAAGCTGTACACTCACTACTTTACATTGTAGCAAAGTGCCATTTCTTCAGTGTTGTCAAATAAAAAGATATAATAAAATATTTACAAAAATGTGGGGGGTGTACTCACTTTTGTGAGATACTGTAGCTGAAGAAGGTATTTAATACATTTCCTTCCTCCTTGTACCTAGTCCCCCTCTCAATTATCTTGTAAAAGGCCTGCATGTTTAGTCCTGCCCTTTTTATTTTTAATAAATATGACAATTTTTTGGGGGTGTTTTCTACTATCTTTTGCAAGTTGTTTTTTGTTTTGAATTTTCGCATCCTTGAATTTAAGTATTCTCTTATATTTTTTTAACATTTAAATAAAGATAGTGTTCCTTCATTTTTAAATTTTTTTTTTCTCAAATGCTCTTTTCTTATTATTAATAGCTTTTTTAACTTTGGACATGAGTCAGATATCTTTTATTTTTAGCCGTTTAAACTTATTGCCCATGGGAATATATTTTGCAATTTGTTTGCATGCAGTTCATTTAAAGCATTCCCATTTCTGTTCTGTGTTCTTCAATGACAATATTCCCTCCCCATCTAAGGCTTGGAGAGCAGCCCTCATGAAGTAGTGTTTTTATCTTTCCAGTATGTGCTTGATATTTACTGGGAATATATTTTAGGTAAACTGTAATCATGTTTTTTAGATATATGCTATAAAGTGATCCCCTTAAAGTAAATATCTGTATCAATGCTTGTTAGAGCCCAATTATACTTTAACCTCTTGCCAACCTTTTAATGCATATGTAAGGCAGCAGGGAGGGTGGCCCTTAACCTCCTTAGCGGTATTCCCGAGTGTGGCTCGGGGTTAAATTTCAGTGCCATTAGCGGTAACCCCGAGCCACACTCGGGGTACCACCAGGAGCATCCCTGGATCCTTGTAGAGGTTACTTACCTTGTCCCCGGGATCCAGCGATGTGTCCCTGCAGTATACGGCGGCCGGATCTTCCGCTCGATGCTGTGAGCCCGGCTTCCGTCTACTGCAACGTGACGCAAGGGGGGTGGAACCAGCGATAGTTGTTTATTATATTATAATTTATAATTTTGTGTTTCAAACGTTATTATACCCGAGATGTTATAAAGAAGAACGCACATGGGACTGCGCACTGATATCAGCGTTCTGGGACCAGGTTCTAGCATTCATAGCAACAGTCACCAAACTATCTGCACCGAAAGACCCTCTCCTCTTGCTCTTCGGATATTGGGACAAGCGTCTACAGAAATGGTCAAGCACCTCAGCCGAATCATCTCGTCTTTGGATCCTAACCACCTTGCTCATTGCCAGGCGTTTGATCTTGAAACAATGGATAGCAACCTCCCCCCCCCCCCTCATATCTATGTTGCGATCAGAGCTAACCACACTCCATTCCATCGACCGCCTCAACGCAGACTTTTCGGCCCCCTCTGCGGCCGACGCCTTTCACGCCAAATGGAACGTCTTCTCCAACCACATCTCTAACACTCTAGACTCCCCCCTGATACCTTCACTTTCCAGATACATGACCCCCCCCCCCCCCCCCCCACTGGTGCAACCCCCTCTAAGCCACCTCCTGCCCAGGACTAGGATGTTGATCTCGGGCCCTCCCTTAACCCTATTCCTCCCCCTCCTGCTCGCGCAATGAGTGGGCTGCCCGCCCCCAGTTCCCCCAATGTAGTGTTGTTTATTATACTGCCATGTATCTGCAAATGTTTGTTACATGTTTTGTTAAACTTGAAAATTTTAAATAAAAAAAAAAGAGGAACGCACAGAATTACTTGCAAAATAATTGTACCGCTTTCAGCACCTGAAATCGGAAAGAATCATACCGCCAGGGAGGTTAATGCCCACACGTTGCCCATATGCATCCAGAGGACCCACGTTTTTGTGCTGAGAGTGCTCTCACTGTGTGCTCCCAGCACAGTGACTGAGCTGTCACAGACAGCTCCCAGTCTCTGTTTATCATCGGGAGCGGTTGGGACAAATTCCCAATCATGTGAGTTCTGTGAAAGTCATGATCACAAGAGTGGGAAGTTCTTTCTGCCTTCCAGCATTAAGACCCATTTCTGGGGCTGCCAGAAGGGGGCAGGAACTAATTAAGTTTAAAAACCCTAATATGTTCCACCTGCAAGAAAAGATTAGGTGTGCGAAGTCTTAGGGCCCATTTGCACCAGGTCCGCTAGTACCTAGCACCTTGCCCAATGCAGTCCCAAAATGGAAAAAACCTTGCTCCCTATGCAGGCAGTTTACACCACTTCTTGCAATGGTGTATGCTGAACACAAGCATTGTATTGCCACCCGCAGTATGAATAGTACTTAATAGTACTTAAAGCGTTTGTTACCCCAACACTTCTTATTCCTGATATGTGCCTGCTGCACCATGTACTTGTACGGAAAAGTATCCTTTTTTCTTTGTATTGTTTCCTTTGTGTGAAATCCCTGGTGTTCCTTCCAGTCCCTCTGCTTTCCTATTCAAAACTGACCACACCAGGCATGAGAACACACCACAGTCAGTTCTCTAGCAGTGCTAGGAAACCAGTTTACTCTGCTCCAGTGATCAGACTTGTCCTGACACGCCCTCAACTGCACAGCCATTCACTGGCAAGCTCAGTGTGCTGCATCTTCTCCTTCTCGCAGTTCTTATGTAGCTGATAACAGAGGAAATGGGATCACTTTTAAAAGGGGGAAAAAAGGTATTATATATATATATATATATATATATATATACACACAAAAATGTTTTGCCTTTCATTTGTATTTTCAACTGAATGGATTGTTTTGCAATGTGATAGTTTACAATCACTTTAAAGGGGAGCTCCACCCAAAAGGGGAAGTTCCCCTTTAAGGCCTCCGCCCCGGCTTCTGTTTGTGAAACAGATTTTGGGAGAAATAGACTTTTTGGGAGGGGAACCCGATTTTGACAGGTACCCACTCCCACTTCTAGCAGAAGTTCTCCTTCCCCCCTCCCTCTCGAAGACTTCTGGGACACATGACAAGCCCCAGAAGACTTCGGGAGCAGTCACAGTGCGCACATGCAGTGAGCACCCGGCTGTAAAGCTGCAAGCTGTCACAGCCGGTTGCCCATAGTAAAGATGCCGGCGCCACCAAGGGAGGACACAGGGTGAAAGCGGCTGGGGTGAGTACACAGCTGGATCGTGTAACAGGTGAGTGGAAGTTTATTAAGAGTCAGCAGCTACACTTTTTGTAGCTGCTGACTTTTAATAAATACAAAAATGACTGCAACTCCCTTTAATTTCACTAGCAACATTTTAAAAAAGTTGTAACAAAAAAAATAAGGGAAAAAAAGCCAAATATTCTCTCGATCAGCCTACCCCTCTGCAATCTGTGCAATTCATTTAATTCATAAGTGTGTACAGCCTATTTATTAGGGTGTGCACCTCAAATCTCCAACACATCAGTGTGTGTGACATATTTATCAGCCTCTTCCCCGCTCTCTATCCTGAAACAATTGGGGGAGCAAGGGGGACCTGGGAAGAGGAACAGGGATAGGAGGTGGGGTGACATATTGGTACCAATCCCCTGTATTTTCCTCCTGTGGCAGCTGAATGTTGGTGAGAGGGAGAGGAGGAGAAGCCTACTTTCAGCTGCTGCAGGAGGAAAATACAGATAGGTTCCGTAAAACTTCACCCCCGCCGCCCCTCCTGTCCACATTCTGGGGGTCGGCAAGAAGGATTGAAGTTTACCTGTCACCTTCCCACGATCAATAGATAGATTGCCATTGACGGGTTGCCAAACCCAGGATTAGGTTTTGCCCAGGCACACCCCTTGCCTATGCCTATGATTCAATCCAATGTAGACTTGAAATTCCTGGCTCCAATAGAGTACAAACTCCCCATAAGATTGAATGGAAAGTGTGCTGCACACGTGGCCTTGCTCTGAAGATTGGTGGCTAATGAGTGATATATCTATGGATCGGGGACAGGTAAATATTAAGTCCCACCCTCCTTAGGGTTCAAGGTTTGCTTTAAAATAAAGATAATAATAACTAAAAATAGTTGGTTACTGAAAATACACTATAGTTTTATATCAAAAATGTTATGAAAAGTCTTGCAACACGTAAGCGGTTTTCATATTTTCTAATCATTGTTGAGTTATGATTCAAAACAACTCAGGTATTGTTAGAAAACAGAGACAAAACAAAGAGTGTAATCTTAATCAGCATTATCATCAGGCTTTGAATATGGTCTCACGTAACAAAGTTCTCTGTTAGTTGATTGCAAGATTGTTTTACTCCTTCTATACTGCATGTGCTGAAATGCATCTAATATTGTAACTTGTGCCTATACTACCACTTCCAACAGGCAAGGATTGCCACAAGTAGATTGATGTCACCTTGGGATAACCCGGGCATTTGAGGATATCTACCTCTGGATATTGGAAAAAGGAGGGGACATTGTGTGCACGCTATCCTTAGTACGGCCCTTATACAGCTTGCTCTCTGTTATACTACACAAGTCATTTTGGAGAAGGCTCAACTAATTAGGTGATTTATCATGGATTGTTGGTCCTTTCACTGGCGAGCATAGTGGTATATGGGAGAGGAGGAAGCTGTATTTTTTATTGGAACCTATGAGGTTTTTGTCTAGAGGAAACCCCCCCCCCCCCCCTCCTGCATATTTATCCCACCTTCCATGTCCCCCATCCATCTGTGTGGTGGGCTATATTGGTGTGGTGAGACCACTTTGAACCCCACGTCCGTTTGAAGAATTTTGACACAGCCATCCACTGAAACGGTCAACAATGTTAACCACTTAAGCCCCTGAAGATTTTACCCCCTTCCTGACCAGGGCCTATTTTGCGATTCGGCACTGTGTGATTTTAACGGACAATTGCACGGTCGTGCAACGCTTTACCTAAACTAATTTGACGTCCTTTTTTTCCCACAAACAGAGCTTTATTTTGGTGGTATTTGATCACCTGTGCGATTTTTTGATCATGCGCTATAAACAAAAAAAGAGCGTCAATTTTGCAAAAATAGCAATATTTTTCACATTTTTTTATATGAAATTCCCCAAAAAAAAATGTAAAAATCAAAATTTTTTAACATTTTCGGCCAATTTGTTTTATGCTACATATGTTTGGTAAAAAAAATCACAAAAAGCGTATTTTGATTGGTTTGCGCCAGCAAAGGGAAAGATTTTTGTAATTTTTGTTGTTTTTTTTTTTTAACGCGTAATGGCGGCGATCTGTGATTTTTTTTTGTGATACTGCGAAATTGTGGCGGACAGATCTGACCCTTGACTGACATTTTTGACACTTTTGGGGTTACCAGTGACATTTCTACAGTAATCAGTGCTATACATATGCACTGTTACTGTAAAATTACACTGGCAGTGAAGGAGTTAACTTTATTTGAGAGGGAGGGGCTGTGTTTGTCCCTAGGGGCGTGATTCTAACTGTGATTGGCTGTGGCTTGAGCTGTAGGAACAGTGATCAATGGTCCTACATAGTAGAACCATATGATCACTATTCCTACACAGGGGAGAATGACAGGCGGCTTGTTTACATCAGCCGCCTGACTTTCTCCCTCTGCAGCGACGATCGCCGAGTGACCGGCGGACATCGGGTCCGCCGGTCACACGCGTGGGGGGGTCCGTGACCACGCGGGAGCGCGCCTCCAGGGGCACGCGCTCGCTCCCTAGACCCTCACAGGCTAGCGACGTAGATCTACGTCACTTTGCCTGTGAGGGGCTGACTGCCGACGTAAATAGTCGTGCGGCAGTCAGCAAGTGGTTAAGAGGGTTTCCTTCCACAAATGGGTCTTGAGGAAGCTACGCTCACAGCGATGCATTTCAACCTCACCTGTGATCAGTGGAGGAGCTCTGGTACAGGATCTGTGTCCCCTGGTATTGGTAGAATTTTTTTCTGCCCCCCCCTTCTGGGTATAGGGGAATTACTGTACTAGGGTTTTACTCCATGCTTCGTTGGTTTTCAGATGTTTTTATTTGTCCTAGTTTTTGGTTCTGTCTTTGATGTCACTCTGGAATGTAGAGTATACATTCCAGAGTGACATCAAAAACAAAACTAAAAACGAGTGAATTTACCAATAAAATACTTTTTTGATATTTTTATAAGAAGGAAGTCTCCAGTCTCATGCTAATGCCATTAAAGTCTGCCTTTGGCAGAACTGGGGTTCTGCAGTTATTTATGGTTGTGTCTATACTCCATTCTGGAGTGCCTCTGAGGTTGTAATTGTGAAAATGGATTACCCGAAAATAAAAAAAGATCCCATGTGTAACAACCCTATTTAAGGCTCTTTATTGACTATGATGTAAATGTACAACTGGTTGATTCATTTATGTTCATTACATTTTGGAATAATATGGTGTTGTGAAATATCTCCGGGTTTAGTTATTTTGTATTGTAGTAATATAGCAGGTAATCCTAAAATCTGGATGCACAACAGCTGTGAGACGCTGAGCTACTTGTAATCATGCTGAAAGTATCTATAACACTGGGAAATTAGTGTCATGTCTAATTATGGTGATTAGAAAGGCTTGAATATTATAAGAAACTAGCAGTCGGCAATAATGAGATTATCCTAGCATGTTTCAGATAATAACCACTACCACTGATCAGGGCCCTTATTAGAAGTGTAATGAATTCACCCCCGTTTAGAAACCAAAGGCTTCTTATGAATTTAAATGTTAGTACATTATACTGTAAACAGAACACTTATGTTTAGGGGTACTCCACTTGTAACTTTAGTTTTAGAAGTAGCTATACCTTCATTACCTCCGAAACCATTTTACCGTAAAATTCTTCCCTGGGTGCTTTCCAAGAATTTTCAAAAACAACCTAATTTTCCGCAATGTTCTTCCCCATACCCTAATGGTCCCCATACCATAATGGTCCTACCCCATACTGTAATGGTCCCCATACCATAATGGTCCTACCCCATACTGTAATGGTCCCCATACCGTAATAGTCCCCATACCGTAATGGTAACCATACCATAATGGTCCGTCCCCATACCGTAATGGTCCTACCCCCATACGGTAATAGTCCCCATACCGTAATGGTCCTACCCCATACCATAATGGTCCTACCCCATACTGTAATGGTCCCCATACTGTAATAGTCCCCATACCGTAATGGTCCTACCCCCATACCGTAATAGTCCCCATACCATAATGGTCCAACCCCATACCGTAATGGTAACCATACCGTAATGGTCCTATCCCATACCGTAATGGTCCAACCCCATACCGTAATGGTCCACATACCGTAATGGTCCTACCCCGTACCATAATGGTCACCATACCGTAATGGTCCTACCCCATACTGTAATGGTCCCCATACTGTAATGGTTCTACCCCATACCATAATGGTCCTACCCCATACCGTAATGGTCCCCATACCGTAATGGTCCTACCCCATACCATAATGGTCCCAATACCATAATGGTCCTACCCCATACTGTAATGGTCCCTGTACTGTAATGATCCTACCCCATAACATAATGGTCCTACCCCATACCGTAATGGCCCACATGGAAGAAAAATATATTAAAAATATTTTAAATAAACATTTTTTATTTCCCCCCCCCCCCCCGGTCCACAACAAAATATCAAAACAATATTTTCACCAAAAAATATACTACAATCAAACCTAACAATCATTTCCTACACTCCTGCTAAACCTAAAAAATAAAATTGTGTTGAGTTAATAAAGTCCTGTGTGTAAATTAATTGGGCTCATTCACATAGGTGCTGTGGCCTATACAGTGTGAATCTGTGTTTTTTTTATTTTTTAAATGTGGCTATTGCTGTGTGCAGGCAGCCTATTTTATGCTGTTGGGATGCAGTAGCTGCAGGTTCTAATTTTACAGGCATGTGGATGCAGGTGTATGTACTGCCCCAAACAGACAGTGTGCAGTCCACTCACCTACATCTGAAAGAAGAAGTAAAAAATTATTTAAAAAAAATACAAATTGTAAAAAATTATTTGTTAACCTCTTGGCGCTGCCAGTGCACAAATATGCGGAAGTGACGTATGACGTATTAGACTCCACCCTGGCTACCACGCTGATCTATAGCAGCCGACACTGTGAGTTACTATGTGTCCTTGTTGCATTGACTGAAATTATACCTTGCTTCATGGGGTCTCCTTTCTTCACTTGAGCATTTAGAGTACCTGCCATTTGCTCAGTCTGGACTGGCGGGAACCCCGAATTGATCGGTACAACCTTATTATTGACTAACCAAGCAAACAGGTCGTATAACATATGGTGCGACACCTAGTGGCCAGACTAGTGTACGCAACCTTTTTCTTTCTTCACTAATTTATCATTTTTGGGCTTTGTGTATTTTACAAAGTTCTTCACCGTCTTGCACTCAACACTTTCAGGAAGGAGTTCATATTCATTTAATTTGCACCTTATATATTACAATTTATATACTTTGGGAATACGGTGAGCACTATACCTCACTTGAACTTGTACTGTATTTCATTTCAATTTTGGGAATAAAATTTCATCACAGCTATTGTTTATTTATTTATTTATTTGCACTTGGCACTTTAATTATTTTGGTATATTGTCTGGTTTAGGACAATAATTGAGTACCTTCCCCTAGTGGAGTGGGAACAACCTTATCACTTGTGCACTTTATATTTACATGTACATATAATTTGTTTTGTCACTTGTGCACTTTCTGTGAACTAACCACGTCACTTCTGATGCACTTTTTGGAAATAAATCACGCAGACTAACGTTTAAATATCTGTTGGGTACACCATTTGGTTTTTGGCATCGCATCACCAGTAGGTAGCGCCTTTATCAACCTCTTTGTTTTTTGTATTCCAGAGAGAAGAACGGTCAGCTGTGTTTATAACGATCGCGGGTGTCAGGCGGCTCCGATTTGGCTTCCCCGCTGCCGAGTGGGGCGGGAGTGCGCCGAACGGCACTGCATGCTCACCCCTAGCTGCCAGCTCGTGACTGACGTAGACCTACGTCGATTTGCGCAGCAGAGCCACATTGCCGCAGTAAATAGTCGGTGGCTGGTCAGGAACCGGTAAATGGCAAGCGCTCGCATATTTGCACATCAGTATGTAAATACAGCTGTGCTGTATTCATGTAGCTGCTGCATCCCCATAGGGTAACAAACAGCAACATGTTTCTCTGTAGCCTCAGCATTAAAGATGAATGAACAGGAGACAGAGGCTCCTGTTCGTTCAAAAACTGAAGCATAGTAAACACAGTTTGTTATGCTCAGTTATCACAGGAGTGATCGTTACCGAACGCTCACTGTGTCTATTAAGAGAAGGAAGGGGCCGGTAAATTACATATTTACTGGCCCCTTCCCACTCTCTTACTCCTGACAGCTGACACATCCCCCTGTGTACCCGCACCACCCTGCTTTAGAGAGGAAAGCCGACAGCACTGCGGGGGAGGACATAGACAGACGGGGAGAATAAATGTGGGCGGGACAGGGAGGAGGATCCGGAGGGGGAAATTACAGGAACTAGCCACTATAAGGTTGATTTACTAAACGCAAACATATTGTGCACTGCAAGTGCAGTTGCTATGGATCTGAGGGGAAGTTCTAAAATAAGGGGAAGCTCTGCTGATCTGATCTCTATCATCCAATTATGAGAAAGAAAAAATGCAGTTTTTTATTTTCCTTGCATGTTCCCTCAGATCTAGAGCAACAGTGCACAGACCATTTACCTTTAGTAAATCAAGCCTTATGGGTCTCTCCCTCCAGCAGCTGAATGCCGGTGAGAGGGAGAGGGGGAGAAACCAGCTTTTAGCTGCTGCACATAGTGCATAGTTCCTGTACTTGCCCCCCTACCCCTCCGCGCATGATCCTCCTCCCAGTCCAGGCCCCCCACAGGAGGACCGATGGTACCAAACCACCCCCCCCCCCCCATCAGGGGCCCTGAATATACAAAAGTTCAGTTAAAGAAAAACCATGCAAAAACGGAGAATTGGTTTTGGTGGGCAACAAAACTATATAGAAAAACTGCATGTAAAAATCGAATTTCCAACTGAAAATGATATTGGTGAATGGTGAATGGGTTGTACTTCTTCTCCTGAAGTATGACCTAAAAGTAGAATTATTATTAAATAATGGTCACATTTATTAAATCTGGATGTAGATTTATTTAACTATTTAAATGTGCCAAACTATTCCAGAGTACACATTAAAGCAATTGTAAAAGAAATGTTTTTTTTTTTTTAACAAACATCTCTATACTTTCCTGCTCTGTGTAATAGAATTGCACAGAGCGGCTCAGAACCTCCTCTTCTTGGTTCCCCTGCCAGCACTCCTGGCTCCTTATCTAGTGGTGGGGTAGTAGTGGGGTCTAGTACCCCCATGGGAAGCTGCTTCCCATGGGTTCACTCGTGTATGCTCACTCGTGAACTCCGCTGCTGCATCCATTGATACAGACAATGGGACTCGGGCCACGCCCCAGCTCTCTCGTCCCTGGCTTTGATTGACAGCACTGGGAGCCAATGGCCCAGAGAAGCTATAGCCGTGCACAGCATTGGATCGAATAAGGGCTCAGGTAATTATAAAGTGGGAAGGGGTGAGGGGCCAAATTTGATGCCCAAATATTTTTTACCTTAATGCAAAGAATGCATTAAAGTGGATGTAAACCCTCACATATACCCAGTGCAATGAACAGCCTCAGATTCTACACAGGGCTGAAACAAATCCTCCTACATATGTTTTACTTGCATATCTGCTGTCTTCAGCTTTCTACACTGTTTAGAAAGTGCACATCGTCTTACAAATTTTGTTTCCTCATTCAGCAATGAAAGGGGAGTCTAGGCATACACTGTGTGACAGCTGATTGGAGGAAAGGCACCCACCCCCACTCCATATATAAGCAGTGGAAGGAAGAAACATGCAGAGCTGTGCTGTGAATAGACCATCTCTCTGCTTATCTACCTCTATGCACCCTTCCAGACACAAATTTCCAGCTGCTTTTATCTCCTGTGTTGGAGAACTTGTCAGAAGTTATCATGTTGATAACAGAGGACTGAAGCAGCAGAAAGACATGGGACTTGAGCGTTGGAGAGAGATAAGTAAACACTACAGATATATGTGCATAGGTCAGATTACATCCACTTTACCTGCTTAAGGCCTGCCTCACATACATATACTGCGGCAGGGGGGCCCTTTAGTGCAAGGTATGGTACAGGTACGTGATTTTTTCTTCCAGGTCTGGGACGCACGTGCGCTCCGCTAGTGACCTGCTCCTACTGTGAATGGACACGGCAGGGGCCAATCAGCATCTGCTGGGACCCGCCGATCATTCCTGGGGCAGACAGAACGACGGTCTGCCTATGAAAACAAAGAGAAGACAGATATATTGTGTTTCTGCAAAGCAGGAACATGGATCGCTGTCTTCTTGCAGTACAAGCACCTCCCACACAGTTAGAAAGCACCCCCTAGGGATACATGTAATCCTTTGATTGCCCCTGATGTTTACCCCTTCCCTGCCAGTGTCATTAGTACAGTAACAGTGCCTATTACTCAGTGCTGATCACTTTATTAGCGTCACTGGTCCTAAAAACAGTGCCGAATGTGTCACTTGGTGTCTGATTTGTCTGCCGCAATGTCGCAGTCTCGCTATAAGTCATTGATCAGCACCATTACTAGTAAAAAAAAATAAAAAAAAACAATCTATGAAAATTCCATAAAAATAACCCACAGTTTGTAGACGCTATCCCATCTTTTGCCCAAACCAATCAATAAGTGCTTATTGGGATTTTTTTACCAAAAATATGTAGAACTGCCCCATAGGGAGCTGCTGAAGATTACACTTAAGGAATAAGGATTCCCCTGGGTTACCCATAGCAACTGCAAGCGGAAATCTTAGTACTTTATATTCTTGGCTCAGTCAAAGATAAGTCCAGGGGATGTTGTTTTTGTGGTTTTATTGTAATTGGGATGGGAGAAGGGATGAGTGGGATACTCCAACTGTTAACTATTCATAATGCTGAGGACTCTAAACTTGAGAATGCGGCAAGACCGCTGCTTCATCCTGACACTTGAATAAAGATGAGGTAAGTGTTTCCATTAAATTTCTCTTCAGGGTACTCCCCCAGTACCCCCTTTCTTACTGGGCTAACTGACACCCGTCCACTGACTCTACACTCTGGAGTGGTCCCCCTTCCTCGGCAGACCCCTGGGCAAGTTCCTCTGTACTCGGGGACACTGTTTTTCCAGATTCTGCTGTGCCCCAACTCCTGTAGTCAGCTTCTCCTGGACTTCTGGGTTCAGTCTCACGCCCCGGTACACCAGGCCGACTGCCTGTGACCACCATTAACTGTTGCAGAAGAGGAGGCAGCCGCCACCCTCCTTCTAGGACCTGGCTTCCTGCCCAAAGACCTCTATCTCGTGTCAGGGGAGGGCTGGCAGCCTTAAGCCTGGGGGGCAAGTCAGGTCAAGTGGCCCGTTGAACTACCGAATCAACTCACCATCCATGCCCAGCTTTTTAGTGGGACTGCGACATTGCGACGGACAAATCTGACACAAAGTGACACTTTTTGGGGACCAGTGACACTAATACAGTGATCAGTGCTAAAAAATGCACTGCTACTGTATAAATGACAATGGCAGGAAAGGGGTTAACACTAGGGGTGATCAAGGGGTTAAGTTTGCTCCTAGGGAATGCTTTCTTACTGTGTGGGGGATGGATGTACTAGAGAAAATAAAAAGATCTGTGTTTCAGCTCAGCTGAAACACAGATCTCCATCTTCCTGTGACAGAACAGCCGTCTGCCTTGTTTACAAAGGCAGACCGCCGTTCTGTCATTCTCCTGCATGATCGCAGGTGACCTGCTGATTGGCTCCCGCTGTGTCGCGTCCCCTAGAACCCGTGCACAAAATCACGCATCGGTATGTGATTTTGCACAGCCAGGCCGCCCTGCCACACTATATATGCGGTGGGCGGTCTGGAAGTGGTTAAGCTGGATGAATGGGTCCTGTAGTCCTGCACTAGTTGGGGGATCGGGGGTGGGTGACACATGCTGAGCTCTGAGGGGCTTATGCTGGGACCTGTAGTCCTTCACTTTTGGGGGGATTACATCCCCAAAAGCAAAGGACTGCAAGTCCCAGCATGAACCCTGGCTGAGATCTACACATGTGACCTCCTCCTTTGCGGCCAGCTTATGCTCCCATGACACAAGGGGGAGCACTAGGGGACCTCAGGGACCCAATACCTTTAAAGAGGTTGTAAACCCATGAAACTATTTTTTTTTTTTTTTTTGCTGCAACCTGAAAGAGAAACCCATAATGAGCTAGTATGCATCGCATACTACCTCATTATGAAATACTTACCTTAGAACGAACCCCCGCTTACCTGTATGACGGGCGACATGTCCAGTCACCCGTCTCCTGGGATTGCGGCATCCAGCCATCTGATTGGCCAGAGCCGCGGGAGCCGACGGTCACGGCACCGGACTCTGAAAAGATGGCACCAGCGGCCGTTCCTTCAGAGCGCATGCGCCAGTGACGTCACTGGCTGCATGTCAGGTAATTATCTCTTTAAAGAGGAAGTAAACCCTCCTCTGACACTTTTACCTATAGGTAGTGTAAATATCTCCTAAAAATGCACCGTTTAGGAGATATTTACCTTACATGCAGCCAGTGACGTTACTGGCGCATGCGCTCTGAAGGAACGGCCGCTGGTGCCATTTCTTCAGAGTCCGGTGACGTCACCACGGCTCCGGCCAATCAGATGGCCGGATGCCGCGATCCTGGAAGACAGGCGACTGGACATGTCGCCCGTCATCCAGCTAAGCGGGCGGCACGGCGGGGGCTCATTCTAAGGTAAGTATTTCATAATGAGCTAGTATGCGATGCATACTAGCTCATTATGTCTCTCTTGCAGGGTCAAAAAGAGAAAAAAAAAGGGTTTACAACCTCTTTAACTGGACTGTATACAGCATGTATATTGATGTATAGCTGCTCCTGGCTCTAAATACTTGTCTCATACCTGTATAATACAGGTATGAGACAGGTATATAGTGCCAGGAACAGCTATACATCAATATACAGGCTGTATACAGTGCCAGGGGGAAAGTACAGGGAAAAAATGTCCACATGTCACTTTTTTTTTTGTCACTCACTGGCTGCCGCTGCTCTTCTCCGAGTCCCGACCACCTCAAAGACACTGTCCACCGCACCGCAGCAGGTAACTTCACTAGAATCAATCTGGATTGCCGCTGACCCGCTGTTGCCCGTTGCAGACTTGCATTTTCCTAGGCCAGGCCAGCCACCTCTTCTGCATCGGCCCCACGTTGATGGGATGGAGGGAGGAGCCGAAGGTGGGAGGGGCCGGGCGGCTGGGGCCAGTGATCGGCGCGGAGGACGGCCGACGGCTTTGCATGATGGGTCTCCTCTCCTCTCTGCTCTGGAGACCGCTACGTCACTGGTTGCTAGACGCTAAGCGGCCGGTGATCTAGCAACCAGGTCTCCAGGGCAGGGCCATGGCAGGAAGTGACAGCGTGTCTGTGACTGTGACTCACTGACTAGCGACATACCATACCGACGGACGGCGGTACTGACCCCAAACTGAGCGGCCTTTTCTGAGGGGGATTAGACCGGCCCGGGGGGAAATTGCCACCTTGCCCCCCGGGCCAGCCCGCCTCTGCCCATAGCTTTATATACCCTTCCCCATGATGCACCACTGTCTGTGCCAACCCACTGGGATTGGCCGGAAGGAGGTGACTGACGTGAAGATGGGCCAATAGTTATATGACCTGCTTAACTGGAGAAGATTCTATCCATACTTGATTGTATGGCTGGGAAGGCTCCCCTCAATGGCAGAACAGAATTAACACTGACTGTGTTGATGGGGGAATCAACCATGGTTGCAGGAAAGAAAATCAAATTATCTATGGCTTGCCTTAGACATATCATGGGCTGAATTAACACATCCGCATTGTGGTGCCTTGCTGCTTCTTTGGTATTGCTTCCAGCAATAGGGATGAATGGAAATGCCTATATAATATGTTGTGTAAAAATAACTACACCTAAAATGCACCATTTGATGCATCTAGCTCAACAATCGACCAATCAGGCCCGATGTGACAGTCTGGCATTTCTGGAATCTGCAATTGGCTCCAAAAGATGTGCTGTGGCATCAGTAACAGCAGGCAGTGCTGAGACAAGGTCATCCAGTGCCCAGGGCAAAGATGCCAAACTGCAACCCCTCCCTCATTAATGATGGGCATGCTTAGGGGCTCCTATGATCAGCAGTCACTTGCTTGTCAAAATCACTGCCACTGTCATTACTCTTGTCAGCCTTGTAATAGAAAAAATGCACCCATGTCCCTACAGTAAACCATTGTGCCCAGGGCAGCCGCCCCCTCCCACCCACCCCTTGTCCCGGCACTGATGGCAGGGTATATATATATATATATATATATATATATATATATATATATATATATACTGTATATTGTTGTCTTTGTCTTTTTTGCTCCCAGTCCTGCCACGTGATCCAAATCATGTGCTATTTGAATTGAACCTCCCTGTATTTACTTGCTAATATAATGCCATTTTTAAGAGTGAAAGAATAGTTTTAACATCAGTATGTTGTGTTCTTGTCTTTTTGCAGGTTGTATTCTCTGCACTGGTCCCATCTGCATATTACTACGGCTTCAGAAAATCCTGACGCTGGTGTGTGTGAGTGCCCGTGGAAGCAGCTATGGGTGAGTACCTGGATAAAGCAACAGTATTTCTCATATACATTCACAATAGCGTAATAATATTCATATGCTCATTCCAAAATCTTTTTTTAGATGTATAGGTTTAGATATACAGTAGAGTCGTTTTCCGTGTCTTGTGAGTTTAATTAAAAGAAGCGTCTCTGTTGGACTTTTAGTAAAGGTCTCTTTTTTTTTATTCCCTGAATATTATACTGAATATTATACTATTATTATATTATAGTAATCAGGGCTTTTTGTCTCAGAGAATAGGTGCAGGAACTCTCCCCTTCTGAGCCCCCCCCCCCCCAGTGTCTGCCCACCTACCCTCCTCTGAGCACCGTGCCTTGATTCCACTCCCTACCCTTCTCTCAGTACTGTCCCAAGTATCATTTTGTGGTGCTAAATAATTTGTATGGAATTTATTCTGGTCTGATAACAAGAAAAGTAGTAAAATGGACCCCCCCCCCCGCAACAGTAGACCCCACCCCAGCAGCTATAGATACCTCACACAAAAATAGTCCCCCCCAACAACAATGGACCCAACCCCAGCAACAATGAACCAACCACAGCAACAATAGACCCTTCCCCAGCAACAATAGTTCCCCCACACAACAATAGACCACCCACAACAAACAACCAGCCTAAGAAACAAAAGACCGACCACAGAAACATTAGACCCTCCCAGCAGCAACAACAAATCTCCAAGCAGCTAGCATCAACAGACCCTCCAGCTGCAACAACAGATCTCCAAGCAGCCAGCAACAATATACCTCTACCTCAACAGTAGATCCCTACTGGCAACATAAGACCCCCCCCAGCAATAATAGAGCTCCCCACCAGCAACAATAGACCCTCGCACAAAAGCAAGTCCCCACCAGCCACAACAGATCCCCAAGCAGCCAGCAATAATAGACCCTCTAGCACACCCTACACCCCTTGCCATTACATACATTCAGTGCTTGAGGTGCCCCCGCGTTCCTGCTGAAAAAAAGCCCTGATAGTAATGCAAATCAGAGACCACCCACAGGATGCGGTCATTCCTTTTGACCACTCACAGATTGTTTTGTGAGTGACGTCAGCAAGACATGGTTGCACTTCCCCCATAAACATGTGGTCAATTGGATTTGCGGCAGCCATCTTTACACACGAAGTCAAAGCTCATTAAACCACCTGTGGGTGAGAGATATTATTACACATGTATAGGAACATTTGTTATGAATCAGTTAAAAATATCCACAACTGATACACTTCCTTTCTTTCCGATAATGTGCCCTAAAGAGTGACCACTATGAGGTCCTGTGCAGGATGAGTGACACCCGGCATCATTCAAACCACTTCCTGTGAGTCCAGGGTGTCACGGATCCAGCGATACTGGAACTGGGCTTTAAAGGGACTGTAAAGTTTTCAATATATGTTTTTCTTTTCTGAAATATGAAATATTGCATTTTGCAGCCTGCAAGTTAGTGTGATCACGTCAGTTCATCACCAACTTCACCACTTTATTGTAAATGGACTGCCATTGAGAACATAAAAAGGAGAACACACCGCTCCTCCACTTCATAGGGCTCAATTAGACAGAGGCTGATAGTGGGCAGCAGATAAGACCTTTACAACAAAAAAAAAACCTAGACCTGCTTATAGTGAAAAGCTAAGGGGTGGCAGTAATACCAGGTTAGATTGGACATTGGCTTCCATAGAAAACACAATAATTTTATCCTTACTTTCCCTTTTATAAAATGCACCCGTTAGACCCAGTTTATTGTTGGATTGACAGCTTCGTTGGTCGATGATGGCCTATTGCTGTGAACAGGTTAAATGCATTGCTGCCTGCTGGCATTTGGAAAGACTCGCTGCTCTGGTGTCTTTTCTCTCATTCTCTCTTTCTCCATGGCAACGGCAATGTTGAAGTACTTCAAAGAGGCTCAACTCTTTTCTGATGACAAAAAAAAGTGTATTTATAGCACAATTTATTTATTTATTTCCAATCTTGTTGTAAACAGGGGTTTCCAGTGGCTTCCTGGCAGTACCAAAATGAGGAGCAAGCTTAGCACACAGTTTATGTATGCAAGCTCTTGGGACAAGGCTTAGCATTTGCAGTTGTTTGTCAAACAGAAAAAGCATGGAAGATAAAATAATCCAGTGAGAGAAGAGCACATCACAATTTTATGATATGTGAGTTCTGATCTCACCCCGGAGCATGTTCTGAGTAGATATAACTTATGGTGAAATCGATACGGGGAAGTAGTTTATCACTGTTTGATGCATCCTCTTCTTTTTATACCATTTAATAATACTTAGATTGATTCATACGGCAGCCAAGGTGTTTAGATACCACCATCACTGTGGTGAACAATAAAACAATGACTTCAGGCTTTTTTAAATTAATATAGTGACTGTAGAACATTATTTATCAAAATATTCTCTGTGCCACGTATTGTACAAAAATGATATGTGTATAGTGCTTCTTACTCTGTGCAATCCTATAACATCTATTACCTACTGTATATGTTGTTGCTCAAACTGCAATGTGGTTACATAGTTACATAGTTTGTGAGGTTGAAAAAAAGACATCAATCCATCCAGTTCAACCTATGATGTGTGTGTGTGTTTGCTGTTACCTTTACATTGTATACCCCTGTATGTTGTGGTCTTTAAGGTGCCCATCTAATAGTTTTTTGAAACTATCAATGCTCCCTGCTGATACTACTGCTTGTGGAAGAGAATTCCAAATCCTTACTGCTCTGACAGTAAAGAACCCCTTACGTATTTTAAGGTTAAAACGTTTTTCCTCTAGTTTTAGTGAGTGGCCATGTGTCTTATTATATTCCCTTTCTCTGAATAGTTTGTTCCTTATGCTCGGGTCGCCAGTACAGTATTTGTACATTGATATCATATCCCCCTCAAGCGTCTCTTCTCCATAGAGAATAAGTTCAATGCTTTTAGTCTTTCCTCATATTTGATGTCCTCCATTCCCCTAATTATTTTTGTTGCCCTTCTCTGGACTCTCTCCAGCACATCCTTCCTGAGGACCGGTGCCCAGAACAGGACAGCATACTCCAGGTGTGGCCGGACCAGAGTCTTGTAGAGAGGGAGAATAATCTCTTTATCTCTGGAGTGAATCCCCTTTTTTATACATCCCAGTATTTTGTTGGCTTTGCTTGCAGCGGCTTGGCATTGCATGCCACTTCCAAGCCTGTTGTCTACCAGTACCCCCAGGTCCTTTTCCATCCTAGACTCACCCAGAGGTTCCCCCCCCCCCCCCCAGTGAGTAGCTTGCTTTCGTGTTTCTGACGCCCAAGTGCATTACTTTACATTTTTCAACATTGAACCTCATCTACCATGTAGTTGCCCACCCCATTATTTTGTTCAGGTCTGCTTGCAAGGTTTCCACATCCTGCATAGGAGATATTGGCATGCTTAGTTTAGTATCATCCACAAATACTGATATTGTACTAGATATCCCCTCCTCTAGATCATTTATGAATAAATTAAACAGGATTGGTCCAAGGACAGAACCTTGGGGGGACCCCGCTTTTCACACCCGCCCAATCCGAGTACTCCCCATTAATCACCACCCTCTGTACTCTCCCCTGGAGCCAGTTCTCTATCCAGGTACTCACCCTATGGTCCATACCAATGTACCTTAATTCCCACACACCCAATCATATTATTTTATTAAAATGTGTCACGCAACATGTATCAAACTTTATGGTGAGTGTTATCATATGGGGTATTCGTTTTGATGAAACATAACACATAAGAGATTATATTGGATCACATTTTTATTTTGTTTGGGCATAGAGTATACAGTATGTACAGTATAAGATATATGATATGGTTTAATAGAGATAGCTGTAGAAGAGAGACACTGGAAATTTAAAAAAAGTTCTTAAAATAAACAGATTATATTCACTGTGTCTTCTTTTGCACCTTCTCATGCAGTATTCCCCAGTGAGTTCCACCGCCATTCACACTTTACACTCACCTCAATATATTATACACAAATAGGTCACCACACGCATTCCCCTTTGGGGAGTTTCATACACCTCCTCGGGATGCCTCCAATTATTGCCACCTGGTCACCTCTTTAGCTCATAAACAATAGGGACAGCAGTAATCTTAAAAAGGTGGCAAACCACATAAAAAAAAACAGGACCCCCAATAGCTCGTAATATGTCAGAAGGTCGGCAGGACCCTAAATTATACCTCAGGGGACTGTAAGCATTGTACTTATGGATGGTTCTGTTGGCATTCCATTCATAATTGGCCAGTTCTACAAGGAAGTTGGTTATTCCTTCCAAGAGGAAGGAATCACTGACTTCCTCGGTTATTCCTTCCAAAAGGAAGGAATAACTTACTATCTCGTAGAAATGGCCAATTATGAACGGAATGTCAACAGAACCATCCATAAGCACAATGCCTACAGTTCCCTGAGGTTCGGTTAGGCTGCCTGTCATTGTGATTGGTCAAAAGGAATGTGGAGGAGGGCAGCAGGATTTAATCCTCATGTTAGTAAATAGATAGGAAGTATATAATATTTACTTGTTTTAATTTTTTTTTTTACATTTCTTTAGTTACTTCCTGGTTTCTTGCATAGGGAAATTATGTCATACATTCCAGGCAGGGTCAGCACTACCTATAGGAAAGGTAGGCGCCGGCCTAGAGCGCACATCGACGAGGGCGCTGTGGCCCAGCTCAGTGCCAAGAAACACAGTCCCCCCACCTCCACTGCCCACTCACCCACCCGCTGGCTTGCCCACTGCACATCCCCTGCACGTTGCACATCCCTGCCCGCTGCAATGAATCTCTCTTGTGAATAGCAACCACCAGCCAATCTCTGTAGGCAGCGGAGGCTGGTGATATAACAGAAGGCCCCTTTACGTTTCAATCAGCAGAAGACAAACACCTTGTGCCTAGAGTCTCGAAGCCTGGAACCATCTTCCAGGTGTACATGCTTAGCCGACCGCATTCCAGAACCAGAAAAGTTGTGGTTTACCTAATGACCAGTGAGACAAAGCATTTAGGAGATGTTCACGGCCACTCCTCTATCCTATAGGATCATTGCTGCAAAATGAAATTGCCCTGGAGCTGCCTGTGGTTGTAGAGTGTGTTTGCCACATCTGCTGGAGGTATCAGAGGGAGGATGATGGAGGTGATAGTACTTGCTGCCCTGCTGGCGTGTGCAAGAGGCACCCTTATCCCTAAGCCTGAAGTTCAGATCACAGTGCTGGAGAAGCCTTATATCTGCAAGAGGAGGACTAAGAATGGGGACATGCTGCTGGTGCACTTTGAAGGCTTCTTGGAGTGCAACGGGACCCTCTTTTATTCAACATGAGTCCTCCATCCCCACAGATGATGGAGCTCATTCACATGGGGGTATAGAATGCTGCCCTTAGATATGTATAGTGTTGTATGTAACTGAAGGCAGCACTATAGTGATCAATGGTGTTATACACACAGCTGTGTCGGCAAACAAATGGGAAATAGAGAAAAATGAGGGGAAAAAGAGAAAATAGTAAATTATATATGACTGTACATATACCTGGGGCTGTCGCTACCTATAGGCAAGGTAGGCGTCCGTCTAGAGCGCACATCAGTCAGGGGCACCGCAGCCTATGTTAGTTCAAAAAATGTATGCGTATAAGTGGGCAGGACAAATGGGTGGAGTAAGAGGTGGATCCAGGGACCAGCAAAATGAGGTTTCATCTAGGATGTCAAAAATGCTTGCACCAGCCATGGGCCCAGGGGTTTTCAAGAGGGGAGGAGAGGAGGAGGGTTTTTTTCAGCTAAGTACACTTGCCTGAATGCGTGCCCTGGACCCAGGGGTCTTCAGGAGGGGAAGAGAGGAGGAGGGGTTTTCTCAGCTAAGTATACTCGCCTACATGCGTGCTTGAGATAAGGGTAGATGGATTCCAGGAAGTAAAGGCTATATGAATCATTTGCCCTTACTCAAGATGGCCACGGTCAGATATGCTAGGGGGTGTTTTGCAAAGCGATTTCTCAACACAATAAAGCATAGAGACATGAATGCATGTGGCAGTTTGCTTTGAATTTTAAGAATGCCTTAAATAGCGTTTTTGGTATGTGGTGCTCAGATGCAGGGAAGATCCACTTTAAATCTAGCTAATACAGCATTTTAACCAGAATAACACAGCAGCACGTGAACATACATTTAGTTGTCCCCTAAAGTACCGCAGAAATAATTTTTTATTAAAAAAATATTTATTATCTCAAGAGTCTATTTCTCAGACCATCCCTTTTGTATCTTACTTTCGCCATTATGGAGAATTTTACGAATAACAGACCAATAGCAAGACACAAGGGAGCAGATCAACGCACTGATAAAGTCAACATTTTCATAATAAAGAGCTCTAGGTTTTGGAAATATGGGTCTGTTAGAGAAAACGGAGTCCCATGGTGCCACAAAGCTAGAAAGAACTTTTAAGCTGCAATAAAGGCTGACAGTCCCCTCGTAGAACGTTAGAGTGACAGAAGGATGCAGCCACCAAAGATTTTAGGATCTCCAGAGAAGCCAAAGCAGTCTGGGAATGGGCACTTGCTGATATGATGATAAGGGAAAAGAAAGTTCTTGCAGTAAGGAACAATGTCACCGATAGTGAGCCTTACCATTCTAGTTCACACGCTTTATAAGCCCTGATAAAAGGGTTGTGCCCGAATATCTGAAACACTTGGTTTTTTTAAGTTAAGAAGAGCAAACACCTGTAATTGTAGCAAGGATGGCGTAAGGATCAGCCGCCTGCTGCTCTGGGATGTCAAACCTCACACATCCCAGGAGGCAGTGTTTTAGTAGGGCTTAGTATTGGCGTCCTAAGGACCTAGTAGAGCACCCCGCGGCATGTCTGTGCATGGGCAGAATCTTACAATCAGGAAGGTGTGACCGTCTCCTGGAAAAAGGTGTTTCAAGATGACAGCATAGAAGCAGACCATCAAAAAGAGAATATAAGCTGCAAAGAAGACAACATTAAACTTCATGGACTTTTATTACCATATTTCCAGAGACAATTGTTAGAAAGACAGACAGACAGATAGATAGATAGATAGATAGATAGATAGATAGATAGATAGATAGATAGATAGATAGATAGATAGATAGATAGATAGATAGATAGATAGATAGAGTCACGCCCATACAACGTCTTTTGATGACGAAACGGTTTCATGGTGTCACCTACTTCCCCTTGGATCCATTGAATTTTTGCTGGGCGAGGCTTTCTCATTCATTTGAGCAGCCACGGCGTTCTGGTAAGCTGCATTCAACACTTGTGCACCGAGGTGTCCCCACCCTACACTTTTCTTGGATGTCACGGGAAGGAGCGTCTCTCACAGTATTCTCACTTGGATTTATTTGGACTTGCACCATTATATATATTTTTTTTTTCTCTTGGCTGGGACTTTATTCACCTTAATTCCCTTGGATTCCTTACAGTGTTTAATGGATGATTTTCACCAGTATTATATTTTTTTATGTTATTTCTAGCGCTACACTTTTTTATTATTATAGATAGATAGAACAGAGGGGCGACAGACTAAATGCAGCATTAAAATCAAGAGTTTAATTTTAGTTTAAGACAAGTGGCAACTTGTCTTAATCTATAATTAAACTCTTGATTTTAATGCTGCACTTAATCTGGCACCCTTCTGTTCTTCTCTTCCCTTAAACAGAGTTGTTGGCTTCTCTAAAGGCACTGACGCCATTTGCTGTTTGGTTATCCCACATCCCATGGACTTTACCAAATGGACTTTTTACTATATCATGATGTTTCCTGATGCTTGAGACCATATGCTGTTGTGATACATCCCTCTAGGGCCACTATACACTGAGATAGATAGACAAACAGACATGCAGACAGACAGACATCCTACCTAGATAGTTAAAGTGCCTCTTTAAAGTAAAACTAAATCCTCGAGTTAAAGAATAGATGTCAGTGTACCATATAAAGCCTGAATTCTGAGGCTTGAGTGGTACACACTTAATCATAGTCAGGTGCTTGGCATTTTACATGGCAGGAGTTTGTGGGCAGGGCCAACTCACCCGGTGCACCCAGGGCCTTTTTACACTTCTTCTTCCAATGTACGCGCTCGCTAATGCCTAAGACCAGGCAGGGCCGCATTTATGTGGCATCAACATTATGGTGGTGTTCCAACCCAGAAGCATGCCGCACACCCTGGTGTCTCTGTATTATAACCTGAAGCTGTGCCTCCCGGTCCAATGATACATACACCTGCTCAGGATGCAACATTTTGAAGTAAACACCACAGAACAATGTAATGTTCCACCAGTCCAGCTTGACTCTGCTACTTATCTCCCAGTGACAGAACAGGGTCCCACCGGCCACTAGCGCAAACCCCATGTGCACGCATATTTAAATCTTTCTTCTTCCGTACCATATAGCTTGGTCTCTAGGGTCTCCAATTGCTGGGACATCGAACGCTCGGGAGGTAGGCTATGAACCGCTCCCCTCACTATATATGAAACCCGTCACTCCTGCTGGTACCGCTCTCACGCTGTCTGGCTGTTATATTATCCCTGTTTTGTACTTGTTTCCTCTAGTAATGCCATGTCACCACTAACCCCGTGTATGTGTGTGTGTGTGTGCATTCAGGCCCTGTTTTTACAAACATCATTACCACCATGCACCCCTTTAAGTAATTTCAGCTCAGGCTCGGACAAAGTTTCAAAAGTTTTACTGGAAACTCTCAGTATAACAGTTCCAAAACAAAGTACACAGTCTTTTTCCTGAACTAATCCCTAACTCAGGTTTGTGGCTGCCCCAACGTTCCTGCACAAGCAAGTGTCCATTTATACAGCAGAGTCCACAGTGGCAGATCTTCAAAGCTGGTGTCCTTCAGGGAGGAATACAGGTCCCACAATCCCCCTACATGTGGAAGGTTCCTAGTGGCAGATGAGGCCACTCTTGCTGGAGATTATTATGCTGTGTCTAGTCTGTGTCTTTTCCCAATGCAGACTGTCTGTCTGGGCAGAGCCCTCCTCTCTTTTATTATCCGCACAGAGGGAGAAGCAGAGCTCAGAAGAAGGTGCAGGAAACAGATTAAATGTTTCCCTCCCAGTTGGGGCGTTGGCTGTCTCACCAACCAACATTTCAATCTGCTTACACGTTTTTTGCATTGGCACGTTGTATTGTAGGCACATGTGAGAATGTACCAACGAGCATGATTGTGATAGTCTTACTGGGAGACTACAGAGGGCAAGCATAGCTAGTGTGTTTTAATTTCATGAAATCATTTTATAGCCACATTATGATTAATACTGCCTGTACCCCATGCCGATTTTACCAGCTCGCCTTATTCTTCCTAGCACCAAACAATTGGTTGAATAGCATCACATATAAAAAGTGCAGCGCTTAATAAATCTGCAATAAAGAACTTGTGCATATAACTGTGAAAATTAGCGAAAAGAAACAGTGCATACGTATCACAAAAAGTGAGTCCATAGTTCACATAACATGGTGAGAAAATACTGGAAAACCCAAAAAGTGAAGCTGAAGTGTTCAGATATCCAGAATCGTCAGTGAGAAAGAACCCAGCACCAACATAGAAAGCATATGCGCTCACCAGAGAATATGGACCCAGGTACCTTACAGTAAATTGGTCAAACAGGCCAAGTAAGCCTCATAGGAGAAAGTGGCTCGATCATGAGGGATGGTCGATCAAAATAGACCCATATATTCCTGGATTATGCTGACTTGGTCTTGGTAAAAAAACAGCTACAGACTTCGGCAGGTAACCAGCATATAAAAAACAAAGTGATTACAGACAGGGAAAAAGGGGACTGACGCGTTTCGTCATAGAGGACTTATTTATAGGGATTTCCAGTCAAACTAATCACTTCAAGTATATATATATAACTTTTAAAATATTGATAAATGATGTACTACCCCTGTTGACAGCGGTCCTGGAGTTGTACATCGCCATGGTGATCCAAAATGGTTCTGATGTGCGGCTCAAGTCTGGGTTTCAAATAAACCAAGCCTCAATGTCAGGACATGTTAGGAGAATGTAAAAGAGGGCATCCCTACACCAGACGGGACATGCTGAGGTCTACTCTCCAAGCCTCACTCAGGACCAGGCAACGGACCTAATCCTCAGATTTGTGTAAAGTCATTACAATGACAAATGAATAATTCATGCATCACCACCAAAAATGGCAGAAAGATCAATTGCATATACAGTAATCCCCCGCTCCATCGCGGTTCAGTTTTTGCGGTCCCGGTAATTCGCGTTTTTTTTGTAATGTTATTTTACTATATAAATCATTAAAAATGAAATATTTTTGTGTTTTCCATAGCTCTTGCTCTGTCTCTTAGTATCTTTTATGTGTTTAAATGAGTTTCTATTGTTTTAAAAGTGTGTTTAAAGACCTTAAAATGCTTCTACACGTACAGTGACAGTAAAATAAACATGCCTACAATGCATTTTAATAGGGTTTTTCTATTTCGCAGAATTTCACTTTTCGCGGCTGGGTCCGGAACGTAACCCCCGCAATGGAGGGGGGTTTACTGTATATCTAAATGAGTGGAAAACAAAAATGGGGAGATGATGATCAACTCCAGGGCAGCTTGTACAGGTGTCCTATTGCACAATGTAGAGGGGGGATCGATGTGAAGATATCAACCACTCCCCTAACAGAGTGATAATATTCATTTTAAAAACTACAATACCAGAAAACTGTAAAACAACTGAGCAAAAAATAACGAACAATAAAATACTATGGTCGTTTACCTCAAAGGTGACTAGGTTCACAACAGACTCCCAAGAGGCTCCCAAGAGGCTCTAACGGCCATAAAAAATTAGACATATGGAAGAAAATGGAGAAAAAACTACCCAAAAGAACTACCTAAATGTAATAATAGAAGAATAACTACTGTTAGAATGTGACAGACATGGGTGCCTGGATATACTCATTCATAGGCATTGCGGTGCTAAGTGACCATGGCCCAATGTGAAATTCACTGCCTTATTTGATCCATTAGGAACATAATGATGCAATAATCCTGTTTAGAAATAACATGTCTTCAGCCTGTCCAATCCGCTGGCTTTGATTCCTGAATCCCCTTTGATCTTGCTCGCTGTGATAAGGAAGCTCTCAGGGGATTTATTCTGCATGTCTACCCAGCAGTCTTTCCTTAATAAGATAAAATGTGTGGTAATTGAGAACCGCATGTAATTAGCATACAGTAAATAGTCTGCTTTAGGTCATCTTCGCCTGTCTCAGTCATTTCTGTATTTCTACCCTGCCTGGGTCCTAGGAATTATAAATCAGTGCATCTTCATTCTACCAACATTTAAAAAAAAATCATATTTGCTGGCTTGCAGCCATCAAAAACCAGTAAAAATCATTTTTTATTAAAAAAAATAAATAAATAAAAAAATAAAAAACAAGCACTAAAAAAAAATATGAGATCAGCAGCTGTAGGTGTGGGAAATAGATTTCTCAATTTTGAAATATATGCTAAAATGCCTGCATTCTATGTTTAACATACAAAACCTCCATATTAAGCCCGATGCAATTTTTTTTTAATAAATGACATACCGGTACATTGTTACATCCTCAAGTAGAACACAAAGGGAGACTTTTAAAGCAACAGTATGACTTGACATGGCCATACTGAGGTTTAAAAAAAATACTGCATGTGCTTTACAAATATGTTAAGTTGGATTCAGGATTCTAAAGCCAGTACTGCTCTTTTTGAAAATAAGGGCAGAAGAAAAACAAGAAGAGAGTCTGGCCTTGTGATCTGTCAAAGTCATATATAGTATTTGGACTCTCCTTTATACACGGAGTCCTCCCTACTGGCATTCTCTGATTAGATGAGGTGGAGACCATGACATCACCACCCCATCTCTCCACTACATCCAATCAGATATCCCATTGCATTTATTGAGCAAAATGCAGGGCATTCTCTCAATGGCACCCACAAGTTCAGTCTGTAAGAAAGAAGATATCAGAAGGAAAAAAAAGAAGAGAGTCTGGCCTAATGATCTGACAAAGTCATATACAGTATTTGGACTCACCTTTGATCACAGAGTTCTCTCTACTGGCATTCTCTGATTAGATAAGGTGGAGACCATGACATCACCACCCCATCTCTCCACTACATCCAATCAGATATCCCATAGCATTAACCACTTAAGCCCCGGAAGATTTTACCCCCTTCCTGACCAGGGCCTATTTTGCGAATCGGCACTGTGTGACTTTAACGGACAATTGCGCGGTCGTGCGACGCTGTACCTAAACGAATTTGACGTCCTTTTTTTCCCACAAACAGAGCTTTCTTTTGGTGGTATTTGATCACCCGTGCGATTTTTTGATCATGCGCTATAAACAAAAAAAGAGCGTCAATTTTGCAAAAAAAAAACCAATATTTTTCACATTTTTTTATATGAAATTCTCAAATAAAATGTAAAAAAAATCGCAAAAAGTGTATTTTGCAAAAGTTATTGCGTTTACTAACTAAGGGAAAGATTTTTGTCATTTTTGTTGTTTTTTTTTTAACGCGTATTGGCGGCGATCTGCGATTTTTTTTTGCGGGACTGCGACATTGCGGCGGACAGATCGGACCCTTGACTGACATTTTTGACACTTTTGGGGTTACCAGTGACATTTCTACAGTAATCAGTGCTTTACATATGCACTGTTACTGTAAAAATGACACTGGCAGTGAAGGGGTTAACTTTTTTTTTTAAAGGGGGAGGGGTTAAGTGTGTCCCTAGGGGCGTGATTCTAACTGTGATTGGTTGTGGCTGTGTGTGTAAGAACAGTGATCAACGGTCCTACATAGCAGAACCGTATGATCACTATTCTTACACAGGGGAGAATGACAGACGGCTTTGTTTACATTAGCCGCCTGCCTTTCTCCCAGTGTAACCTACGATCGCGAGTGCCCAGCGGACATCGGGTCCGCCGGGAACACGTGCGGGGGGGGGGTCAGTGACCGAGCGGGAGCGCGCATCCGGCAGCGCGCGCTCACTCCCCAGAGCCTCACAGGCTAGCGACGTAGACCTACGTCGCTTTGCCTGTGAGGGGCTGACCGCCGCAGTAAATAGTCGTGCGGCGGTCGGCAAGCGGTTAATTGAGCAAAATGCAGGGCATTCTCTCAATGGCACCCACAACCTGTAAGAAAGAAAGTATCAATGTTGTAGCAGTGGCTACTACAGTGATTCTCCCACAGGGATCAGCCACGTATGAAATATGCACACTTTCAGTGGTCCAAGCTCAACCAATGAAACCATGCAAAAAAAAAAAAAACTTTTCTAGAATTTCGTTTTTAATATTTAAATAGTAATTTTTTTTAAACAAATTTATACATCAGACTTTAATAGAAACAGCTGTTGGCAAAGGAGAGACTCTTATAGGTTAGGGAACAGACGGATCATGGTTCCAAAGAAGGACTATCCTCCAAAAGAGGGACATTTGAGAACTATGATGATATCACTGAAACACTTTGTAGTCCCCTCACCAGAGTCTTTTGTAAGCTAAAATCCTGTCACAAAATGAGATGAAAGGGGTGGCATTTCTTACTTTTCCAGTTTAAGCTCTCCTGGTAAAGTAACAGGTAGCAGTGAGGCTTTGGATGGGCACAAGTGCCTGAGAGAGTGTATTAACTCACAGGACTGGCTGAGAAGAACCCAATTTGGGAAGTGGAAATGACAGTAGCAAGCTTAGAACCCTGGTCTGAGACAACAGCAGTGAAGTTGGGAAGTGCTTTTACAGCAGGAACTAAGGTACGGCCAGGCACCATGTCAAAATTGTAGAAAAAGTTCATGGTGGACAGACGGATACCAAAAACCGGATGGGAGAAGAGTTATGAGGCAGGCCAGGATCGATAATAGACAGAAAGCATCTTTAATACCATAGTGCATTAATTTGCGGTGGTCATAATGTTGTTGTTGTTTGTTTTTTTTTGTTTTTTACAGTGATCAACAGTGGGGGATGAGTGAATGTGTCTGGGTTTAGTTTTCGGGGTGTCCATTAAACTCATTGTGAATTCTAAAAATTGCGAACCTAAAATCAAACCCCATTGAAATTTATGGGAGCAATCTTAAAAATCAATTCTGGCCATTGTCATGGCTAATTTGCAAGGGATTGTCAAAAAAAAGGCATGGGGAGCTGGGTACTGCCATGGGGACCTATACCAATGCAAAAAAAAAAAAAAAAAAACACTGCACAGCAGGGAGAGGGTCAATCTTTTAATGTAACTTTAAGGGTAACATGAGAAAAACATTAACTTTTCAAATACATGCTTAGGAGGTACCTTTAGGCCCCTTTCAAACTTGTGCAACTTGTCATGCAACTTTGGACATCAGAGTGGCACGACATGTCATCGTCCATGTTTTCCAATTATACTCATTCATATTTGAGCAATGTAAAGTTGCAGCAGCTTCAAAGTAGTTCATGCACTACTTTGGTCCGAATTTCTCCAACTTGAGGGCCGCAGACTTCAATGTTAACACATTGAGAAGTTGCATGAAAGTCATACCTGGATGTTATATAATGCAACTTGTGTGCAACAGTTTTCCATTAAAACTGGTCAAAGCCAAAGTTGTATCCAAGTTGCACCCATCTAAAGTTGTGTCAAAGATGCATCAAAGTTGCACTCCAACGTCGGCACAACTTGTATGCAGTGGTATGCAACAGTACAATTTTCACAGACAGTATCAGCAACAATGTATTTTGGAATTACATATTTTGGATGTGTAATTGATTTTTTTAGCTTTTACATTAATGCTTGGATATAATACTGCCAAATCACCCCAATCTGATTCACTGCACAGTGGATTTTTGGACAGTGGAAGTATTAGTCACAATAGACCAAAAAGCTAAAGTAATATTGAGTCTTTCAAAAAATAAAATGAAAGCCCTCAAATTTGTATAAATTGGCCAGTGGCACAACAGTGTAATAGTATAGCGTTGGAACTTTCTTTTTCACAGTAAAATACAGTATTGTCCTAAACATATAATAAAACATCAAAACAAAGTACACAAAACATTTCAAAACCACAGCGCAACATTCATCGGACCCCTCCCATCTCCATATTACAATAACCTGAACCCCACTGAAGCCTGTGAGAGCAGAATTAAAATAAAAGTGATAAAAAGTGATTTCAATTAATTGCAGTGAATAAAAACCACAAAATATCCGACTGCACAGTGCATAAACTGTATATAGCGCACACTTAAATCATCACTTGTGCATCATTTCTTTTCCAAAGTCATTCATTGTTTTGATAGAGTTCACCTGTGTGTAGTGAAAAGGTTTCAAGTAAAGCCGGCCATACATGGATCCAAATTTGTCTGGTTCAGCAGCGAAGACAAGGCAGGCTGACTGTACCCAAGTCAATCCATCAATCAATTGGGCGCAACCAGCCTGACGGATTTTTTACATGTGATTACTGCTGGCGGTTTTAGCCACTAGCAATAACCATTGTGTTCTGCCAGCCGGAAAGGCTTCCCACCCACTGGCAGAACACAATAGCACTGCAGGAGGGATTGTGTTGATGACTGCGTTGATGGGGAAATTGAGCAATTTTTTCTCTTTCCATCACAGGTGGAAATTAGAATCATCTACGGGCTGCTTAACTGTATAAATAGTATAGATCAGCCTTTCTTAACCTTTTCAACACAGAGGAACCCTTGAAATAAATTTCTGGTCTCAGGGAACCCCTGCTAAAAATGAAAAATCTACAACTCATGGCACATTAGTGTGACGGTCAGTGGGAAGAATGCTCCTTACTCTTGTCATCATTGGGAAGAATTACCCCCTTACAGATAGCTAAAAGGAACAATGGTGTCATTGGAAACTTATCTAAGAGGCAGAAATTGCCCATTTCTCAAGGAACCCTTAGCCCCTAGGGTTCCACAGAACCTGGTCTAGATGTTATAACATATGTATCTTGGAAGTCCAACTTTAGTATAGTGACTTAACATATACAGTGTATTATAAAGACAAAAAACAGTCTAAACACCTCTATAAAAAGGTGATTAAAAAGCATAGTTGGGGGAAATTGTGTCCTCGCCAACCCCACTTGATCTTATCTGGATGCTTTGCTAAAAATTTACCAGGCAAATTATTTTGTACCAAGTGCACTGCAATGTAGTGTAAAAAGACAAAAAAAGTTCTAAAGTGAAATGTAATCCTTCACTTTGAACTTTACCTTTTCATTATATCACATAAAAATCAAACGTATGTGATGTTGTTTTAATCAGCAGACTTTGACAGTTGAATTTTGTGTATATCTAAATCTGTTCTAATTATGTATAAGTTGCATTGCATATTTAGTCAGGTTAAAAAAAGACACAAGTCCATCTAGTACAACCAATAAAATTAGAAGATTGAAAAGAATTACAGGAAAATATCTTTTCATGGTACAAAAATGCAAACAGGCCATCCACCAAAAGTGAGTCAGCATTCAATCAGGTGACTCGTGGGAGAGGCTACCAAGACACATATGACAACTATACAGTAGGGTTGAGCGAACACCTAGATGTCCGTGTTCGACGGGTTCGGCCGAACTTTAAAAAAAAGTCCGGGTCCGTGTCCCGGACTTTTACCGAACTTTTCCCGGACACCGAACCCCATTGAAGTCAATGGGGACCCGAACTTTAAGGCACTAAAATGGCTCTAAAACACCAAAGGAAAGGGCTAGAGTGCTGCAAATGGCAGCAAAACGTAATTAAGAGCATGGCAAGTGCTCTGCAAACAAATGTGGATAGGGAAATAACTTAAAACAACAAAAAAAAACAGAAAAATAAAACAATGTTCTTCTTCATCTCTGAAGGACGAGGCCCATATGGAGTAGGAGGGAGGTTAAGGTGGTGGTGGATGTGGCGGTGACATAGGCGTGCGCACAGGGTGTGCTGGGTGTGCCTGGGCACACCCTAATCACCTAGGGCACATAGCATTGCCAGTGAGGAGATGGGAAAGATCTCCCTGGGACCTGCTCTGCTCTATTTCTCCTTGCCTACAGGTACATGGCCCCGATACATTACTCTCCCTGCTGGCAAACACATGCATGTGTATTTCAACTTTGGGGTGCACACCTTAATGCAATAGGCTGCGCACACCTATGGGCGGTGTAGGTGGAAGCGGCGGTGGAGGAGGACCAGGGCCGGATTAACAGCATCATGGGCTTGGTGCTGAGGATTTTGAAGGGCCTTAGGGCCGTGCCTTGCCATGCACCCAGAGGAGGAAGGGTGCAGCCATGCATGCCTAATTCAACATGGGATGCTGTCTCTGAAGCCCATAAACACATCCATGCATCGCCAACTGTCCCTCCTTGTCCGGCCTTCACGCTGTGTGGGGAGGTTCTGAGGGTGCTGCCTGGGGAAGCGAGCATAGAAGCCAGACTTCTGTGTTTACAAGTGACAGAAGAGCGGTAACAGTGAATATGGCCAACCCGGGGCCTATATAAAAGGTAGGGGCCTGGAGCTGCAGCTCCAATAGCCCCTACATTAATCTGGCCCTGAGGAGGAGGACGAGGTAGCCAACACTGCTTCTTTTCACAAATTTTAAATGAGGGTACACCCCAAAAGAGTGAGAAAGAGCAAAAATGGAACAATGGGTGGGTAAGGTCGGTATCCATTGCTATTCTGCATAAGGTACGGAAAAGTCCCGTGGGATCCATGCCTGGTTCATTTTAATGAACGTGAGCTTGTCCACATTGTCTCTGGACAGGCGGCTGCGCTTGTCTGTTATAACGCCCCCAGCCGTGCTAAATACCCGTTCAGATAATACACTGGCTGCAGGGCACGCCAGCACCTCCAAGGCGTAAAGGGCAAGCTCAGGCCATGTGCCCAATTTGGAGACCCAGAAGTTGAAGGGGGCAGACCCGTCATTCACTACATGTAGGCGTGTGCACACATACTGCTCCACCATGTTGGTAAAATGCTGCCTCCTGCTAAGACGTTCCATCTGAGCTGCTGGTGCTGCTGTTTGTTGTGGCGTGCTGACAAAGCTTTTCCACATTTCGGCCATGCTAACCCTGCCTTCTGAGGTGCTGGCGGTGCCCTGGTTGCGTTGGCGACCTCCTCCTCCTCTGCCTTGTGCTTCCACTGTGGCCCCGCTGTCAGATGGGAATGCCAGCAGCATGGCGTCTACCAGCGTGCGCTTGTACTCGCGCATCTTGCGATCGCGCTCCAGTGAGTGAATTAAGGACGGTACGTTGTCCTTGTAACGGGGATCCAGCAGCGTGGCCACCCAGTAATCAGCACAAGTTAGAATGTGGGCAACTCGGCGGTCGTTGTGGAGACACTGCAGCATGTAATCGCTCATGTGTGCCAGGCTGCCCAGAGGCAACGAAAGGCTGTCCTCTGTGGGAGGTGTATGGTCCGTGTCCTCTGTATCCCCCCAGCCACGCACCAGTGATGGCCATGAGCTGGCCTGGGTGCCACCCTGCTGTGAACATGGTTCCATCTCCTCCTCCAGCTCCTCCTCCTCCTCATCCTCCTCATCCTCCAGAACTGTGCCCCTGCTGGACAATTGCGTCCCTGGCGTTTGCGTGTGCAGGAACCCACCCTCGGAGCCCCTTGCGAATGACTGCCCTGAAAGCCTTGGAAATGTTACCTCTTCATCCTCCTCCTCCTCCTCATCCTGTGCCACATCCTCTTCCATCATCGCCCGAATTGTTTTTTCAAGGAGGCATAGAAGTGGGATAGTTAAGCTGAGAACGGCGTCATTGCCACTGGCCATGTTGGTGGAGTACTCAAAACAGCGCAACAAGGCACACAGGTCTCGCATGGAGGCCCAGTTAAATTAAATAGCGGAATAGAAAATATGATCCAAAAAAAGTGTATGTATATCACACGTACACAACCACACTAGGCCCCAATTACTATTGTTTGTACCCCTAAAAGGCTAGATGAGGAGTAGGGGGAGTATGGAACAGGCAGCACCCTCAAACCTTCAGAAGTATGAGATGAACCCCAACAACTTGGAAAGGTGGATCTCTCTCACACGTACCGACACAGACTATCCCGCAATTCAATTGATCCTCAAAGGTTTTTATTGAATAGCGGAATAGGAAATATGATCAAAAAAAGTGTATGTATCTCGCACGTACACAACCACACTAGGCCCCAATTACTATTGTTTGTACCCCTAAAAGGCTAGATGAGGAGTAGGGGGGGTATGGAACAGGCAGCACCCTCAAACCTTCAGAAGTATGAGATGAACCCCAACAACTTGGAAAGGTGGATCTCTCTCACACGTACCGACACAGACTATCCCGCAATTCAATTGATCCTCAAAGGTTTTTATTGAATAGCGGAATAGGAAATATGATCAAAAAAAGTGTATGTATCTCGCACGTACACAACCACACTAGGCCCCAATTACTATTGTTTGTACCCCTAAAAGGCTAGATGAGGAGTAGGGGGGGTATGGAACAGGCAGCACCCTCAAACCTTCAGAAGTATGAGATGAACCCCAACAACTTGGAAAGGTGGATCTCTCTCACACGTACCGACACAGACTATCCCGCAATTCAATTGATCCTCAAAGGTTTTTATTGAATAGCGGAATAGGAAATATGATCAAAAAAAGTGTATGTATCTCGCACGTACACAACCACACTAGGCCCCAATTACTATTGTTTGTACCCCTAAAAGGCTAGGAGTAGGGGGAGTATGGAACAGGCAGCACCCTCAAACCTTCAGAAGTATGAGATGAACCCCAACAACTTGGAAAGGTGGATCTCTCTCACACGTACCAACACAGACTATCCCCCAATTTAACTGATCCCCAAAGGTTTTTGATTAAATAGCGGAATAGAAAATATGATCCCAAAAAAGTGTATGTATATCACACGTACACAACCACACTAGGCCCCAATTACTATTGTTTGTACCCCTAAAAGGCTAGGAGTAGGGGGAGTATGGAACAGGCAGCACCCTCAAACCTTCAGAAGTATGAGATGAACCTCAACAACTTGGAAAGGTGGATCTCTCTCACACGTACCAACACAGACTATCCCCCAATTTAACTGATCCCCAAAGGTTTTTGATTAAATAGCGGAATAGAAAATATGATCCCAAAAAAGTGTATGTATATCACACGTACACAACCACACTAGGCCCCAATTACTATTGTTTGTACCCCTAAAAGGCTAGGAGTAGGGGGAGTATGGAACAGGCAGCACCCTCAAACCTTCAGAAGTATGAGATGAACCCCAACAACTTGGAAAGGTGGATCTCTCTCACACGTACCAACACAGACTATCCCCCAATTTAACTGATCCCCAAAGGTTTTTGATTAAATAGCGGAATAGAAAATATGATCCCAAAAAAGTGTATGTATATCACACGTACACAACCACACTAGGCCCCAATTACTATTGTTTGTACCCCTAAAAGGCTAGGAGTAGGGGGAGTATGGAACAGGCAGCACCCTCAAACCTTCAGAAGTATGAGATGAACCCCAACAACTTGGAAAGGTGGATCTCTCTCACACGTACCAACACAGACTATCCCCCAATTTAACTGATCCCCAGAGGTTTTTGATTAAATAGCGGAATAGAAAATATGATCCCAAAAAAGTGTATGTATATCACACGTACACAACCACACTAGGCCCCAATTACTATTGTTTGTACCCCTAAAAGGCTAGGAGTAGGGGGAGTATGGAACAGGCAGCACCCTCAAACCTTCAGAAGTATGAGATGAACCCCAACAACTTGGAAAGGTGGATCTCTCTCACACGTACCAACACAGACTATCCCCCAATTTAACTGATCCCCAAAGGTTTTTGATTAAATAGCGGAATAGAAAATATGATCCCAAAAAAGTGTATGTATATCACACGTACACAACCACACTAGGCCCCAATTACTATTGTTTGTACCCCTAAAAGGCTAGGAGTAGGGGGAGTATGGAACAGGCAGCACCCTCAAACCTTCAGAAGTATGAGATGAACCCCAACAACTTGGAAAGGTGGATCTCTCTCACACGTACCAACACAGACTATCCCCCAATTTAACTGATCCCCAGAGGTTTTTGATTAAATAGCGGAATAGAAAATATGATCCCAAAAAAGTGTATGTATATCACACGTACACAACCACACTAGGCCCCAATTACTATTGTTTGTACCCCTAAAAGGCTAGGAGTAGGGGGAGTATGGAACAGGCAGCACCCTCAAACCTTCAGAAGTATGAGATGAACCCCAACAACTTGGAAAGGTGGATCTCTCTCACACGTACCAACACAGACTATCCCCCAATTTAACTGATCCCCAAAGGTTTTTGATTAAATAGCGGAATAGAAAATATGATCCCAAAAAAGTGTATGTATATCACACGTACACAACCACACTAGGCCCCAATTACTATTGTTTGTACCCCTAAAAGGCTAGGAGTAGGGGGAGTATGGAACAGGCAGCACCCTCAAACCTTCAGAAGTATGAGATGAACCTCAACAACTTGGAAAGGTGGATCTCTCTCACACGTACCAACACAGACTATCCCCCAATTTAACTGATCCCCAAAGGTTTTTGATTAAATAGCGGAATAGAAAATATGATCCCAAAAAAGTGTATGTATATCACACGTACACAACCACACTAGGCCCCAATTACTATTGTTTGTACCCCTAAAAGGCTAGGAGTAGGGGGAGTATGGAACAGGCAGCACCCTCAAACCTTCAGAAGTATGAGATGAACCCCAACAACTTGGAAAGGTGGATCTCTCTCACACGTACCAACACAGACTATCCCCCAATTTAACTGATCCCCAAAGGTTTTTGATTAAATAGCGGAATAGAAAATATGATCCCAAAAAAGTGTATGTATATCACACGTACACAACCACACTAGGCCCCAATTACTATTGTTTGTACCCCTAAAAGGCTAGGAGTAGGGGGAGTATGGAACAGGCAGCACCCTCAAACCTTCAGAAGTATGAGATGAACCCCAACAACTTGGAAAGGTGGATCTCTCTCACACGTACCAACACAGACTATCCCCCAATTTAACTGATCCCCAGAGGTTTTTGATTAAATAGCGGAATAGAAAATATGATCCCAAAAAAGTGTATGTATATCACACGTACACAACCACACTAGGCCCCAATTACTATTGTTTGTACCCCTAAAAGGCTAGGAGTAGGGGGAGTATGGAACAGGCAGCACCCTCAAACCTTCAGAAGTATGAGATGAACCCCAACAACTTGGAAAGGTGGATCTCTCTCACACGTACCAACACAGACTATCCCCCAATTTAACTGATCCCCAAAGGTTTTTGATTAAATAGCGGAATAGAAAATATGATCCCAAAAAAGTGTATGTATATCACACGTACACAACCACACTAGGCCCCAATTACTATTGTTTGTACCCCTAAAAGGCTAGGAGTAGGGGGAGTATGGAACAGGCAGCACCCTCAAACCTTCAGAAGTATGAGATGAACCTCAACAACTTGGAAAGGTGGATCTCTCTCACACGTACCAACACAGACTATCCCCCAATTTAACTGATCCCCAAAGGTTTTTGATTAAATAGCGGAATAGAAAATATGATCCCAAAAAAGTGTATGTATATCACACGTACACAACCACACTAGGCCCCAATTACTATTGTTTGTACCCCTAAAAGGCTAGGAGTAGGGGGAGTATGGAACAGGCAGCACCCTCAAACCTTCAGAAGTATGAGATGAACCCCAACAACTTGGAAAGGTGGATCTCTCTCACACGTACCAACACAGACTATCCCCCAATTTAACTGATCCCCAAAGGTTTTTGATTAAATAGCGGAATAGAAAATATGATCCCAAAAAAGTGTATGTATATCACACGTACACAACCACACTAGGCCCCAATTACTATTGTTTGTACCCCTAAAAGGCTAGGAGTAGGGGGAGTATGGAACAGGCAGCACCCTCAAACCTTCAGAAGTATGAGATGAACCCCAACAACTTGGAAAGGTGGATCTCTCTCACACGTACCAACACAGACTATCCCCCAATTTAACTGATCCCCAGAGGTTTTTGATTAAATAGCGGAATAGAAAATATGATCCCAAAAAAGTGTATGTATATCACACGTACACAACCACACTAGGCCCCAATTACTATTGTTTGTACCCCTAAAAGGCTAGGAGTAGGGGGAGTATGGAACAGGCAGCACCCTCAAACCTTCAGAAGTATGAGATGAACCCCAACAACTTGGAAAGGTGGATCTCTCTCACACGTACCAACACAGACTATCCCCCAATTTAACTGATCCCCAAAGGTTTTTGATTAAATAGCGGAATAGAAAATATGATCCCAAAAAAGTGTATGTATATCACACGTACACAACCACACTAGGCCCCAATTACTATTGTTTGTACCCCTAAAAGGCTAGGAGTAGGGGGAGTATGGAACAGGCAGCACCCTCAAACCTTCAGAAGTATGAGATGAACCCCAACAACTTGGAAAGGTGGATCTCTCTCACACGTACCAACACAGACTATCCCCCAATTTAACTGATCCCCAGAGGTTTTTGATTAAATAGCGGAATAGAAAATATGATCCCAAAAAAGTGTATGTATATCACACGTACACAACCACACTAGGCCCCAATTACTATTGTTTGTACCCCTAAAAGGCTAGGAGTAGGGGGAGTATGGAACAGGCAGCACCCTCAAACCTTCAGAAGTATGAGATGAACCCCAACAACTTGGAAAGGTGGATCTCTCTCACACGTACCAACACAGACTATCCCCCAATTTAACTGATCCCCAAAGGTTTTTGATTAAATAGCGGAATAGAAAATATGATCCCAAAAAAGTGTATGTATATCACACGTACACAACCACACTAGGCCCCAATTACTATTGTTTGTACCCCTAAAAGGCTAGGAGTAGGGGGAGTATGGAACAGGCAGCACCCTCAAACCTTCAGAAGTATGAGATGAACCCCAACAACTTGGAAAGGTGGATCTCTCTCACACGTACCAACACAGACTATCCCCCAATTTAACTGATCCCCAGAGGTTTTTGATTAAATAGCGGAATAGAAAATATGATCCCAAAAAAGTGTATGTATATCACACGTACACAACCACACTAGGCCCCAATTACTATTGTTTGTACCCCTAAAAGGCTAGGAGTAGGGGGAGTATGGAACAGGCAGCACCCTCAAACCTTCAGAAGTATGAGATGAACCCCAACAACTTGGAAAGGTGGATCTCTCTCACACGTACCAACACAGACTATCCCCCAATTTAACTGATCCCCAAAGGTTTTTGATTAAATAGCGGAATAGAAAATATGATCCCAAAAAAGTGTATGTATATCACACGTACACAACCACACTAGGCCCCAATTACTATTGTTTGTACCCCTAAAAGGCTAGGAGTAGGGGGAGTATGGAACAGGCAGCACCCTCAAACCTTCAGAAGTATGAGATGAACCCCAACAACTTGGAAAGGTGGATCTCTCTCACACGTACCAACACAGACTATCCCCCAATTTAACTGATCCCCAAAGGTTTTTGATTAAATAGCGGAATAGAAAATATGATCCCAAAAAAGTGTATGTATATCACACGTACACAACCACACTAGGCCCCAATTACTATTGTTTGTACCCCTAAAAGGCTAGATGAGGAGTAGGGGGAGTATGGAACAGGCAGCACCCTCAAACCTTCAGTATGAGATTGTGTTCACTGTACCCCACAAAGATTGAGTTCACTGCACCCCACAATGATTGTGTTCACTGCACCCCACAAAGATTGTGTTCACTGCACCTCACAAAGATTGTGTTCACTGTACCCCCCAAAGATTGTGTTCACTGCACCCCACAAAGATTCTGTTCACTGTACCCCACAAAGATTGTGTTCACTGCACCCCAAAAAGATTGTGTTCACTGCACCCCAAAAAGGATGTTGTTCACTGCACCCCAAAAAGGATGTTGTTCACTCCACCCCAAAAAGATTGTGTTCACTGCACCCCACAAAGATTGTGTTCACTGCACCCCAAAAAGATTGTGTTCACTGCACCCCAAAAATGATTTTGTTCACTGCACCCCAAAAAGGATTTTGTTCACTGCACCCCAAAAAGGATGTTGTTCACTCCACCCCAAAAAGATTGTGTTCACTGCACCCCAAAAAGATTGTGTTCACTGCACCCCACAAAGGATTTTGTTCACTGCACCCCAAAAAGATTGTGTTCACTGCACCCCAAAAAGGATGTTGTTCACTGCACCCCAAAAAGGATTTTGTTCACTGCACCCCAAAAAGATTGTGTTCACTGCACCCCACAAAGGATTTTGTTCACTGCACCCCACAAAGATTGTGTTCACTGCACACCAAAAAGGATTGTGTTCACTGCACCCCAAAAAGATTTTGTTCACTGCACCCCAAAAAGATTGTGTTCACTGCAGCCCAAAAAGATTGTGTTCACTGCAGCCCAAAAAGATTGTGTTCACTGCAGCCCAAAAAGATTGTGTTCACTGCAGCTCACACACAGAAAAATGGATGTGGATCACTGACACCTGCCTATCTCCAATCCCACACCACACAGCAATATCGATTGTAGTTTGTAGAACACAGTTTCCCTAAAATTCAGCAGACTCTGTCCCTAACAGGATTGAGAAGAGATCGTAGATCAGGATTGAGTGCAGACCCCACCCCCCACACAGCAATATCGATTGTAGTTTGTAGAAGACACTGACCCTATATAATTCAGCAGACTCTATCCCTAAAATGCCTACAACTCGCCCTGCCTAAACACTCCGACCTGTCCCTCAATTCTATCCGGACACAAATGGTTTTTTCCTGCCTATCTTTCCCTAATCAGCAGCCAGCACGTTGATGTGTGCTCTGTCCCTGAATCTAAGCAGCATAATGACGCCGCTGCGGCTGCCTCGAACTTATAAAGACTTGGTCACATGCTTCAGACGGCCAATCACAGCTACTGAGACATTTGCAGGCATGGCTGGGATGGCTTAAGGCACACCAGTTAAACGATTGTTGATTGGCTGTTGAAAGCCCGCCATGAAAAGAGCGCCAAAGCATGCAAAACCCGGAAATAAAACGACCGAACACGGATTTTTACCCGAACATACAGTAAAGTGTCCGTGTCCGTGTTCGGGTACAAAAAATCCAATTATTCGGTACGAACACGAATAATACAGTCCGTGTTCGCTCAACACTACTATACAGGCCACAATGGCTGAGATCTTAGCGACTAGGCATATACAGTAGCAACTATTGCTACACCCATCACAGCTTTATAAGAGAGTGGCAAAAAAAAGTCACTGTGATATATTTTTTATCTTGCTTACAGCTTGCAATAAGGGAGAATATGTACTTAGCTAGATAGAAGGTCTCCATAGTTTAACCCTGACCAAAATAGAGTTTTTCTGACATCAGACCAAATATTGCACGTTATAAGAAGCACACCATAGCACTGTGAAGCATGGTGATGGCAGCATCATGCTGTGTGTATGTTTCTCTGCAGCAGGCCCAGGAAGGTTTGTGAGGGTCAAATGCATGCATACAGGAACATTTTGGAAGAAAACATGGTCTATTCTACAATAAACCTGAGCCTAGGGGGGAGCATTTGTTTTCTAGTAAGACATTAAATCCAAGCAAAAAAAAAAAAAAAAAAACTAAAAAGGAATGGCTTAAAAATAATGTATGAGTCAATGGAATGAGTCAGAGTCCAGATATCTATTCAATAGGGAATTTGCGTCTAGACTCATGATCCCCATGTAACCTGACAGAGCTGAAGAATTATTGTAAAATGGAATAGGGAAAATTGCAGTGTCCAAATGTGTAAACCTAATAAGGACCTAGTCACACAGACAGTGGTGTAATTGCTGCCAAAGGGGCTTCTAGTAAAAACTGGTTTGAAGACTTTAAGTGGATGTAAACCCCATTTGTGAAATCTGACCTGGGCACATATTTCTGTAGTGTTTAACTATCTCTCTCCAAAGCCCTAAGTCCCATGTCTTTCTGCTGCTCCATTCCTCTGTTATCAGCATGATAACTTCTGACAAGTTCACCGACATGGGAGATAAAAGCAGCTGGAAATTTGTGTCAGGGAAAGGACTAAGTGTCAGTTCACACTATAGCGACGTATGTTTGTGTGATGCAAATTCAGCCATACAGATTGTATGGCTGAATTTGCACTGCATTCGGACCAAAGTCGTGCCGGACCTCTTTTTTTTTTGGTCTGCACAAGAATCGGATAACATGGGTGTTCCCACCTATGCGATCCAATTCCTGTCCTAATTGACAGTTCGCACTGCGATATGCGAACTAATCTGGGGGTGTCATTAACTTTGTATTGACAATCTCAGCAGTTTGCATATGGCAGTGTGAGCTGCCTGCGAGTAGGGTGCAATGCGGGAACCTGCAGTGGATTTGCAGGGTTCCCGCATCGCACCAATGTGAACCGGCACTTAGAAACAGATACGCAGAGAGCTTGTCTATTCACAGCACAGCTCTTCAAGCTTCTTCGATCCTCTGCCTATAGAAAAATATAGAGTATGGGCACTAGGGACTTTGTAGGTGCATAAGATAAACCAAGTAGGTTATATTAAAACCCAAAGAGATTCAATTAAACAAAAAAATGAAAAAGAAAAGAAATACAAATTTATAAAAATCTATATAAATGTATTTATTTATTACAAATATGTTAAAAAAAACACATTAAAAAAAAAAAAAAAAAACCACATCAAGATAAAATCAGTACATGTGAAACTACGCTTTATATTGACCGGTTTCGCCTACGCGGCTTTTTCAGAGCAAGCGCAGATCAAAATCGTAGCTAGATGGATAAATAGAAAACATTATAAGTATATACAAACCAATTAATTTAGACATATTCTAATGCAGACATATGCCATATGCATACCATTGCAACCCCCCCCCCCTCCCCCCAACCAAACCAAGGGAACATGTCTACATGAGTGCGGGAATACACGTCACAGACAAGATGGTACAGATTCAACCCAGAAAAACAGTCGGGATAAGCACCAATTAGGGAAAGTCCACCGAATTGAGGTGGACTTTCCCCAATTTGTGCTTGTCCAGATTGGTTATCTGGGCTTGACCCATATATGGGCTAGCTGGTTGTAAAAAAAATGGATCTATGAATCGACCTGTGTACAAGTAGCCTGTCGGGTTCTACCAGAACAATCAGCGGCACCAGTTATAGCCGATAACACTCATCATTGTATTCGGATGGCATTCCCAGCTGACAAAGTACAATACCACAGCAGGAATTAATTAACTTTTTTTTTCAACCTGCCAGGCAGTATGGCCTGCCTAAACGAGGTCAGTTATTGTGTGGTATAAATTTAAATTTAGAATTGTGCAGCGCTCTGAAAAAAAAGTTCACATACAAAAAAATCTTTATGTGCTAAAAAAAAAATCACAAAATTAAATAAAATAATACATCATCATATAATCCATCAAAATGTCACATGAAAAAATATGTGCAAGCTTAATATCAATTTATTTTTTGAGATTTTTTTTTTTTTTAAATTTGACAATTTTTATTATTTTTTTACATATACATACAAACAAACCGCTGAGATACTACAAATAACACAAACAGAAACAAAAAGGGAAAAAAAAAAGGGGGGGAAGGAGGGGGTGAAAGGGAAAACACCCCCAGTCTAGCCACCCAAAACTGTGAAGTGCAGAAAAAATTTTTTTTTATATTTTTTGAGATTGCGAAAGGAAGCGCAGGGATATTTTTGGGTTTTATTAATTATTATGTGTTATATTATGTGTTCTAATTAACTGAAATCTGTTTTCCTTTTTACATGAAAGAGTTTGTTTCTCTTGAACAGTAAAACAAACAAAAAAAAACGAAACTATTCCCAACGTGACTGTTCTATAGGAGTAAAACACAAACACTTCCAAAAAAAATGAATACTCTTTATACTCAGTGTGTATATATATATATATATATATATATATATATATATATATATATATATATATATATAAAAAGAAAATTAGGCAAGCCATTTGTTACTATATCCTAATTTTTATCCAAAGTTTCTTTTGTCTAAATTTCATTGATATGAATTGTTTGATAATATTGTTCTGATAAGGGGCAGCAGACTTGTCACAAACCCTTAGAATCTACCTCATTCCATTCTGGGAAATCCTGCCTCGCTAATGAATATCCTGCATATCACAAACACATTGTTGAAATATTTCTTTTCTTGGGGGAATTAAAAGGTGGAAGTTATATTTTGTGTTGCAGCTCTTTCCTGTCAATACACACTCCACCTGCATCACTGCAGGGAGCCACAAATATGCTAGGATGCGGACGTCTGTATGAGAACCACAGCATGGAAGATTTTCATTTACGTTCAAGAAATATTTTGTGTTTTATAGAACCCATTTGTCTTGGTTTGTAATACTCATCCGGCATCATATGTCTTGCAATCTTGGACTGAAACCTTTACAAAGAAATGCTTCCTACAAATTCTTATACATAAGATTACATATACTGTGTATAAATGGACCACACATACACTATATTGTCAAAAGTATTGGAACGCCCGCCTTAACATGCAGATGAATTTTAATGGCATCCCAGTATTAGTCCGTAGGGTTCAATATTGAGTTGGCTCACCATTTGTAGCTAAAACAGCTTTAACTCTTCTGGGAAGGCTTTCCACAAGGTTTAGGAGTGTGTCTATGGGAATGTTTGCTCATTTTTACTGAAGTACATTTGTTAGGTCAGGCACTGATGTTGAACGAGAAGGCCTGGCACTCAGTCTGCACTCAAATTCATCTCAAAGGTGTTCTGTCGGGTTGAGGTCAGGACTCTGTGAAGGCCAGTCAAGTCGCTCATCCATGTATTTATGGACCTTGCTTTGTACACTGATGCACAACTATGCTGGAACAGGAAGGGGCTATCCTCAAACTGTTCCCACAAAGTTGGGAGCATGAAATTGTACAAAATGTCTTGGTATACTGACACCTTATGTGTTCCCTTCACTGGAACTAAGGGGCCAAGCCCAACCCCTGAAAAACAACCCCACACCATAATCCCCCCTCCACCAAATGATTTGGACCAGTGCACAAAGCAAAGTCCATAAAGACATGGGTGAGTGAGTTTGGGGGTGGGGAACTTGACTGGCCTGCACAGAGTCATGACCTCAACTCAATAGAATACCTTTGGGATGAATTAGAACGGAGACTGCATCCTTGGCCTTCTCGTCTAACATAAGTGCCTGACCTCACAAATGTCTTCTTGAAGAATGGTCAAACATTCCCATAGGCACACTCCTAAACCTTGTGGACAGCCTTCACAGAAGGGTTGAAGCTGTTATAGCCACAAAGAGTGGGCCAATTCAATATTCAACCATACGGACTAAGACTCAGATGCCATTAAAGTTCAGTGTGTGTAAAGGCAGGCATCCCAATACTTTGACAATATAGTGTATACAGTATATATATGGATCATTAAAACTGAAGAAAAGAAGATTCCGAGCACAAACCTGGAATTGTTGCCCAATATTTCATTTTTCTTTCATATAACATTTTGTGCTGATTTTCTTTCCTTCAGATGTAATAAAGCAGATCTTTCATGACTTGTGACTTCCCCTTCATAGCAGTAAACAGATACAGTAACATATATTTAACATCTTTGATTGGGTACAGGTATTGTGAAATCTTTAAGTGGGGACATTGGTTCTGGTGACAGCTGTCAAAGAGGGGAATTACCATGCTGGTTTGGCTAGGGGGGAAAGAATAAGTACAAATACGTACCTTATTTTTCTGTCTGTGCTAGCCGGCACTCTGCTCCATTGTCCAATGCTATGGAATGGTGAAGGACCCTCGCCATCTTCCAGTGCAAGGCAAGACTGCTGGTCCTGCATTGTATATGATGACAAAAGAGAACTGAGACCAGCTGGGCAGTAAAGTGAATCAGCTTTGCAGGTCCGGTTTCCACAGAGAATAGAAAGCTTGTAGGAGCGAGGAATAGGGTAAGCGTTTCACCACATTCCTATTCTCCCAAACCAAATAGGCGTTTACCATATCAAGTGAGGGGGGACCCCACCGCATGAGTATTTGACCCCTGCCTCTATTTGACAGCAGCCCAGAGTGGAGATTTAACAATTCACTACACTATCCAAAACTAAAAAAAAAAATAAAAAAAAAAAATAAAAAGTTTTATTTATACATGCACTTTAATATTAGAAAAAATGTAGGGGTATTCATTTATTACAGAATACGTACACTAGCATCTGACCCAGATGAGATTATACAGTAAATGTGAGGATAGAAATGTGAAAGATGCCATTTAAAGGCACACGCTCTAGGGTTATATTCCGAATTCTGTAGTAACTGACCTTGAACAATATGCAGATTTTTTCATTCAATACTTTTTACTGAGTTTTCATAAAAGGAGATAACATAGGGCATAACAAGTTTGTCATACATTTGAACGCAATACAGAAAGACACTTGCGTGAATTCTTATGCCATATTTGAATGATAGTCATAGAAGAATAACATCAATGCAGAGTACAAGGCGTAAAGTAAAGGGTGCTGTTCCATGTCCCTCGTCTCCCCTCATGGGAAACAAACTGCGATGGGGGAGGGGAGACAGCATGACCCATTGATGAATATGCATATTTTATGTTATGTTCAGTGGTTTTCGATAAAAGGGGGTAATAACAAAAGAATGGTACACAATATAGTTAAGTCACAACAGGTGAAAGACATACGTATTTCGAAATCTCAGCAATTAGTTGGTTGATGGTGAGTCAAGCCCTTAGTACATCTAGGGAGAGGAGCGCATGGACGTCCACAGTGACCAAACTTGATCAAATTTGGTACCTGTATGGGAGTGGAGCGCAGTAGTCGTTCATATGAATGGTTCCGGTGTACTAAGCATATCACTCCAGAAATGTTTGGTGATTATTGGGATCTCCATTTCTTAACTATTACACTCTGGGCTGCTAAAAGTATGTGTGTATCAACGGGTCTCATGTGGTGTGGATTTAAAGTTATACCTAGGTTAAGGATACCTAGGCTGGGGTTTGAGGGTAAGAGGATACCTGTGCATGACGCTAACAGAGTGAAAACTTTCTTCCAAAAGCTGGTGAGGCTAGGGCAGTCCCACAGTATATGGTATAGATTACCAACTTGTCCACATTGTTGCCAAACAGTTAGGAGTTGAATGGGGAATGAATTTAGCTAGCCTAAACGGGGTATAGTACCATTTATGGGTTATTTTTAAGCATCATTTTCCAATGGGTGACACAATGCGATGATTTGAATGTTGTTTTAAAGACCGCCCGCCATTGTTCGGATGAATGAGAAATGCCTAAATCCTTTTCCCATTTTAAAATAGTGGAGTATTTGGTGAAAGTGGAACAATATGCAGCTTTTTATGGCTGGCTGCATGTTTTTACTATGCCAATGACTTACCAGAACCAAGACAGCAGCCCAGCAGTGTCATACTTAATCCTCTAAGGCAGTGGTCTTCAAACTGCAGCCCAGGGGCCCGATGTGGCCCTTTGTTTGCTTTTATCTGCCCCTTGGGGCACTATTCCACCAGCTGGCAGCTGACTATTCCCCCTACTGACACCATCAATGGGGCACTATTCTTCTCATTGATATCAACAATGGGACACTATTCCTCCTATTAAAACCAATGATGGGGCACTGATGCTGGGGCATTTTTCATTTCCATTTGCCACAGTCCGGGCCCCCCTAAAGCCTGAAGGACAGCAAACTGACCTTTTGCTCAGAAAGTTTAGAGACCCCTGCTCTAAGGCTCGGCAAATAAGTCTTATATAAAGATCAGAGTTGTAGAACAGAGACCATGGTAAGAAAAAAAACTGTTACTTTTAAAATTTATGGGACAAAATTTGTGTTTTTATATATTTTTCTTCAATCTCTAATTCATCAGAAAGTACACAGAGGAGGCAGGAGCTCTGCAGTCTACAGATAATTAGGGCCTGATCACACTTTTCAATATTCTTGCAGAAAAATACACGTTCTTTACTGCAGGAAAATACAGTCCAAGCAGAATTCCCACTTATTTATGTAGCACTGCCCCCTAGGGAGCTGCTGAGTGTGGATTCCCCTGGGTTACCCATAGCAACAGTCTGTAAAACCTATCACTTTAAGACTTGGCTCAGACAATGAACAGTCTAGGGGATTTGGTTTTTGTGTTTTATTTTAGAACTTGGATGGGAGAAGGGATGAGTGGGATACTCTAACTAGTAACTATGCACAATTCTGAGGACACTAACTGTAATGAGTACGGCAAGCCAGCTGCTTCACCTTGCCACTGAAGTGAAGTAGAAAATAGGTTCCTGACTGAATTTCTCCTCAGGGTTCTGACTTGGCCCCCTTTCTCATTTCTCATGCATGCTAGCCCCTTGTCTACTGACTCTCCACTGGAGTGGTCCCCTTTCCGGGCAGACCCCTGGCAAGCTTCCCGGTACTCACGGCACTGTTTTTCCCTGGGTTGTTCTGCCTTCAACTCCACTTGTCAGTATCCTGGACCTCCTGGCTCAGCATCACACACTGGATCCACTAGGCCGACTGCCAGTGACCACCTTCCTTGCTGACAGGAGGAGAGACAGCCGTCACCCTCCTCCTGGGACCTGGCTTCCCACCCAAAGATGCCCTGCCACATGTGCCCTTGGCTTTTATAGCCAATCCCAGGATGCACCACTCCCTGTGCCAACCCACAGGGACAGCTACAAGAGCCTGTGTGTCACTGGCTGGGTTTCCTCCACTTTCCAACAGGCTCCCCTATTGGATACAGTGGGGACACTCCCTCAGACCAGAGAAATCACACATGGACACGTGTAACAGGCAAAACTAACAATCCATCTCCCCTGTAAGCAGGTATAGCAAATTATGCTTTTACTTAGCACCTACCTAGGAGGGGACCACATCTATATACATATATAATAGATAGATAGATAGATAGATAGATAGATAGATAGATAGATAGATAGATAGATAGATAGATAGATAGATAGATAGATAGATAGATAGATAGATAGATAGATAGATAGATAGATAGATAGATAGATAAGGACAGTTAAGTCTTTGCAGTGCAGCGCTTATTGCACTTTTAAAAAATAGGCTATTTTTGGATTTCTATGCATATTTAGCATTGAATGAAAAAAGAAAACTCCTGTTTATTTTGTCCCTTTATCAGTCTGTGCATATATGCATTTGTAAAGCATCTAACCATGAAAATTCTCCGCACCGAAGGTTTTTCTTTTACTTTGCCGAATAAAAGAACAAAAATACGTGCAGTTGAATTGCATAAAAGTACATTTAAACATGTATAAGCACATGCAGGAATGCATGACAAAAAATGTTACTGTATACACATACTGTAAATGGGAAAGGGCCTGTAGTCATTTGCTGCACGCAGGTGAATTTAGCTGTATGCAAGCCCTTCTGCTCCTTTTGACAACATAAAAGGGCCATATGATCAGCCTGGAGTAAATTTCATTTTTTTTAAATCTCCTCTGCTTTTATTATGTTATATCTTTTACTATGGTAGTTGTGTGTTTATATGTAATATATAGCAAGGTTTTAATGACAGGGCTGTCATGCTTTGTTTATATACAAAATTTGTAAAGTACAGTAAACACTTAGAGTCAGTTCACACTATGGCGACACGACTTCGGGGGCGACTAGTGAAGTCGCCGTGCACCGCGACTTCGGCGCGACTTGCACAGACTTCACACAATGGAAGTCAATGCAAGTCGCTCCGACTTCGGTCAAAAGTAGTACAGGAACTATTTTCTAAGTCGGAGCGACTGTATTCGCTCCTATTAGAACGGTTCCAATTGCACTGAATGGACCGCGACTGACAAGTCGCCTGACAAGTCGCGGTAGTGTGAACCGGGACTTAAAGTAAAACAAAAGGCAAAGCTTATTTTTTTTTTCATTTAAGATACAATAAGGGAGAGTTATAACCCCATTAGGTTTTTTTGTGTCCTATTGTGGAGATTTCTCTTCACTTCCTGTCTCTTAGCCAAAACAGGAAGTGGAAGGAAATCCCTGTAAATTAGGGAATTCCAGGATGTCCCAAGGGTCACTGGAACTAGAGTCCCCGTTGGAAGATTTCCCCTCTATTACTTTTCTGGGAAAAATGCAAAATTTGGGACTTCCTTTTCCTTTTTCTTTCAGTGATATAAGTAAACAGAACAAATAGGGAGGGTGAATCTCCCTAACAGGGAGCACAGACAACAATAAAAATCTGACGGGTGTTCTAATTTCTTTCCACGTTTCAAAAATGAAGAAAAAAGTTTTGCCTTTAGTTATACTTTGATGCATGACAAAGAATTTCCAAAGCAATAAGGGTAACTAAAGTGCCAAATCAATAGCTAACTTTCTGTTGCCTTGCTTTGGCTGATTAAATCTTGTGCAAAATAGACGGGGGGAAATTGTGAAAATGAGTTCCACCTGTTGGCAGTATTTCATATTTAGCCTATTTTTACCCAATGTTCTTTTTCAGACCTAACTATAGTAAATAATGAAAAGAAAATATGTACAAACCACTGTACATCCCCTTTAAATAATATCTTCATATCATTATTTTTACCATTTTGTTCTTTTACATTTAAAATTGTCTTTGTATTTAATTTGCACAGGTAATAAAACACCTTTATACATGTTCTGTAGACCTTTGCTACTTTACATGGGACTGTAACCATTTTTACCAATGTATATGTGCATGTGAATAATGCATGGATAGGTTAAGGAAAAAAGGACGCTGGTATAGGTAAAACGTTGAAACGTTTGTACGTGTTTTGGGCAATATTAGGTGAATGATTTCTCAAATGAAATAAATATAAAGTGCTTACTCAATATGTGAGAAACAATTGACTTCTTATGCAAAAATTATGTCAAACAACAGTGCAGTAACTGTATTGGTACATACATAAATCAATAAAGTGCTTCAGTGGTGCAAAATTAAGGTGCTGATTAAATATAAAATGTATTTCCATGAAATTATGCAGATAAATAAATTGATAAATACCATATTATTATTAATTAAATAAATTAATTCATAATTTTGTTCAAAACAATATTGGATAAATAGTGCATCAATGGTGAACTGTGATATAAAAGTTCATGCAGTGATGTAGGAATCAATATTTTTTTGTTCAGGTGCTTTGTTCATGTAAATAATGCAAATTTATTACAAAAGATCTTTAACCACTTCTGGACCGGAAGGTTTACCCCCTTAATGACCAGGCCATTTTTTGCGATTCGTCACTGCGTTACTTTACCAGACAATTGCGTGGCCATGCAACGCTTTACCTAAATAAAACTGATGTCCTTTTTTTCCCACAAATACAGCTTTATTTTGGTGGTATTTTATCACCTGTGCGATTTTTATTTTTTGCGTTATAAACAAAAAAAGAGCGATAATTCTGAAAAAAAAAACAATATTTTTCACTTTCTAATGTATAAAAAATCAACGCTACTGTGTACCTGACCAGCTGCAGCTTACCTCATATATAATCCCAAGAAACGGATATAAATAAATTGAATGCATTTTATTTATTTTGTATTGTCATTGTCATATATATTTATTTATTCACTGGACACAAGTTAGTACAAATCACAATTAATAAATACTATCTAACTCCCTCTAGTACTAGTCAGCCAAACACCTCTCCCTTTATTTCAATTTTTCACTTTCTGCTATAAAACATTCCCAAAAAAAAAAAAAAAATTAAAAATCAAATTTGTACATCCTTTTAGGCCAATTTGTATTCTGCTACATATTTTTGGTAAAAAAAAAAACTGCAAAAGACGTATTTTGATTGTTTTGCGCAAATGTGATCGCGTCTACAAACTAGGGGAAAGATTTATCTCCTTTTTATTTTTATTTTTTTACTAGTAATGGCGGCAATCTGCGATTTTTAGCAGGACTGCAACATTGCGGTGGACATGTTGGACCCCTAACTAGCATTTTTTACACTTTTGGGGGGACCAGTGACATTACTACAGTAATCAGTGCTAAAAATATTCACTGTTACTGTAATAATGACAGTGGCAGGGTAGGGGTTAACCCAGGGGTGATCAAATGGCTAAGTGTGAGCCTAGAGGAGCGTTTTCTAACTGTGGGGGAGGGACTTGTGAAATGACCACAGAGACCTGTGATCCTGTATAGGAAGATCACAGGCACTCTGTGATCATTTCAGAGAGGACAACAGTGAGCTGTGTTTACAACAGAAGACCGCCCTTCTCTCTCAGCGGGGAGCGATGGTGGGTGCTAGGTGGCAATTGGTGCTCCCGGTCCCGTGGATCGGCATCCCCGCTGCTTAGTGGGGGACAGAAGCGCACCGCCGGTGGATACAGGTACAGTGATTTGCGCAGCCGAGCCAGCCTGCTGCAGTATACATGCGGCTGGAGGTCGGCAAGTGGTTAATAGGTTGTAGAAATAGGAAGAGATACCCAGACCGCCACACACCTTGCCCGGCCCATTGCTAGCAGGTAAAATCAGTCTGGGCTCTATTCATCCAAGACACACCCTGTCTTGGCATGGCTTGGATGAATCGAGCTGAGGCCTCTGCTAACCACTCAGACCCGGCGAGGTGTGTCAGGAATCAGGATATCTCTTCCTATTTCTACGGTGAGATTGTGGTCTGGATGAACCCTATTCTGCACCCTCACTAGTCAGCGACATCCAATTCATCAGACCTTGTTAGCCAGAGCAAGGCCATTAAGCATTTTTCATGGGCTTTTAATAGGTAGTTTCAGTTGCAATATGGTCACTACAGACACTGCAACATTATGGTACATTGTATTTACAGCTGTGTCTTCAAATGTTTCCACCTGGACTGATCAGCATCATGTCTACTTAGCTAAAAATATCAGTCATATACAGTGCATCCAGAAAGTATTTACAGCGCTTCACTTTTTCCACATTTTGTTATGTTACAGCCTTATGCCAAAATGGATTAAATTTATTGTTTTCCTCAAAATTCTACAAACAATACCCCATAGTGACAATGTGAAAGAAGTTTGTTTGAAAACTTTGCAAATTTATTAAAACTACAGTGCCTTGCGAAAGTATTCGGCTCCCTTGAACTTTGCGACCTTTGCCACATTTCAGGCTTCAAACATAAAGATATAAAACTGTAATTTTTTGTGAAGAATCAACAACAAGTGGGACACAATCATGAAGTGGAATGAAATTTATTGGATATTTCAAACTTTTTTAACAAATAAAAAACTGAAAAATTGGGCCCCTTTACTTTCAGTGCAGCAAACTCTCTCCAGAAGTTCAGTGAGGATCTCTGAATGATCCAATGTTGACCTAAATGACTAATGATGATAAATAGAATCCACCTGTGTGTAATCAAGTCTCCGTATAAATGCACCTGCACTGTGATAATCTCAGAGGTCCGTTTAAAGCGCAGAGAGCATCATGAAGAACAAGGAACACACCAGGCAGGTCCGAGATTCTGTTGTAGAGAAGTTTAAAGCTGCATTTGGATACAAAAAGATTTCCCAAGCTTTAAACATCCCAAGGAGCACTGTGCAAGCGATAATATTGAAATGGAAGGAGTATCAGACCACTGCAAATCTACGAACACCTGGCCGCCCCTCTAAACTTTCAGCTCATACAAGGAGAAGACTGATCAGAGATGCAGCCAAGAGGCCCATGATCACTCTGGATGAACTGCAGAGATCTACAGCTGAGGTGGGAGACTCTGTCCATAGGACAACAATCAGTCTTATACTGCACAAATCTGGCCTTTATGGATGAGTGGCAAGAAGAAAGCCATTTCTTAAAGATATCCATAAAAAGTGTAATTTAAAGTTTGCCACAAGCCACCTGGGAGACACACCAAACATGTGGAAGAAGGTGCTCTGGTCAGATGAAACCAAAATCAAACTTTTTGGCAACAATGCAAAACGTTATGTTTGGCGTAAAAGCAACACAGCTCATCACCCTGAACACACCATCCCCACTGTCAAACATGGTGCAGGCAGCATCATGGTTTGGGCCTGCTTTTCTTCAGCAGGGACAGGGAAGATGGTTAAAATTGATGGGAAGATGGATGGAGCCAAATACAGGACCATTCTGGAAGAAAACCTGATGGAGTCTGCAAAAGACCTGAGACTGGAACGGAGATTTGTCTTCCAATAAGACAATGATCCTAAGCATAAAGCAAAACCTACAATGGAATGGTTCACAAATAAACATATCCAGGTGTTAGAATGGCCAAGTCAAAGTCCAGACCTGAATCCAATCGAGAATCTGTGGAAAGAACTGAAAACTGCTGTTCACAAACGCTCTCCATCCAACCTCACTGAGCTCGAGCTGTTTTGCAAGGAGGAGTGGGCAAAAATGTCAGTCTATCGATGTGCAAAACTGATAGAGACATACCCCAAGCGACTTACAGCTGTAATCGCAGCAAAAGGTGGCGCTACAAAGTATTAACTTAAGGGTGCTGAATAATTTTGCACGCCCAATTTTTCAGTTTTTTATTTGTTAAAAAAGATGGAAATATCCAATAAATTTTGCTCCACTTCATGATTGTGTCCCACTTATTTCACAAAAAAATACAGTTTTATATCTTTATGTTTGAAGCCTGAAATGTGGCAAAAGGTTGCAAAGTTCAAGGGGGCCGAATACTTTCGCAAGGCACTGTAAAATTAAAAATCCCATGTACATAAGTATTCACAGCCTTTGCTCAATACATTGTTGAAGCACCTTTGGCTCCAATTACAACCTCAAGTCTTTTTGAGTATGATGCCACAAGCTTGGCACACACTGATTTTTGGGCAGTTTCTCCCATTCTTCTTTGCAAGACCTCTCAAGTTCCATCAGGTCAGATGGGGAGCATCTGTGCCCAGCCATTTTCAGATCTCTCCAGAGATGTTCAATCGGGTTCAAGTCTGGACTCTGGCTGGGATACTCAAGGACATTCACAGAGTTGCCCCATAGTCACTCCTTTGTTATCTTGGCTGTGTGCTTAGGGTTTTTGTCCCATTGGAAGATGAACCTTCACCCCAGTCTGAGATCCAGAGCGCTCTGGAGCAGGTTTCTCTGTATATTGCTGCATTCATCTTTCCCTCGATCCTGACTAGTCTCCCAGTTCCTGCCGCTGAAAAACATCCCCACAGCATGATGTTGCCACCACCATGCTTTACTGTAGGGATGGTATTGGACAGGTGATGAGCGAGGCCTGTTTTCCTCCAGACATGGCACTGCTATTAAGGCCAAAGAGTTCAATCTTTGTTTCAACAGACCAGAGAATTTTGTTTCTCATGGTCTGAGAGTCCTTTACGTGCCTTTTGGCAAATTCTAGGTGGGCAGTCATGTGCCTTTTACTGAGGAGTGGCTTCTGTCCGGCCACTCTACCATATAGGCCTGATTAGTGGAGTGCTGCAGAGATGGTTTTTCTTCTGTAAAGTTCTCCTCTCTCTCCACAGAGAAATAATTGAGCTCTGTCAGAGAGACCATTGGGTTCTTGATCACCTCCCTGATTAAGGCCCTTCTCCCCCCATTGCTAAGTTTGGCCGGGCGGCCTGCACTAGGAAGAGTCCTGGTGGTTCCATACTACTTCTATTTATAGATGATGGAGGCCACTGTGCTCATTAATACCTGCTGCAGAAACTTTTCTGTACCCTCCCCCACATCTGTGCCTCGATACAATCCTCTGAGGTCTAAAGATAATTCCTTGGACTTCATGGCTTGGTTTGTGCACTGACATGCACTGTTAACTGTGGCAGGGGCTGACTTGCAACTTTCGGCCCAGGGGGCAAGTACATTCCAGAAGCCCATGGTGGAGCGACTCGGCCCCCCTCCCACTCTCCCTCTTCCCGGCCTCTGTCTGACCCTCATTCCAGGCTGAAGCCCTGCTCCAGGTACTCTCTACCCACCGGCCGAATCTGGGTTCTTAACCTGGCCAGCAGGGGGCGGTTGGGGGGAGGTGGGACAGCTCGGCTTGGGCTGACTGGGGGAGAGTCTCCAGTGGGGCATGGAACCGGCTTCTGCTCGGACACAGTTTACACCATCCATGCTGGGGGGCTGCACTCTGTCCTTATCTTCATCCTGCACTCAGTAGGTCAGCTGCGGGTACCTTTTACTTATCTTCACCAGGATTAAATTAAGAATGTCTGTGGCAGAAGCAGTGCAGCCTTTTTACAGGGCATCAGAGCACCCAGGGGGCAATTTCCCCCCTGCCCCCTGGCCCAGTGCTCCCCTGAACTGTGAGACCTTATATAGACAGGTGTGTGCCTTTTCAAATCATGTCCAATCATGATTTACCACAGATGGACTCCAATCAAGTTGTAGAAACATCTCAAGGATGGTTGGTGGAAACAGGATGCCCCTGAGCTCAATTGTCATGGCAAAAGCTGTGAATACTTATGATTTTTTTTTTTTTTTTTAATAAATATGCAAAGATTTCAAACAAACTTCTTTCACGTTGTCATTATGGGGTATTGTTTGTAGAATTTTGGGAAAATAAGGAATTTAATCCATATTGGAATAAGGCTGTAACATAACAAAATGTGGAGAAAGTGAATCCTTTCTGGATGCACTGTATACATATAATAAGAAATGAAGATGATACATCCCCAGTATAAAGATACTTGATTTTTACCGAATGATTTTACTAGCAATTGTAAGTTCATAGTCTTTGCTTCTAGTGATTAATAAATACAGTTTCTTATAAAGATTCAGGATAACTGATTGGAATACCTTGGAATGACATTAGGTACAGCATGTATTTGCATTAAGCCAAAGGCAGATGAGTATGTTCTTTATTGCAATGTTAATGTTTATTGTAGCAGTCGGTTATGCAGTGTCAGATCACGCATGTGTCAACTCTGATTTACTTATTTGGTATGAATTAAAATACATTGTTGTTTGACAGCGGCTGTCTGTACAATCGCAGGATGCCCCTGCTCAGTATGAGGCCGTATCATGGAATGTAAACAAATGGCTTCCATCCCTCTTATACTGGCACTTAAACCGTGTGAACGTTATATTGAAAATAGGAAGTCTATCTAATTTTAAAGAATAACTCATTTTTATGAAGGTCAAAGGCTCTATAATACCTGCAGTTAAAGTGACTATAATAACTTAATAATACCTTGTATGCAGAGTATTCAATTTTATATCTCAACAGTCAGTGCATTTCCCTATGCTTATGGCATGACACATCTTCTGAAGCCATTATTCGCCTTTGCCCAAGCATTCATGTCTATGCCAAGTGGTGAATTAAGTATACTTTCATCCTAAGTTATTCTTATTTATGGGCCCTCCTCCAATTACTTGGCACATGGTATTTTTCTTACTGAGTAACAGGTTCCATTACCACTGGTGGCCAATAAGTATTAAGACTGCGTCTGTGGTCTGTCAACCAGCGTGGAGGTGGAAAGGACCACTGGAGCGCTCCACTTCCTATTGTGGATCTATCAATGTGCTGTTTTATGCTTTTTATGTAAGTGCAATGGGTGAAGGATTAGTTTAATAAATTTGTTAATTTAAAACGGTATCACCCAAGGAGAGTTTTTTCTTTCTTCCATATTATCTGATGGGAATCCTGCACAAGAGGTCCCTCTGAGCTCATTCTAACCGGGAGAGAATTACCGATACAGTTATTACCAAAGCACTTTGGCCGATACCATGAGAATGGGGGGCCACTATTTCTGGTAAGGAACCATCTAATGGGAGTTGGTGTGCACATTGGTGGCGGTTTAATAAGATGATAGTTGTCTGATTCACAGGAACCACACCTGGAGAGTCCAAATAGGATTTCAAAGACTTAACTTAGACCGCATTCACACTGCAGCGGCACGACTCCGGCACGACTTCGGGGACGACCTTTGAAGTCCCGTGCACCGCGACTTTGGCGCGACTTGCACGGACTTCATATAATGAATGTCTATGCAAGTCGCTCCGAGGTCGCCCCGAAGTAGTACAGGACCCTTTTTCTAAGTCAGAGTGACTTGTGTGTCGCTCCTATTAGAACGGCTCCTGTAGCACTGCATCGACCGCGACGGACCGCGACTTGTCAGGCTGACAAGTCGCGGTAGTGTGAATGGAGCCTTAAAGGATCACCATTCCAGGATTATTGACCACTAGCAGGAGCACTTGCTATTTATTTGTTGAATTATTTTGGAACTTTGATTACACTATGTAGCGACACTGCCCAATTTTAGGCGTGTGTGATCGCTTTGAGCACATAATGGGACTTTAATGTTATGGTCACAGTGTGTGTTAATTTTTTTGAGTTTGTTTATATATGAATTTTGCACAGCTAGATTATTCATTTTTTATATGATTTACTGATTTTTTACATATTTTTTACATCTATCAATAATTTTGCGCAATTTGGTGTATATTATTTGATTTATTGCACTAATTTGGTGAAAGTATTACTATCACATTTTTTATATGATTTACTAATTTTTCACATATTTATTACATCTATCAATAATTTTGTGCAACTTGGTGTATATTATTTGATTTATTGCACTAATTTGGTGAAATTATTATTATCGCCTCTTCAAAGCTGTTTCCTATGTCCTCCTTTTATTTTTACCCCTTTTAAACTGAAAGTCAATAGACAGCCCCCAGTAAAAGCCCCCAGTACATTTTGTGTCCATTAGAAAGGACAATACTCACCTTATCATGGTAAGCTGTGCAAATGTTCACCTCACATTATGCCTAGTGCACACAATGAGATTATCAAATAAATGACAGTTCTTTTTTTGCATGCTAGTTTCATATAGACAATGAAGAGTTTACTAAAGGTACGAAAAATTCTCGTACGACACAATAAAAAAAATCAGAAGTGATGTAATGTGTTGTATTTTCGAACGGCAACTGTACTGATTATTTGAAAATTGTATGATCTGGTATCGTAAAAGAAAAACATTTGTGTTTATCCCATCGCATAATTTTGCAGGAATTGTTGTGGGCAGCCCTCAAAAGCTGTGTCCTATCGATCAGATTATCGTACGATTGAAAAAATATATAAAAAACAAAAACAAATTAATAAATAAAAAAAATAAAAATAAAAAAAAATATGTGGGTGTGTTCGGGCATTTAGCTAGTAAAAGAAGTGTTTGGCCTGTTCCACGCAGGCTTCAGCTTGTATAAGACCAGTGCGAGCAGCAAGCTTTAACAGAGCATTGGCAGAGCTTTCAGAAAGCACAATTAACTCTAGTTTGTAAATGATGAACACAGATCCTGATGGAAGTGTTGATTGCCATTTTAAGCAAGCTGCTAGCAGGCTTCAGAAAGCTTTCAGTAAGCTTCAAAAAGTGCTGAAGCCTGCAAGCAGCCTGTTTAATGTGGCAATCAGCACTCTCTTTAGGATCTGTGTTCAACATTTACAATCTGGGGCTGAATGGTATTTTAAAAGCTTCAGCAAAGCTTGCTGAAAGCTCTGCAAATGCTTTGTCAAAACTTGCTGTTAACACTGCTCTTATAAAAGCTGAAGGCCCTGTGAAGCTTGGTCAGAAGTGCCCTTATTACATTGGTGGTCAGTGGAGAAGTGCCCGCTTACATGGTCAGCAAACTGCCCTTGTTAAATTGGTGGTCAGGGAAGAAGTTTCTAGTTACTAGGTGTAAAGGTGATGGTGGCTGAGCTTGATGTGCAGAGGTAGCCTAGCGGGATCCGGTACAACAGGAACATGGACAGATTATACTGGCCCGAGTCTAAGTGATAGCAGGTCTTCACTAGAGCCTCTGATGGTGAGGATGGATTTTGCTGCGTGCTGAACACCAGGTCGCGGTCCCCAGGGTCACCCGACCAGGAGGTGAACAAGTCCAGAACTGGAAGCAGATAAGCCGAAAAGGATAAGGCAGGAGAGTAGTCACAGGAACAAGCCAAGGTCAGGGCGGGCAGTAAGCAGACAAAGTAAGGGACAAGCCAGGAGGTCAATCAGGAAGTCAACAGGATACAGCAGGTTCAGGATCAGGAGTACAGGTAAAGCTGCAGACAAGACAGCAAGGAACAAGTGTGTCAGTCACCTTTTTATGGGCCATGTATGGCGCCAAATCGTGACACTATTGCGTGTGCGCGTCGCGTGTGCGCGTGCTCGTATGCGCATTAGTGAACGCAAGTTCGTCATTAAACGGGAACGAGTGAATTCGCGCATGCGCATTCTCATACGCCCCCGGGATGTCACTGTGCGTTCCTTACACTAGGTAAGTTAAGTACCCTGGTTTCATTGGCATTTATTGGAGGAGAAGTGCCCCTATTATTTTGGTAGTTAGTGGTGACATAACTTGCTCATTAAAGTGCCCATTTAGGAGATGGAGCTAAAGAAGCCATGATGACTTCAGGTAGTTCTACACATAGGGGTTGATAAGGCAAATAGGCTGATCACTTGCCAGGGGAATTTTCATGTTGCAGCAGAATTTTTCCTTAGCTTAGTGAATGTGGCGCAAATCACATGCAAAGAAAATGAAAAAAAAAAACAATTTTTTAATGCTCTTGATTAGAAAATGAAAGTTGGCAGAGCTTCATTGTATTCACTAAACTAAAAGAAAATTCCCCTGCAGAGTGAACAATCGTTTTACATTTAGTAAATCAACCTCATTTTATCATATAGGGATAACGTTTATGGCTTTCTCCTTTTCTTTTTGTATAGCCAAAACATTTTTTTTTTTTTTTTTGCGTATAGGGAAACTGAAGGAAATTCCCTTTTTAGACAGTTGTCACCAGAGCAGGGGCTACCAATGGAAGACATCAAAGACTAAAATAAAGGTTTTGCCTATGGATACACTTTAAATGATGCATGCCTAATGGTACATGTTACCTAATAGCTGGTAAGGGCTTCCTTGTGTTTCTTCAAGTATGTTATCGGTTATTTTCAGCTTTCTGCAGTGGCCGACAGTGGTTTCTTTGCCAATCAGTGCACCTGCCTTCCATACATCTGCTGCAGAGATAAGGAAATAGCAGCAACCAGTTTGTCAGCCAACCAGCAGGGAGCACCTTCTGACTTGTAATTAGTACATGAGTGTCCTAATTTGCTTCTTTTAAACTAGCAAGGCCATCAGACCTTTACTTAAATTGTACTAAACTTCAATTTTAAGATAGGGTGGCCAAACAAAACCCAAGATTTGCAAGTGAAGCAAAGACCCAGGACTTGCAAGCCATGATTTGTACATTGCTTGCTTGTATTGATTGGGTCATTAATGTGTTTAGTGACAAACATTTCTGATCTTCAAAGGTGTTCATAACCCGCACAGATTTGCATCATGTCGTGAATTATATAAAGTATGGAGAACCCTTAGAAACTTTCAGAATTTTCTGCATGAATGTGACCCGTCTTCATGTATTATAGTGTAAAAAGAGAGCATTATTTTTTTGCATGCATATATTACTGCATTATTTATTGGATAAATATTTTATAGCGCAGGTTAGGTTAACCTCACACCTGAAATGATAATGACACCAAACTCAATTACCTTATTTCAAGATGTCGTTCTGAGTTTTATTCGTTCTAACTGTCCAAGATAGATAAGAGTTGTGATTGGTTGCCATAGATTATGGTAAAATGTTATGAATTCATTGGTACTGGTGCATATTTCTAAGTAATAAATATACATTAATAATGCATAGAATTTATAGCATAGTACATACATATTATAGGACATTTTCTTGCTTTACTAAAAAAATGACAGCCTTTTATGTATGTTATTAGCCAGTGGCTGAGGGCATTAGAGCGCCACTGAAACTTTACAGCTATAAGAAATGCCTAACCTATTATATTCCACATATATAAGCAGTAAATCAAATGCATTTCTCCATACTGGCACTCATACATATGTGCACATTTCTAATGAAAAAGCTAAATTCAGTTTTAAATTAACTTTATTAGAACATGGCTCTGGATTTAGAAGGAAATTCATGAAAGTCATATTAGCACCAACATTGGTTAGTCATCGTAAAATTTGATAGATGGCAGTAAGAAAATGTTTTGCAAATGGAAGGCATGAATTACTGTAAGTAAGATCTAGTAATGGAATCTATAGGCTTAGTGCAGGACATGGATAGTTTCAGACAAAAAAAATAATAATAATAATTTTACTTATGCAAGCACTTAGTAGAAATTCATTGACAGTATCAACAGATAATATAGAGATAAGAACATGTGTCATACGTTATTAGGTGGCCATAGATTTAAAGGTGGGGGGTTAAGGTACGATATGCAGATGTGATCTCGCTTCCTCCAAACACTGTTCTCAGCCTCTTGGCAAGGGAAGCGGAGTTGGTGAGCGGTGCTGGCAGACCTTGATTATCAAAGGGAGGAACTATAGTGATCAGGATAGGTTTTCTAACCATGTCTAAGCGCTTGAAGCTGAGCTGTCAGAGGGGTTTAGTTGGGACTTGTAGACTTCAGGTCATTGCGTGATCCAGCTGGCTCCGTCAACTGCCATCTAATATATTTGCGTCATTTTAAGGCACTCATAGACATAAAATGGCCTTTTCCAAACCTTGCCAATTTCAGCCAAATTGTCCTATCATCTGATTGCTGTGGTCATTTTTGGACACCATAAGCCTGAATTCCTGGGAAGGTAAAAGCAATCAGGCAGGTTAGAAAAAGTTGTATGATAGTGGATTTTTCTCCAGAGATAGAAATGTCTGTCTGTGCCCCAAACCCCCTCTATAGCATAATAGGGCTTCTTGAACAGTTATATTTAGACCTCAAGCTAAACCTAAATTATCTTTGCATTGTGCTGCTTTCTGATGTTTGTGGCCAGTGCTATACAGAAAACACAAAGGTAAGTAAATAACCCATTTCCTGTTACTTTTGTATGAAACTGTTGAATAGTATTTCCAAATAGGTACAGTATCTCACAAAAGTGAGTACACCCCTCACATTTTTGTAAATATTTTATTATATCTTTTCATGTGACAACACTGAAGAAATGACTCTTTGCTACAATGTAAAGTAGTGAGTGTACAGCTTGTATAACAGTGTAACTTTTTTCGGTCCCCTCAAAATAACCATTAATGTCTAAACCGCTGGCAACAAAAGTGAGTACACCCCTAAGGGAAAATGGCCAAAGTGGGCCCAATTAGCCATTTTCCCTCCCCGGTGTCATGTGATTTGTTAGTGTTACAAGGTCTCAGGTGTGAATGGGGAGCAGGTATGTTAAATTTGGGGTTATCGCTCTCACTCTCTCATACTGGTCACTGGAAGTTCAACATCACCTCATGGCAAAGAACTCTCTGAGGATCTGAAAAAAAAGAATTGTTGCTGTACATAAAGATGGTCTGGGCTATAAGAAGATTACCAAGACCCTGAAACTGAGCTGCAGCACGGTGGCCAAGACCATACAGCGGTTTAACAGGACAGGTTCCACTCAGAACAGGCCTCACCATGGTCGACCAAAGAAGTTGAGTGCACGTGCTCAGCATCATATCCAGAGGTTATCTTTGGGAAATAGATGTATGAGTGCTGCCAGCATTGCTGCAGAAATTGAAGAGGTAAGGGGTCAGCCTGTCAGTGCTCAGACCTTATGCTGCACACTGCATCAAATTGGTCTGCATGGCTGTCGTCCCAGAGGGAAGCCTCTTTTAAAGATGATGCACAAGAAAGCCCACAAACAGTTTGCTGAAGACAAGCAGACTAAGGACATGGATTACTGGAACCATGTTCTGTGGTCTGATGAGCCCATGATAAACTTATTTGGTTCAGATGGTGTCAAGCGTGTGTGGCAGCAACCAGGTGAGGAGTACAAAGACAAGTTTGTCTTGCCTACAGTCAAGCATAGAGGTGGGAATGTCATGGTCTGGGGCTGCATGAGTACTGCTGGGACTGGGGAGCTACAGTTCATTGAGGAAACCATGAATGCCAACATGTACTGTTACATACTGAAGCAGAGCATGCTCCCCTCTGGGCCACAGGGCAGTATTCCAATATGATAACGACCCCAAACCCACCTCCAAGACGACCATTGCCTTGCTAAAGAAGCTGAGGGTAAAGGTGATGGACTGGCTAATCATGTCTCCAGACCTAAACCCTATTGAGCATCTGTGGGACATCCTAAAATGGAAGGTTGAGGAGCACAAGGTCTCTAACATCCACCAGCTCAGTGATCCCATCGTAGAGGAGTGTAAGGGGACTTTAGTGGCAACCTATGAAGCTCTGGTGAATTCCATGCCTAAGGGGGTTAAGGCAGTGCTGGAAAATATTGGTGACCACACAAAATATTGACACTTGTGGGCCCAATTTGGACATTTTCACTTAAGAGTGTACTCACTTTTGTTGCCAGCAGTTTAGACATTAATGGCTGTGTGTTGAGTTATTTTGAGGGGACAGCAAATTTACACTGTTATACAAGCTGTGCACTCACTACTTTACATTGTAGCAAAGTGTCATTTCTTCAGTGTTGTCACATGAAAATATATAATAAAATATTTACAAAAATGTCAGGGATGTACTCACTTTTGTGAGATACTGTACATAGAAAGTATGTATATATCAAAAAAAAGGGTAAAAGGCAATCCTGTGATTTTTTTTTTTTTTTGGCCAAATAATCAAATCTGACCTGTTACAACTATGCTGAATTTGTTTTACTGATATGATAATGATGTTCTGTTGATGATGATGATTTGTTATATATAATAATACCGTTTAACATGCTAGAAGTAATCCCTTGGCAAATGTCCCACTAGTTGTCAGGCTGTTGTTGGGCTCATTCATCATTTAGATAATGCATTGTGAGTTGAAGACATAACTGTGCATTCACACACATTTCAGACATGCTACACTATATTATTCAGAATATAGGCCATCAAGCCAAAATGAAGCACACAGGACTTTTTTTTAGCACTTTGCAACAATTTTAGGACTGTTACAAAAATAAAGGATTTTCTCAGACTCTTGTATTTTTTTCATGCATGCATTAATAATCATAAGAATGCTTCCACAGTACAGGAACCTATAGAGGATTCAACTCCAAAGGAAGCTGGCAACAAATTAAATATGGTGCAAAATAAATATACTACTTCTCTTTAGAACCTGATTGATCATAGAGTTTTCCAAAATTACGTAGGAAACATTTACTTGTCTGCAATGCATCGCCGGCAGTTACTGGAAAGCACTATGGAATTTGAGGGGACACCAGACAGTGACTTCATTCTGGTTAATGGAGGCATTTGTTAGCAGGAGGGACTTTTCTAAAACCTTTGACTTCTGCTGCAGGTATGTCTGTGTTCTTGGTGTTAACCAAATGATGTGTGTTTTAGAATGTAAGGCAAGTACAGAATAGGTTTACCCCATGGAAGATCTCATGCTTTATGCTCATCTTTATGCTCAATGTACAATGCATGGACACAAGCTGAGCAACAGATCTCTGTACTGTAGGTTGCCTTATTACAGGAGTACAGACAAGGACTCTGCAATTCACAGCCAGGTCCTTTCACAAATGTTAGGTTACAAAGCTCCAACGTTTTATGCATGCTGCAGTTACAAAGATAGCTGGAAAGAAGGGTTTTCACTGTATGAACTTATAATCTAAAAGCCAAGGTGAGGCTTCACTGGCTATGGATAGTAGGGGGGATAAAAGAAGTGATTGCAGGCAACAAAAGGGAGTAATAAATGGTAAAGAAGACTGGTATACTGTATTGAAGGACTGTTTAAAGTGTATCTACAGTCAACCCCCCCCCCTTTTTTTTTTTTTTTTTTTTTTTAAGTTAAGAAAAAAGAGTAAGAAAGGGTAGCAACCTTATCAGGTTTTAGTGCTATTCAGGGCTCCATTAGGACACTTTTACCTCACTTTCTGGGGACAACATTTTAGCAGACGAGGAAGGAAAATCTGCATTAGGAAACATACAATAAAAAAACTGATAGGAGTTCTAGTCTTCCCCGTTTAACTTACAAATAAAAAAAAATGTCCTCAGTATGTGTGTTACTGTTAGAGTGTTTCGTTTACTTCTCATCTGTTGAAAAAGTTGTCCCAGGACAGTGAGTAAGGAGAAATCTCTCTAATGGATTCCAAAACAGCAGCAAAACACTAAAAGGGCTATAATCCTTTCTCACTCTATCTAAAACCGAAATAAAAAATGTATGTGTAACCCTTACCCCAAAAGGGCCCAGGGAATGGTCCCAATGTTCAAATGAGTGTTTTTTTGCAAATCAGACACACAGTCCCAGTCACTCTTCTGGCAAAATGATTAGTCTAGGTATCCTTTTTCTGATGCTTTTATAAACCTGAACTTGGATGGGTGTAGGGTAACTGTAGGATACTCCTTTAGGACAAAGTAGTTACTTGAGGACACTTGTCTCTTTCTCAAAGTTTCCTAGCTCAGTCCTTACAGCAGAAAATATTGGGATAACCTACACAGGGACACCATAAGGAATGTCCACTATTCTGTCTCAGCATCGATTGTACCTGTGACCTCCTTGTAGACCCCCAGTCTGAAAGTGTGTGCAGCAGGTTGAATGATGGCTTTAACAGATAGTTTACTCAATGAATAAAGACTCCAGAGGTGTTCTCCAATGCTTCTTTATGCTTCAAGTTAGCAAAAGCATAAACATAGAGGCTTTTCCATAGGTAAATTTACAATGAAGTTACACAGCTTCCACACTCTGCAGTCTCCTCATAACAACTAATCAAAATGGTAGATACAGCAGGAAAATGGAGATGGGAGAAACCATCTAGCCAGAAACAGCAGGGGTGCAAGGAAGATACCAATAACATAGCATAACATAACATGTAATAACAACTGCTAGACAGTTAAAGCTGCGTGGCAGCACACTCCCCGCCTGGTATCGTGAGATACCATTACACAATTATTTTCCATAAACATACAATTAACATTGCATACAGTAGAATGCTATGTAGCCCTCTCCTCTAAGCTAACTATGCTAGAGGTCTAAGTGACTCCTACACATAACATTGAATCAGAATTTTTGGAAGCAGGCATAATTAGGACTGTCTCAGTGACTGGTCTCAGGAAGGTTATTGGGCTCCCGTCCTTTACAATCCTGACTTCCACACTTCGGACCTTTCCATCATCACTAGCAATGGCCTTTGTAATAACTCCAATTGGCCACTGGATCCGATTGGTTTGCTTGTCTTTTAGAAGAACCATGTCCCCTTCCTTTAAGTTAGACTTCTGGGTTTGCCACTTTTTACGTCCTTGAAGAAGTTTGAGGTATTCCCTCCTCCATCTGTCCCAGAAACAATCTGCAAGGTATTGAGCATATCTCCATTGACGTTTATATATGTCCTTTTCATCAAAGATGCTCTTTGGCGCTGGGATCTGTCCAATTTTCCGGTTCAATAATGCAGCTGGAGTTAAAACAGTTGGACATTCTGGGTCTGTGGATACAGCTGTCAGCGGTCTTGAGTTGATTATTGCTGCGACCTCAGCAAGGAATGTAGTAAGTACTTCATGGGTAAGACGTGAAGAACTCACATCAAGCAACATAGAATCCAGTATGCGCCTTGCCATCCCAATCGTACGTTCCCATGCTCCGCCCATGTGTGAAGCGTGTGGTGGGCTGAATTTCCACTGGTTTGCAGTGGTGGAGAAGGTGGCCCTTGGAGGTGGCTCCGTCTGAGAAGCTCGCTCCGGCAGGGGTTTGTTAATGCTCTGGGACGCTCTCTCGCTATAATTGAACTGGTTGGTCAGTTTTCTCTCCTTCTTGTTCCTGGATGGTATTTATTCACCTTCTGTCCATTCTTCACTAGCCTGAGCGTCAGACTTCCCATCTGTATCTTTGTCTCCCGGCTCTGTGGAGTAGTTGGTCTGAGTCTCTTCAATGACTCCCAACTTCGCCATCTGTCGCCGCGCTTCATCAGAGTCTTCGCGTGGCATGTTTACATCCAGGGAGAAGCGTACGGCCAGCTGGTCCACGATGCTAATGGGTTTGTAGGCCCGTTCCTTAAAACTGTACCTCACAATGTTCTGGGGGGCATGAGGGTTGTTTGCAGTCAGGATACGAGTGAATTCCTCCTTAAGTTCAGCGTCGCTGAGTTCCAGCTGGTCCGGAGGCTTAACCAGAGTCTTGGCCTGCATCCATTCATCAGCTCCATCCCCCATATCTGTGGAGTCATCTTCATCCTCCAAATTTCTTCTTGAGCAGATGTTGGAACTCAATGCTACAACTTCAGGCCGGATTTCCTGATCAGTATCTGGATCCTCCAGGTGGAAATCGATAATTTCTTCTGAGTTTGTAGAAGACTGGTCCATTAAAAACTTGGGTCCTGAAAACCAAATGGTTTGTGTGAGGACAACTGCTGGCACTAAAATATTCTGCATGAATGCTAGAAAGTGCTCTTGCTTCTCAGGTTTGTTACGGAGAGTTTTCTTAAGTGCAGCAAATCTGGTTAAAGCTTGTTCTCGATTGTTAGGGAGAGTAAGCCTTGGTACTCGGAAGGGTAATGGAGCTACCCAATTGTTGGAATTGTCCTTGAAAAACTCTTCATCCATAATCTTAATGAGCTCCTTGTCTTCAACTGAAGGAGCAATCTTGTTGTCATCGCAAGTAGTCTGGTACACTGAATCACCAAAGTCCTTTTGAGAAGTGACCTTGCAGTTAATACTTTGAAGTGCTTGATATGGAACTTCTTTTTGAAATCAAGTCTTTCCTTCACATAATAATGCGATGGACATTTCATCAATTGACAGGTAACATTAGTTTTGTAGGAAGCTACATCCAAGAGCTTGTGAGATTGGTCTAAACAGACTTCTCCTATTATCACCCATCCAAGATCAAGTTTCTGGGCCTGAGGAGCATCATCTGGACCGTTACATAACTCTCTTATTTTATGAACTCTAGGAATGTCTCTCCCTAGTAGAATCAAAATCTTAACATCCTTGTTAAGTGGTGGAATGTAGTTAGCAATGTGACTCAAATGAGGGTGATGACGTGCAACCTCTGGTGTGGGGATTTCTTCTCTGTTGTTCGGTAGCTGATCACATTCGATTAGAGTTGGAAGAGGAAACTCTGTGTCCTCATATTCTGATGCAACTACGAAGCCATGGGCCCTTCTTCCAGAAGTATTGACCTTTCCTGCACATGTCTGCAAGGTATAAGACCAGGTCTCTCCTTGAATGTTGAATAGGTCAAAGAATTCTGTACTGGCCAATGAACGATTGCTCTGATCATCGAGTATGGCATACATTTTTATGGAATTTTGTGGACATCCTTCAGGAAAAACTCTTACAAGACATATCTTGCTACAAGACTTGCTATGAAGCCCTTCTCCACATACCTCTGTACACCTTGTGGTTACGGGGTCGGCATATTGCTCAGTTCTCTCCCCGCCATCATCTGATGTAGTCTTGGGGTTGCTGCCAGGTGAAGGTTTTACTTTTGAACAGGTCTGAATGAAGAGCGTCCACATGTTTGGCACTGTTGCAGAGAGAACATCTGATGACGATCTTACAGTCTCTAGCTAAATGATCGGAGGATGCACAACACTTAAAACAGATATTATGCTCTTTGAGAAATGACTTGCGTTCTTCAATAGGCTTGTCCTTAAATGCACGACATTTGGAGAGAGAGTGTGGCGCATTATGAATAGGACACTGTTGATTAAGATTGCTAGCTTTAATGTCTGTAGCTAAGACGTTGGATGCTATCGCAGTCTTCCTCACGGCAATAGGATGCCTTAAATCCTTGAATTTACTGTTGGTGGCAATACCCCTTGAAGTACTTAAAGGAATGGTGGTTGTATCTGGATAGAAGAAGCTTGGGTCATTCTTGGATCTTGCAACCTTCTGCACGAACTCTGAAAAATAAGAAAAGGGAGGGAAGGAAACACGATGCTCATACTTATACTTTGATCCTACACTAGTCCACTTTCCCTGAAGATGACTAGGCAACTTTGCTACAATAGGATTTACGCCCTGAGCAGTGTCTAAATAGCTAAGACCTGGTAAACTAGGATCTAACTTAGCAATTTCAAGTTCATGGAGGAGGTCACCTAACTCTCTAAGCTTATGATTGTCCTTAACAGAGATTTTAGGAAAGTTGTTTAGTCTCTGGAATAAGGCAGATTCAATGACTTCGGGGCTCCCATAGTCTTGTTCTAGACGTTCCCAGGCAGCATCAAGGCCTGCTTTAAAGTTATAAATGTAGACAGATTTAAGTCTCTTTACTTGTTCTGAAGATTGACGCCCCAACCACTTTATTAGTAAGTCAAGTTCTGCTTGAGGTTCAATGTCCAAGTTCTTGGTTACCGCCTTAAATGTAGATCTCCAACTCCTGTAGTTCTCTGGGCGGTCATCAAATCTAGACAGTCCAGTTGTAATCAACTCTCGTCGAATCATATACTTGCTGAACTCTGCAATGTCAGTGCTTTCAGTTTTTATAGCCACAGGGTCTACTGATGGTGCGCCGTCTTGGACCATGGTTGGTATATGATGTTGGCTGGTAGGTAGAGAGAAAGGTGTTGCAGACGGGTTTAATCTAGGTAAGGGTCTGTCGTCTGAAGGTCTCTGAGCATTTGAAGTTAAAGAGAGCTGTATCAAAGGGGGTATAGAGTTCATTCTGTAGTCTTCTGCTGTGCCCTTGTAATCTCTATGCACATAGGGTTGTGGTGGCACATGAGCTGCGTAGGTTGATTCACTTGATTTTGTGACGTGCGGTAGTTGTGGAGGGTCTCTGTTAGTAGGTGCGTCTAGTTGACCAGCTTGCTTTGGCGACACATTGCCTTCTGATCCACTTGCTGGATGATTATGAGAAGAATCTCCAACTTTAGGTGGGACTGTATTGTCGTGGTCCTGAGTTAAGACAAACTGTAGGGTCCTTTCAACAGGGTCTTGAAAAGCAGCCAAGCTGGTACAAGCTGCTCCTTCTTCTTCCAATAGGGCTTGTTCCAAGACAGATAACTCTGCTAAAGCTACTTCCTTTTCTCTATTCTTCTGAAGAATTTCTAGCTGAGCCTCTGTTTCTGCTTGTATTCTTGCCTGAATGCGTTTAGCTTCTGCTTCCTTGCATTTAGCTTCTGCTTCCTTGCATTTAGCTTCTTCTTCCTTGCATTTAGCTTCTGCCTTGATGGCTGCTTCTTTTTCAGAGCAGGCGGCTTGAACCTGGGCTACTGCAATCTTTTGGCGAGCTTTGAGTATTTGGTCGCTCAGTATTGACCTTATAGAGCAGAACCGCAATGACTTAGAAGAAGATTTATGATATGAGCGGGCAGACCTAGAAGATTTTCCTGAGTGTCTGGAAGAAGCAGAGTTACAGGATATAGTTTCATGTAGCTGTGCCAATCTACATTCTATCTGTACCTTTGCTTCAAGATATGTGCTATGCCTCTGCTGGTCATTAGAAGTAAAGTCCTTTAATTCCAATGCAGCTTCCTCTATGTTGGAATGTGACAATAGGGAATAGTACTTCTCAGAAATTCTTTTATAATTCTCAAATGCCTTCTTAACCCTTGAGAGAGCAGTGTTCAATTGCTCGGAATTGTTGCTAGTTTCATTAGTGGCTGTTATACAACTTAAAGTCTTTTCCCATAATGCAGTCAGGTTACTAGATGTTTCTTCCTTACTTGCTTTATAAACCTCCCTTGCCTTCAAGGATGGATGAGGGGCTCTGACAGGACGAGAAGAATGAAGTAAGGAGTCTGCTTTATCTTGACTAAATGCAGGTAATTCTGTGAGATCTCTGTCAGACATAATAAGTACTGTATTTCTGGTGTCTTGTTAGAAATCTGCCAGAGCTCAGCTCTGTAAGTAGTGACTTCTGTTATTAAGCAGGCTGGGCTGAGGTATTTTTTGTTACAATAGTGGCTAGTGCTGGAACTAGTTCAAACTGGATCACCTCAGAAGGCTGTAACAGTAATGAAGCATTCAGTAGGTGGCTGGTATCATATGCAGAGTAATGCTTCTGGTGACACACAGGTGTGGTACTTACATTTCTGAAGCTGGAAATTTACTATTCTGAAGCTGCAGAGATACCTGTGTGATGAAACAACTGGAAATTTACTTCAAGTACTTCTTGGAAATGTACTCTCTGAAGCTGTGTATTCTTGTAAATTTACTGTTCTGTCTCAGCATCGGTTGTACCTGTGACCTTCTTGTAGACCCCCAGTCTGTAAGTGTGTGCAGCAGGTTGAATGATGGCTTTAACAGATAGTTTACTCAATGAATAAAGACTCCAGAGGTGTTCTCCAATGCTTCTTTATGCTTCAAGTTAGCAAAGGCATAAACATAGAGGCTTTTCCATAGGTAAATTTACAATGAAGTTACACAGCTTCCACACTCTGCAGTCTCCTCATAACAACTAAACAAAATGGTAGATACAGCAGGAAAATGGAGATGGGAGAAACCATCTAGCCAGAAACAGCAGGGGTGCAAGGAAGATACCAATAACATAGCATAACATAACATGTAATAACAACTGCTAGACAGTTAAAGCTGCGTGGCAGCACATCCACCTTTCAACACAGGCTATAACTGATGTATGAGGGATAGTGACAGCACACAGCTGCTGGGATCTCACACACCGGTCTATACACACAAATGTTCCTGGATATTTGGATGCCACCACTCAATATCAGCCAGATATGTCTCTTGTGGTTTCTTCATATCAGATTCCTACATAAATCCCTTGGTCAGCTCCAGAAAAATTCAGTTGATTAGCCCCCCCCCCCCCCAGCTAGTATAGCCGGGATCTCGATGAGAATATGAAGAAGCACAGCTGGACTGCCCAGAAGGGCAGGAGCCATTTAGGTTGGGAACTTGCCTGAACAAGACCCCCCTCTGCTCTAGGCCTCAAACTATTAATGCACTCTCCCAGCCACCTACTGGGCACCCTCTCCCAGGGATTAGCTGGGACCACAGGAATTATCAAACTGTAGATTTGACTTTCCCAACCCACTACTTTCCAGAACTCTTCCAGAAGACAGGGGTGGAACAGTCAAACATACAACCAGTGAAACTCAAAGCAGACCAAAGCAATCACAAGCTGCTCAACCGATTACAGATGAGCTAAATAACTAGGTAAATACATTTACCTAACCTAGCTAGCACCTAACTAGGAGGGTGCTACAAATGCTTTAGATGTACCTTATGTGAAAAAAAGTGCAGCGCTAATAAATACTAGCAATATAAACGTATATATATATATATAAACCAAGGAAGGTAAATAAAAATAAATTGCAAAATAAATAAATAAAAGTGAACATCAAATCAACAGTCCCATATGTGAAGTGAAAAAAACAGTCCACAATCCCAAAGGGATGACCGAGGTCACTGATGTTGAGGTGAAGAGGTGATAGCAGATATGAACCTTCACGCCAGAGAAGCTCCCACTCCGTCAAATGGCCAGAAATGAACCTCAACATCAGTCACCTCGGTCATCCCTTCGGATTATCCATCCATTGTACAACAAGCTGATTTGACTCATATGCTATATGGCATTTTGAGTCCTATCGTTCTGGTGAGCACATTATATCTCTATATCTTGTTGGTGTTGGGATCCAGTGAGCACTTCAATTATCACCGTTATGGACTGTTTTTTTTCACTTCACATATGGGACTGTTGATTTGATGTTCACTTTTATTTATTAATTTTGCAATTTATTTGTATTTACCTTCCTTGGTTTATATATATATATATATATATATATATACACGTTTATATTCACATTTTTCTTGTCAGTTGTTTGGTGTAGCAGCTTTTCTATGGTTAGCGCAATATATTTGCTATTCACTTTTAGATATACCTTATGGTTTTAAAGGTAGCGAATTTTCTAGGACAATGAGGAATAGAATTCCAGAGAGTGGGATTGGACTAGAGAAATACTGAAGCATAGAAAGCGGTCACACGTAAATAGGCCAATTAGTAGGTCAGTACAGAAGAAAACATCTTTTGGGTATTTATGTAGGTAGTATAAAAATGCAGTTAAGAGATAAACAGTGACGTGTTTTGAAAGAAAAGCTAAGTGAATTTTATTTTTGGACTAATTACGAGAGTGAATGGGAAGAGGCAGGAGGAATACATACAGTACACTGCCTTGCTTAAGTATTCAACGCTACCCAGTTTGACATTTCTATATTTTGTAGTGTTACAAACTAAAAAAACTGACTTTGTAAGGCTTTTTACAATTTGATTTACACAATGTACTGGATTAGAGTCCTGGGGAGATATTATGTTGATACTGATGAAGTGTTTGGAGCTAAGTTAAGTTGAGTAGTGAAGTTTCAGTCTGTATGAAAAATAAACTCTTTTAGCCCAGATTCTGTCTACTTGAATTTGATAAATGGTGCAGTGGTTTTCAGGACTCTAGTGGGAAAAAATTACAAAGCTGAATATTGCTGGGACAAAGAAATTGACATTTGGGAGAAACAACCAAACCCAGGGCTGACAGTATATAGCCAACAAGCATCAAGGAACATGCTATGCTTTAAATGCAAACCTAAAGAGTAACTAAACCCATCAAGAGTAACTCAACTTTTGTTGAGAAAAAAACATTCCCTTCTAGGTGATCTATGTACTGTACATGTGCATTACAATTATTTTTTGTCCCCGTGAAAGTGGGGTTACCCTTTAACTATTTCCCAATATAGTTACATTTAGGGGAGAAAAACACCACTCCAGGTGGGAGTAATGTTGTAATGACCAGGTGCTGGTCCAGTCTGTGGTCTGAGCAAATGTCCAAATGAAAGAAAGGTGGGGACCAAACTCCAGAGTTTAGAGGGTAAAGAGGGAAAAAATGAATTCCTTTATTTCATAAAATCCAAAACGTAACTCATGTTAGGACATGTATTGATATGTCCTAACATTATTTACGTTTTGGATTTTATGGAATAAAGGAATTCATTTTTTATCCTCTAAACTCTGGAGTGCGGTCACCACCATTCATTTTGACAAAAGTCATAGTGTTCCCTTAGGGGACCAATAATGAGCACTGACTTTCAAAAGTGTCAATGTTTGCTAACAGAGATCTGTTGTTTATTGGAAAGAACTCTTTTCAACCTAACTGATATTTTCTTCTACTCCTTAAAAGTTAACAATGTGCGCTGTACTGCTTCTGCACACCAGACATGAGTAACAGCAGTGAATACAGGTGCTTCGGAGGATGACCAAATGTCTCCCCATTTTCATAGAGATATGTGCCCATCTATGGTGAGTCTAATGCAGACCAAACACGGAGAAAATTTCTTTCCTGCAACCATGGGTATATTCCTGCAACAATAGACATAGGAATCCCTCAGGCCAAACCATTTTATTCTCCCGAGGGGGTTGCCATCCCCACCGGGAGAAGACAGTGATTACTGCTAGCGGCTACCAGCCGCTATCGCTAATCACATGTAAAATCTGGCAAGCTTGAGGTACCCAGGTGATTAATCTATCAACTTGGTACATTCAGCTTGCCCATAAATGGTTTCAACCACCTATGGCTGGCCTAAAGACGTTAGACAGCAGGTAATTAGGTTTTTAAGCCAAGCAGGCGCAATCAGGGAATGTTAGCTGAGGGGTGGCCTACAAACATATGAACTTTGCCTGATCTGCAGACTATATTGCAAAAAAAAGTTCTCTAATGTCTACATTTTCCCTTGTCTGCCTAACATAATGATTAAACATGAGATGGGTTGGAATGAAATCACATAAGTAGAACAAAGTCACATCACAGCTGTGCCAGCAGTTTCAAGATGCAAGGACAGGTGGCAAGGAGGAAAAACAGATGTTTACATTGTAAGATGTTAAAGAAACAATCTGATATTAATTACAGACTGAAATATACAGCTGAGTTTAAAAGTTTGAAAAACCTGGTAGAAATCTTAAAATGTTGGCACTGATATTGAAAATATTGATAAATATTAAAAATAAGGCTGATCATTCCAAAAAACTGTCTTTTATTTAAGGATAGTGATCAAATTAAGCCATTTACTGTATTACCACATAGTTATTTGACTCCTTTTTAAATCAAAATGATAACAGAAATCACTTAAATGGCCCTGATCAAAAGTTGACATACCCTGGAATGTTTGGCTTTGGTACAGACACACAGGGTGACACACACTGGTTAAAAATGGCAGTTAAAGGTTCATTTCTCACATCTGTGGCTTTTTAAATTGCACTTGATGTCTGTATATAATTAGTCAATGTGTTTGTTAGCTCTCATTTGGGGGCACTGAGCAGACTAGATACTGAGATATATGAAGCAGAAAGAACTGTCAATAGATCTGTGTAACAAGGTAATGGAACTTTAGAAAGAATGTAAAAGGATATAAAAAGATATCCAAAGACTTGTATATGCCAGCTAGTACTGTTCAATCACTTAATAAGAAGTGGAAGATTCAGGGATCTCTTGATACCAAACCAAGGTCAGGTAGCATTAACCTATTGCAATCACAACTGCCAGGGGAATTGTTCAGGATCAAAAAAAAGTTCACAGGTAACCCCAGGAAAAATACAGACTGCTCTGGAAAAAGACTGTTTGTTTTTAAGAAGCAATACACGACGATACTTTAACAAAAATGAGCTGCATGGTCGAGTTGTCAGAAAGAAGCCTTCACTGTGCCAATGCAACAAAAATGCCCAGGTATAATATGCCCGAGAATACCTTGACATTCCTCACTTTGGCATGGTATCAAGAGATTGTGGAATTTTCCAATTCCTAATAAGTGATTGAACAGTGCTGACTGGCATATTCAAGGCTTTGGATATCTTTTCATATCCTTTTCCATCTTTATAAAGCTCGCTTACCTTGTTACCCACATATTTTGACAGTTCTTTTCTGCTCCCTGTGGCTCAGTATCTAGCCTTCTCAGTATACCCACGTGAGAGCTAACAAGCCCATTGCCTATTTATACACAGACACTGATTGCAATGTAAAAAGCCACAGATGTGGGGAATTAACCTTTTATTGCCATTTTAACCTGTGTGTCACCTTGTGTGTCTGTACCAAGGCTGAACATTCCAGGGTATGAAAACTTTTGTTCAGGGCCATTTGGGTGATTTAAAAAGGAGCCAAACAACTATGTGATAATAAATGGCTTTATATGAAAACTTTCTCTAAATAAAAGATGGTTTTTGGCATGATTAGTCTTATTTTCAACATCAATGCCAAAATTTCACAATTTCTGCCAGAGTATGCAAACTTTTAAGCACAACTGTTCCTTCCCATAATAAAATGATTCAGTCTGATGACAAAGGTCTGAGAATAAAAGAAAAATAGCTTTCCAAAATTGGACATACCCTTTTTATTCATTTCCTCATAGGATGTCTTGGTAACCATAGATCTTTTTGTTAAATTGTCAATGCCACATGACATTAGCTGAACTTTCTCCAGCTATAAATAGGGACTTGAACACAATTCCCCTTTTCTATGCAAGTTAGATAAAAATATAATGAGGAACTGTGGGAGTGACTTTCAATGTTTCATTGACGCAATATAGAGTAGATACAAGATACTGAAAAGAAAACACCGTTGCTACTGATAATTTTGTGTAAAAACAATATCCATTGCCGGCAGGGACAGAGAAAAAAACATAAGTTCCCAAATTGTTGTAATTATGTTTTTTAAAGGTTACCATTAGAAAAAAAAGAATGTTTTTGCTTTTTTTAGGCATTGACTAATACCCTGTATTTTTCAAAGGCCAAATTGAGATTATTTTTTATTAATAAATATATTTATAAATAAAGTTAAAAGCATATAATATAAATTTTCTTTTTAATAGTTTCTATTGAAGTTTTCCACAATGTAAAATGAAATATACTGAAACATAAGAGTAGTAAAGCTTGAGAGGTCTGATGTACAATTGATTAAAAATGTTTGCAGTGATGTACAATTGAACATGTCATGGAAAATCGTTTAAGGCGTTACATGGACAAAACAGAATTCTCGTTTTAAAATGATATAACATTTTAAAAACTATAAGTACATTTAAATAGTATAAAAATATACTGTATCATTTAAAGGCATAAATAATTATCATGGATCAGTACCCTCTCCAAAAATGATTTGAAATAAAAGGAAAATATTTTTATGCACACTAACTAAAAGATATGGCAGGATAAAACATAGAAGAAATTAAATAAAATATTATTTAGTAGGAAATATTGATACCTTTTTCTTGAATATAATTAGAGTATATGGTATGAAAATAAATCATATAGGTAACGTTTTACAGTTTAAAAGGATAAAATTAAAGGAAAATAATGCTCATGATGGATATCGGTACCCCCTCCAAAGTCAGTCTTGCATTCACATTTTCGTACATCAATTTCCTTAAATCAGACCTTGTTTTAATTTTCTTACAGCTCCTTACTTCTCAAACAAAAAAAGTTACCTAGAACAAATAAAGGAATAGAACATAGGAAGACAAAAAGTAGTGACAGCTCTGAGCTTCACCACAGGATCTTAGGGAAGGATCAGAGTTTTTAATGATAATTGGGACCCTCCTCTGTCCCAGGATACCCAGTGAGGCCCAATAAAGTCATCCACACTCTGCAAATGTGCCAGTGTGTGTAAAGGATTCCTTTTTTACTTTTTCTTTTAAAGGTTTATCCTTTCAAAGACTATAACCTAAGTAAGCATGCAAGTATTGCCTAGGTTTTTTTTTTTTTTTGGTCATACCTCTCTTGTGGGTCACAGGAGTGCACTTACTTATGCTCTTCCGTAAACCAGAATCAGCTGACAGCAGACTAAAGTCTGCTGACAGCTGATGGCACAGAGCACCTCCAAGCTCTGGAAGGATACTGACAACAATGTCAGGATCTACCCAGATGCCTGATTGGCAGCTGACTAGACTTCTCAATGCGCCGTTTAAAGCCTGATTTAGCTGCTCCAGCCTTCATCCTAGCCTGGTGCTCCAGTGAGTGCTGGAGGGAAAGAGCAGAGATTGACAGTCATGCTCTCAGCTCTGTGCAAACCGAGAACTGAGTGATCAGTAGTCATGTGATTGCCCAGTTCTTGGTCATAGAGCCGATGGGGGACAGGTTCATCATGAGACTGATACTGTAGCAGGGATGTGAGTATAGATGTTTGTTTTTTGTATTTCCATACTTCTCCTTTAATTGCTTCAATTAAACATCATTTATTTTAACCATTTAAAGCGGTGTTCCAGCCTCACCCCCTCCTCCTCCAAAAATTAAAAGTCAGCAGCTACACATACTGTAGCTGCTGACTTTTAATATTAGGATACTTTCCTGTCCTGGAGTCCAGCGATGTCGGCATCGCAGCTGATGTTTCCATCGGTTGTCGGGTGCTGCTGCTGCCCTTGCCGGTGAGGGAACCCAGCAGTAAAGCCTTGCGGCTTCACGGGCGAGTCCCTAATGCGCATGTGTGAAGCGCGCTGTGCATTTGGATTGGCTCGGTGGCGGGGGAAGGAGGAGCTGGCCAAACTTGCGAGGAACAGTGCTGCGGCACCGTCTCCCAGAAGTGGGGAAGGGTACCTGTCAAAAACAGGTACCCGTTCCCCCCTCCTCCCTGAAAGGTGCCAAATGTGGCACCGGAGGGGGGGGGGAGGAAGCAAATGAGCGGAAGTTCTACTTTTGGGTGGAACTCTGCTTTAAGTCCAAAGGCCTTTTTTCTCCCTAAATCCCTTTGAGTCTTAAAGCATTGTTTTCCATTTCGGTAATGTCTTGGTTCTGCACATTAATCAATTCAGCATTTTTAGTCTTTCCTAAACACTTTTTAAATCGTTTTTGTTTCAGAACAAATAGGGCTTTTTAAGACAAATGACTAACTTTAGGAAAGCTTTATGCCCCTTGGAATGCTACATTGTGGCACATGCAAGTGAAAAACAGCTTATGTAAATTGTTAGCATAACCCTATGATAAGATTAGGGCTCAGTTCACACTGCTGCAACTGGGACCCGACATCATGTGAGACCCCAAGTCACATGATATGTGAAATCGCAGGTTAGTCAATGAGAGCTGTCTTATATAGCATTACTGAAGCCGCACGGACTTTACAAAAGGTTTCTGTACTGTCTCTTGTGCATGATACTCCTGTTTGAACATCTACTTTTTCAGACAGTTTTTTTTGTATGTATTTATGTGTTATGGCATGTAAAAACGTATTCTCGCGTTCTTGTGTCTGCACAATATGTAAATGGACATTTGCGCACATGAGGCGTAAATTACTAGCCAAAAAAGCAGATTTATCTATTTTTTTTATCTACTGAAGAAGGCACGTTGCTTGTTTACGTGCGTGTGCATAGGGGCATTACAATTAATGAGTTGTATTTTAGCTCAGTAAAATAAAAAAGCTGTACTCAGCTTTTTCAAGCTGCAGTGTGCAAGAGGCCTTTCAAGGCAACTTCTCTCCGACTTTTGCCCATAGACTTTAATGGAAGTCGCCTCCAAGTTGGACCTTCATCAATATTGATGGAATTTGAATCCGTCCAGGGGAGGACTGGGCCAGGGGGCAGGGGGGCTATTGCCCTGTAAAAAATCTGCACAGCTTCTGCCACAGACATACCTAAAGGATTCCTGGCAAAGAGAAGTAAAAATTCCCCACTGCTGACCTACTGAGTGCAGGATGAAGACAAGGACAGAGTGCAGGCCTCCCCCTCAGCGTGGATGGTGTAAATTGGATCTGAGCGGAGGCCAATTATATGCCCCAACCGGAGGCTCTCCTCCCCTGGTGACCTCCCCCCCCCAACCAAGCTGTCCCAGCTTCCCCCAACCCCCCCCCCCCCGGTAGCCAGGTTGGGAACCCATATTCGGCTGGTGAGTAGACAGTACCTGGAGCCGAGCTTTAGCCTGGAATGGGGGTCAGGAGGAGGCTAGAAAGAGGGAGAGTGGGAGGGGGGCCGAGTCGCTGCACCAATTGCCTCTGGTTTTTACTTGCCCCGTGGGCCGAAAGTTGCCAGTCAGCCCCTGGATCCGACGTTACTGGAAGATTATCCAGGTATTCCCTGAAAGTTGCTTCAAAGTCGCATCAAAGTAGTACCCAAGTCGCATCAAGTTGTCTAGAACACCGTAAGTCACACAACTTTCAGGTCGCTGTAGTGTGAGCCGAGCCTAAATTGTATTGGCACAAGCTAGCATGACAGTGACTTTTTCACAGGGTTTGCAATCGGTAGAATTCAAATGACTTTGCATTTACTTACCTAAGCCTTTGATGCTTGCACGGTGAACACAGTGTCATCAAGACCATCCAACATTATTGTTGCACCCTGGGGTATTATTTTGAATATTTTTATTTATTTTAGAGAACTTATATACAGTATATGCAGTATATTTAAATTCACACACCAATTATGTATTTAGTTATTTTTTTCCTTTCTTTTACACTTTTTCTTCTTATGGGGGGGGGGGGTCTGTCTCTGGCCAGTGGAGAACTGATCCTGACCTCCCCTATACAGCTATGTAACAGCAGATTACTTCTAATAGGGATCTACTGTTGGCTGCAATCAGAAGCTCGGCAGAACTTTCCACATATGGTGGGGAGCATGGCAGTGCCCTGGGTATATTAGAACCCTATGGAAGAGATGTATACAACGCCTCGGCTCGCCACCGCAGACAATACAACTAGAAGAGGAAAGGGCTGCACACCATAGGGAAGCTTGAATGAAGAAAAGTACTCTTTTATTTGTACATCCAAGTACAATGTACAGTAGAAGGGGAATTGTAGATGCGTTTCACACGGGCTCAGCATGCTTGTTCACTACATAAAAAGTGAAATGCGTCTACAATTCCCCTTCTGCTGTACCTTGTACTGGGATGTACAAATAAAAGAGTATTTTGCCTAATGCAGGCTTCCCTGTGGTGTGCGGCCCTTTCCTCTTCTAGTTGTATATTAGAACCCTAGCAACATGCCTGTATCTCAATATTAAGCAATGTGCATCTGCTTGCTGCACTATCCAGTTCTATTCCAAGGTTAGACCAACCAACCCAGTCATTAATATTATGTGATACTACAAATCACATTTTAATGAGTCTCTCAGCAATTTAAGTACATTCCACCCTAATGACATCATAGGTAACACCTGTAATTCCCAGTCATGGATTGTGTCTTCTTATACTTTATGTAACAAAACAAATGACCTTGGAGAAAATATTTGTGTGGTGGGAAGTCCATGAATGTCCATGTCATGTGACACACTACATTGTCTACATTCTTATAATCCTTCCTTTGACCTTTTTTTTTGTCTTTACTGTCACTTCATCTACCAAAAGCAGAGCCGCCTCAGTATCCCCTTACACTGGATTCCGGGTAATTCCAGTCTGGTAGTTTAATCACGTTTCTTGTATTTCGCTTAGACCTGCTCATATTTCACCATTTTTTGGAGCTTTTCTTGCAAATTCTCAGGAGGCCCAAGTTACTCAGCCCTTAGGCATTGCAGACATTGTACTCGTGAAGTCAACCACTCATGTGTCACACTCTCTGTGTTTGCTGTGATTGAGACTCATAAACAGCTGGAATAATTTATAAAGACACGCCAATTATATGGCTGTTTTTCTTTTTTTCTTTTTTTTTGCTGGGTAGCGTAGAAGTAGAGAAGCTATATTAAGATCAGCGCTTTTTTTTTTTTCTCAGAGAATAGGTGCAGGAACTCCCCACTTCTAAGCCACTCCTTGCCTTCATCCCCTACCCACCTCTGAGCACCATCCCTTGGTTCAACCCCCTACCCACCACTGAGCACCATCCCTTGGTTCAACCCCCTACCCACCTCTGAGCACCATCGCTTGGTTCCACCCCCTACCCACCTCTGAGCACCATCCCTTGTTTCAACCCCCTACCCACCTCTGAGCACCATCCCTTGGTTCAACCCCCTACCCACCTCTGAGCACCATCGCTTGGTTCCACCCCCTACCCACCTCTGAGCACCATCGCTTGGTTCCACTCACTACCCACCTCTGAGCACCATCCCTTGTTTCAACCCCCTACCCACCTCTGAGCACCATCCCTTGGTTCAACCCCCTACCCACCTCTGAGCACCATCGCTTGGTTCCACCCCCTACCCACCTCTGAGCACCATCCCTTGGTTCAACCCCCTACCCACCTCTGAGCACCATCGCTTGGTTCCACCCTCTACCCACCTATGAGCACCATCACTTGGTTCCACCCCCTACCCACCTCTGAGCACAATCGCTTTGTTCCACCCCCTACTAACCTCTGAGCACCATCCCTTGGTTCAACCCCCTACCCACCTCTGAGCACCATCGCTTGGTTCCACCCCCTACCCACCTCTGAGCACCATCACTTGGTTCTACCCCCTACCCACCTCTGAGCACCATCGCTTGGTTCCACCCCTTACCCACCTCTGAGCACCATCCCTTGGTTCCACCCCCTACCCAGTCTCCCAGTACCGCCCCTTTTAGAGAATACAGAATCAAGTATTATTTTGTGGTGCTTAGTAATTTGTATGGTATTTGTTAATAATAACAAGGAAAGCAGTAAAATAGATCCTCTGCAGCCAGCAACAATGGACCCGACCCAAATAACAATAGATCCCCCCAGCAACAACAGATTCCCCAGCAACAACAGACCCCCCCCCCAGCAATAACAGATCCCCCAGCAATAACAGATACCCCCAGCAACACTAGACCCACCCCAGCAACACTAGGTCCCCAATACCAACTATAGATCCCCAGAGATATTATACCCAGAAACAGTAGATCCCATGCATAACACTATACCCCCCAACAACAATAGACCCAAGCACAACAGATCCTCCAGCAACAACATATCCCCCCCAGCAATAATAGATATCCCAGTCAACAATAGATCCCCCAGCAATAATAGATGCCCCAGCAAAAATAGACACCCCCAGCAACAATAGATCCCCCCAGAAACAATATATTCCCAGCAACAATAGATACCCCCAGCAACAATAGAACCACTTCAGCCACACTAGGTCCTCCCAGCAACAATATATCCACCCAGCAACAATAGACCCAGCCCAGCAACAATAGATACCCCAAACAACATTATACCCCCCCTCCAGCAACAATGGACCGTCCATTACAAATACCACCCCAGTGACAAAAGAACCAGCCCAGGAACAATAGATCCACCCCAGCAACAAGAGATTTCCCAGCAGCCAGCATCAATAGACCCTCCAGCAGCCAGCAAAAATAGACCCCTCCCTCAACAATTGACCCCCCCCCCTCCCCAAGCCACAATAGACCTATCCTTCAACAATTGACCTCCGCAACAATAGACACCCACACAAAAATAGATTCCTGCCAGCATAAATAGATCTAGAATGCATTAAGATTAAAAACCTTCTGACTTTACAACTCATTTACCCAGACACTGATAGAAGTCACAAGATTGCTATATACTGCTAATGAGAAAAGGTATTTAGTAGTTTATATTTACTAAAATAGTAGCATTTCCATGTTCTGTGTACTGTGGGAGACCAGATATAGTGAATGCAGGCTCCTGGGTTTAGTAACACTTTAAGGTGGTCTCATAGATCAATGTACTATTTCAAACCTAATGCTAAAGTAGAACTGTGATAGAGACATCATCTTCTCAGTGTGTCATGGACACAAGTACCTTCACTATGACACAATGTAATTCAGCAATAAACATATATCTATTCTTCTTCTTTTTCAAATCCCATTTCTACCTGCTGGGAACATTAAAATTTTCAGTTTGCATAAATCTGTTACTTGCAATAAAAATTATTAATAGAACAGAACCCACTTTTTTATCCATGTGTAATGGTAATATTTATCTTGCTTTGACTCCTCTTCTAAATATTAAAGTGTTACTAAATTCACAACAGTAAAATAAGTCTGCATATGCAGTAAAGCATGCTTTTTGTACTTACCTTGAAACCCAAGGGGTAATCCTCCGCATTGTGTTTGATTCTGCCTTCTGTGAACCTCCCCTTCTTTTCATGTCCCCAATCCATCCTCTGATAGCACAAAGCCCTAGGAGGCACTCTGCACATGCTCAGTTTGGTGTGTATCGCTAGAGAGTTTTTTTTTTTTCTTGGGAGTGTGCAGGTAATCAGCACAGGGCCAATTATTACTATTATTACAGGATTTATATAGCGCCAACAGTTTGCACAGTGCCTTACAATGTTAGGGCACTACAGATACAATACAAATCCATGCAGGAGGAATCAGAGGGCCCTGCTCATTAAAGCTTACAACCTAAGAGGGACGGTCAAGTGATACAAAAGGTGATACCTGTGGGGTGCGCGCTGATGAAAAGAAAAAAAAAATAGTTGTTAGGTGGGGGCAGGATTGGCTTCTCTGAAGAGAAAAGTTTTCAGAGATCGCCTAAAAGTGGATATAGCCAGATATATTAGGGTAGGGAATTCCAAAGGATGGGAGAGGCTCGGGAGAAGTCCTGGAGGCGAGTATGGGAGGAGGTGACGAGGGAACTAGAGAGAAGTAGGTCTTGGGAGGAACATAGGGGACAATTTGGTTGGTATTTTGAGACTAGGTTAGTGATGTAGCTGAGGGCCGAGTTGTGGATAGCATTGTAAGTTATTGCTAGTATTTAAGTAATTTAATTCATTGGGTGAGTGGGACCCAATGGAGGGATTGGCAGAGAGGGGTAGCTGTTGCTGAGTGGTTTGTACGGTGGATGAGTCCGGCGGTAGCATTCATGATGGACTAAAGGGGGGCCCATCATGTAGTCGAGGCGAGAGATAAGCAGGGAATGAATCAGGAGATTTGTGGTTTCTTTGGTTAGAAAGGGACATATATTAGAGATGTTGCGGAGGTTGAGGCGGCAAGCCCTGGAAAGCGATTCAATGTGGGGGTGAAAGGAGAGTTAAAAGTCCAGGATAATACCTAGCACCCTGGCATGTGGGCATGGGTGGATGGCTGTGCCATTGCTCTTGACAGAGAAGTCAGGGAAGAGGCACATGGGGGAGGTAATATTATGAGCTCGGTTTTGGACAAATTGAGTTTGAGGAAGCGGTGTGACATCCAGACAAATATGTCTGTTAGTAATGCGTGAGGAGACTGATGGAGTGAGTTGAGAAAATGTCATCAGCATAGAAATTATATTGAAAGCCATGGGAGGCTATCAGCTTACCCAGGGAGGAGGTGTAGATTGAAAATAAAAGAAGACCAAGAACAGAACCTAGGCGACCCAGACGGAGAAAGGAAGAGGAGAAGACGAAGTAGAATTGTAAGTGACACTGAAGGTGCGATGGGATATGGAGGATGACAGCCAGTGAAGAGTGCAGTTACGGAGACCAAAGGAGTGCAGTTTTTTGATCAGGAGGGGGTGGTCTACTGTATCAAAGGCAGCCAAAAGATCCAGAATTAGGAGTACAGAATAGTGTCCATTGCATTTTGCTGTTAGTAAGTAATTTGAGAGTTTTAAAAGAGCAGTTTCTGTGGAGGGTTGAGGGCGAAATCCAGACTGAAGGGGATCAAGAAGTTTTTTCTTAATGAGGTGATCACTCAGTAGGTTGTAGACCAGGCGTTCGAGGAGTTTAGAGGAAAAGGGGAGCAAGGAGATAGGTAGTAGATTAAGATTGGTAGGGTCCAAGGATGGGTTTTTAAGTATGGGGGTGACCAGTGCATGTTTTAGAGTGTTGGCAAAGATGCCGAGAGAGGGAGAGATTGAAGATGTGGGTTAGAGAGTGTAGGATAGTGTCAGAGGGTGACCGTAGTATATGAGAAGGAATAGGGTCCAGGGGACAGGTGGTTAGGTGAGCGTTTAGCAACTTCTTATATGGTAGCAGGTTTGAATAAGGAGAGTGTTCATTCTACCTGTTAATGTGGGGTGTTAAGTGAAGGAGATACCTGTAGAGTGGAGATTTCATCCCAAATTGAATCAATATTGTTTTCTAAGTGATTTCAATCTGCAGGGCAGTGAGTGATTTAGTGGGTGGAGGCAGAGGAGGACGAAGTAGAGACTTAAAGGTAGAGAAGAGTTGATGGGGACTGGATGAGAAGGTGTTAATGAGAGTGATAAAATAGGTCTGTTTGGCAGTGTGGAGGCAAGAAATGTATTTTCGGAGGGCAGATTTGTATTGACTGAAGTCTTTGAGAGACCTAGTCCTACGCCACAGACACTCAAGACTACGGCTACGTTTTTTGAGATTCTTGGTGTCATCTGTTTGCCAGGGTTGTAGGGGTCGGCCTGACTCTGTGTGTAGTGAGGGGGCGAGCTCATCCAGAGTTGGAGACAGGGATTTACTGTAGACAGAAGTGGCTAGATTGGGGCAGAACAGGGGTGAGATTTTGTCAGAGGTGGTCAGTAGCAGAATAGAGAAGAGAAGGGTTAGAGTGACAAAAGTTTTTTTGGAGGGAACGGTGGTGGAAGACAGGGAGAGAGAGAAACTAATAAGGTGGTGATCAGAGAGAGGAAAATGATTGTTGGAGAGGTTGAATAAAGCGCATAGGTAAGAGAATACAAGGTCAAGGGTGTTGCCGTCAGAGTGAGTAGAAGTCTGTACCCTTTGCTTCAGGTCAAATGAAGAGGTTAGACTAAGGAGTTTAAAAGTAGCAGGAGTGCCTGTATTAACAGTAATGTTGAAGTTTGTGAAGGATTGTGAGAAGTTCAGAAGAGAGAAAGTAGGGTAGCCATGCAGAAAAATCATCAAGGAAAGTTGATAATGGTCCAGGGGGTCGGTAAATCACAGAAACCCTTAAGGAAATTGGAGAGAATAGACGTATACAGTTAGCTTTAAATGATGAGAGGGACAGAGAGGGAGGAGAGTGAAGAACCTGAAAGATGCTCTGGGGGGGATAGGAGGAATCCCACTCCTCCTCCCTTGCATTCATTAGGTCTAGGGGAGTGCATCCACAGAAGTCCACCGTGGGAGAGGGAAGCAGGAGAAGGAGTGTCGGATTCATGAAGCCAGGTTTCAGTGACAGCAAGTAGATTAAAGGAGTTAGTGACAAAGAGGTCGTGAACAGCGGTGAGTTTATTTCAGACATTACAGAGGGCACAGGAGAAGGGGAGGCTGGTTTTGGGAAGAAGAGGAATGGAGAATTAATTGTGTTGAATATGACTGCTGCCAGAGGATGTGGGGTGATGGTGATTGGTGCGTTGGATACAGTTTAATAAGGGAGGCCCAGTGTTTGGAGATATATCTCCTAAGGTTAGGAGAAGCAGAAGACTGAGGGAGGTAATATGAGAATATGATTTATATGAGGGGACATGTCTCAGCATCCCCTGGGTTTTATTAGCAGATTGTGGCATTAGAATTAGAAGGAGGTGATGAGTACAGTAATAAGAAGAAGGCAGAAGTGAGGGTGATCTATCCAGATTGTGGGGTGGAGAAGAGGGGTAAAGGAAAGAGAGTTTAAAGTGGTTGTAAACTTAACTTTAGCATTTGTACCTTTAGGTAAGCCTATAAATAAGGCTTACCTATAGGTACTGTAAATATCTCCTAAACTTGCACCGTTTAGGAGATATTTATATTGCATGCAGCCAATGACGTCATCAGCTCATGTGCTCTGAAGGAATGGCCATTTTTCTTCAGAGCCCTGTGCTGTAACTGTCAGCTCCCGCACACATGTAGCAGAATGCAAATTGACCTAAAAGGATGAAAAATTTTGATTTTTAAAGTTTTTTTGGTTAGGAATGTTATATAGCAGAATGTGAAAAATATTGTTTTTTTTTTTTTAGAATTGTCGCATTTTATGTATATAGCGCAAACAATAAAAACTGCAGAGGTGAGCAATTACCACCAAAAGAAAGCTCTATTTGTGGTAAAAAAGGACATTAAATGCATTTGGGTACAGTGTCGCACGACCGCGCAATTGTCCGTTAAAGTAACGCAGTGTGGAATCGCAAAAATTGGCCTGGTCATTAAGGGGGAAAATCCTTCCAGTCCAGAAGTGGTTAAGGTGGATGGGAATAGCAGAAATATAAAAGCAGGTTTTCCAAAGAGACATTTTAGCTGCACTGTCCAGACAGAGAGACCTGCAGCCTCATAGGACAGTCAGAGCGGGATATAAACTCCTCCTACAAGCTTTAACCAGACACTAGAAGTCACAAGACTGCAATATACTGCTGATGAGAAAAGGTATTTAGCAGTTTATATTTACTAAAAAAAATGCATTTCCATGTTCTGTGTACTGTGGGAGACCAGATATAGTAAATGCAGGGTCCGGGTTTAGTAACACTTTAATAACTGCTTGGAAGCAAAAAGATCTTCATCCTAAAGTCCAAAAATGTCACCCAACTCCTAAAAACTGCCCTGCCCAACACATTTTACAGACTGTTCCGCTTAGAGGGAAGAGAGCAAGTGCACTTTTTTTCCTGTTTGGTATTCAATAGTATTTTTGTAATGCTCCACCATTAGCAAAACCCACATTTACCTAGCTTATTACATTTCAGCCCTTTTCTTTGACTGTTTCCCAAATCATGAACACTGTCAGTCTTTTAGGATAGAATGTAGCAAAGAATCGGAAGGTTCCAAGGTGACACGGTCCTTTTCATGTGTTGTCTTACTGGAGTGATTACATGGAAGCTACCATCACTCTTACACTGATTGGTGACCCTCACTAGGGAATTGTGTCAGAGCTAGAACTCAGCTACAGCTAATCCTGATGGAGTATCTCAGCTGGGACTACTCTTGAAGGAGCAATCCATCTTGGTGCTAGAGGACCTTTAATTGAATTTGGACGCAGCAGTTGTTTTCATTGACTTAAGGGAATTCGCACTAACAGCATAGCATTGACCCTTAGCAGATTAGCACCGGTCTTCCCCCAGAAATGTCATTCTATTTATAACTCTTCAGTTTATCTGTCACTGATACTTGCTGAAAGATGGTTGATTTCCTATATCTAAAACTACCAATAAAAATCCATATCTTTGTAAACAAAACTAGCAATGCTATACTTCAACCGCTTGCCGACTGCCTCATATAGGAGTATAGAGGCAGAACGGAAAAAAGACACAAGTCCATCCAGTTCAACCAACAGAAGGAAAAATAAAAGTATACAATCCTATATACATTATCCTATACCCACAGTTAATCCACAGGAAGGCAAAAAAATAAATAAAAAAATAAAGCATGATCTAATTTGCTCCAGCAGAGGAAATATTCCTTCCTGATTCCCCAAGAGGCAATCAGATATTCCCTGGATCAACTTTACCTATAAATTTTAGTATTAGGGATCGACCGATTATCGGCAAAGCCGATATATCGGGGGCCGATCTGCACTTTCCCCGATATATCGGAATCAGCCCCTGAGGTTACCGATATTGCTGATATTCCAGGAAAGTGCTGTAGCGGAGTGATGCCTGCAGCTAGAGGCATCACCCCGGTAGCGGCCTCCAAAGCCAACGGTCGGCTGTCTTGTAATGACAACCGATGCGGCTGAGAAGCCGCTCGGCTGTCATTACAAGGAGTGAGAGGAGACATCCCCCCTCCCGCCGCCTTTCGCGGCTCGCCCAGGTCTCCCGTCCCACTAGGAGACCCGGACATCCTACCTCCACGGCTGCCGAAGAGAAGACTCGATCAAAGCCGCATTCGGCTCTGATCGGGTCTCCATGTAAAAACCCGAAAGTGATGTCATGACATCACTTCTGGGTATTCGGCACCAGATTAAAAAACAATGACAGCATTCAAAACAGCCAAACCAAAAAAAATTTAAAAAAAAAATGTTTTAAATGTCCAAAAATATCGGCCAATATCGGCCGATACTGATATCCGATGACCAAAATATCAGTATAGGTTTTGGCACTAAAAAAACGATATTGGTCAATCACTCATTAGTATCCAGTTATATTATGTACGTATAGGGAAGAATCCATGTCTTTCTTAAAACAAGCGACTGAAGGATCTGGGAGTCTTAGTTGATGATAGACTAGGCAACAGCATGCAATGGCAAGCGGCAGCTGCCAAGGCTAGCAGAATATTAGCATGCATAAAGAAAGGGATGTATTCCAGAGATAAGACTATAATCCTTCGACTTTATAAAACTCTGGTCCGACCGCATCTGGAGTATTCTGTCCAGTTCTGGTCGCCAGTCCTCTGAAGGGATGTGTTGGAGCTGGAGAAAGTCCAGAGAAGGGCAACTAAACTAATTAGGGGATTGGAGGACCTTGATTATAAAGAGCGTCTGCAATCGCTTGATTTATTCTCCCTGGAGAAGAGACGCCTGAGGGGGGACATGATAGCAATTTTTAAATATCTCAATGGGGATCTCAGCTTAGAAAAAAAGCTGTTTAGTCGAAGGGATTGCATGAGGACTCGAGGGCATACAATGCGATTAGAGGAGAAGCGTTTTAACCTCAGGCAACGAGGGGGGGGGGGGTTCTTTACTGTTAGGGCTACAAGATTGTGGAATTCTCTACCACAAGAGGTGGTTTCTGCGTGTAGTATGGTGGCTTTCAAAAGACTATTGGACGTGCATCTCAAGGATCAGAACATTCAGGGGTATGTGAGATGATTACAGCCACACACACCTACACAGGTTGAACTGGATAGACTATTTATTTATTCAACCTCACCTACTATGTAACTATGTAACTATGAACTGGCCAGAGCCACTTCTGGAGGGAGTCCATTCCACATTTTCACAGCTCTTACTGTGAAGAAGCCTTTCCGTAAGCCCATTTGGCTCAACCAAAAAAAACAAAAACCAGTAAAGAAAACCCTACCATACAATCCCATATACACAATCCTATGCCCTCAGTTGATCCAGAGGAAGGCGAAAAACCTCAGCAAAGCATGATCCAATTTGCTACAGTAGGGGAAAAAATTCCTTCCTGATCCCTCGAGAGGCAATTGGATATTCCCTGGATCAACTTTACCTATATATATTGGTACCCAGTTATATTATGTACACCTAGAAATGAATCTAGGTCTTTTTTAAGCAATCCAGTGTTAACATGTGTGATCTTCAATAAAAACGATTGAAACAGAAGAATGTGTCCATGCAGATAGTGTCCTGACCGGGACCCAAATTTAGGGCCCCCTGTAAGTCAGAAATACTAACCACCAGGGGCGTAACTACAGGGGTTGCAGGGGTTGCAATCGCTACCGGGCCCCATGCTCCAGGGGGCCCGGTAGCAAACCAGTGGGTGAACTTCCAGGATCGCAAAGGTCACACTTGCGACCAGACCCTGGCATTGCACCACTGTGGGGAGGCCCCAAGATTGCAGAAAGGGGGCCCACAAGATTGCAGGAAGGGGGCCCACTGCAGAACCTGTGAAAGGACCGTAATAAAAGGTCATGCAACGAGTGTAAAGAGCCCCAGGATTAGTGGGAAGAGCCCTGGGCTTGAAGGTAAGGGCCCCGGCCAGAAGTCTGGGGGGCCCTTCATGGTTTCTTGCATCAGGGCCCTGAAGGTTCTAGTTACGCCTCTGCTAACCACTAAGCCACTATGCTGTGCCACTCTACTCTAAACACTCTTCTGTCCTTGGATGCTGCAGATAATTGCTTCAAATGACTTCTTCCAGCACAAATGTCATGTTACAGTAAGTGACGGTTCACATTGGTGCAATGCGGGAACCCTGCAAATCCACTGCGGGTTTCCGCATCGCACCCGACTCACAGGCAGTTCACATATGCCAACTTCTGGGAGTGTCAATACAAAGTTAACGACACCCCCAGATTAGTTCGCATATCGCAGTGCGAACTGTCAATTCGCACAGAAATCAAATCGAATACCATGCGATCCGATTCTGGTGTGGACCAAAAAAAGGGTCCTGCATGACTTTGTTCCGAATGCAATGCATTCTGTATGGCTAAATTCGCATTGCACAGACATTGCATGTGATTTGCAGAGCAGTGTGGTGCCAATCACATGCAAGGTCTTACATCGCTAAAGTGTGGTCCGGCACTAAAGCTTTAATGCCATAGATTGACAGGTCCAATATAACATGTTAATACAATATATGTTACAGCACTATTACTCTATGTCTAAGAACTTTTTTTGTAGCCGGTTACCTTCAAGTTTTTTCCTGCTTCAGTGTCCAATTATTTTTTTACCTTATGTAATTATGTTAGGGATGGGTAATTACCATGTTCCACCTAATCTAAGAATCGTAGTGTTAAGATATTTTAGTGTGGGTGTATTTTCTTTTTTTTTTAGGTATTACCCGAGGATTGTCTGACCTGAAAAATATGTTAATCTCAAGTATATACAAATGCTGTAAACATGCTTACTAACTACGCACCAAAGATGAATGACAATAAAAATAAATGACTAGCAAAACAACTCTGGGATCAGGAATCTTAATAGGTTATGAACAAGGTATACACCTACATTGATGATGCCATGCACAAGTGACACTACACCCACCTGAGCACAATAACAGCACGTCTTACTCCATCAAGGAATCCGGTTCAGCAGCTGCCTTTTGCCCAAAACATAGCAATAAAATGTCTGACATTTCAGGACTATAATCTGTGGTTAGCAACATATGTGACAGCTGTAAATTCTACAAATAGCTCTCTGTTGCATAATAATATCTTTTATATACATTGCAGACAGGGTCAGGTTATAGATCTTAAAGTGAAACAGTTTTTTGAGAAAAATCTCCTCCAGGTAAACTATACAAGGTGACCATTTAATTCCCGGAATGTTTGTACAAGAGCATTGCCGTGGTGGTGATTCCACTTGTCAGGACAGAGTTCCGGTCTTTTCCTCCAAACAGATTCTTATAACATAGAAAATGCCATTAGGGCAAAGAAGGGGAAAGGAGGGGACTTTTTTGATGCCCAAAACAATTATACAAATAGTATATACAATAGAAGTGCTTTATTGAAAAACATTCAAATCGTTCCCTCCACCTGTTGTATGGTAGCCAGGAGATGTATCCTATCCTCAGACTTTGGACCTCACCAATGTCTCCTTCAATCGGAGAACAAAAATCAGACTTACTGAACCTCCTGAGAAAGGAATATCTTGATATGGCCCTGAAAGACTACCATACCCAGGTTGGTTTCTATAGGAAATGGAACACCTTTATCGACAAAGAAATATAATTTAAAGACGCCTCCACCTCGCCTAACCTTCAGCAGCTGAGGGGCCTTCCTCTCCACACTCCCTCGGCACCATTCCTTCCCTCATACCCCATGGCGCCCACCAAGTATATCAGAAATCTAGTCATGTCTGGCACTCACTGTTCCCCCCCCCCCCCCCCATACCTCTTAATAACCACAACCACTAGTTATCAGACGGCCACATTGGTGCTCGGAGCTACAAGCAAAAAGTCTTTCTAACTCCTGTGAATACCCTACACTCGGACTTCGGAATGTTTAAGCTCTCTGATAGCTCATAGCATGCAAAGTATCAGAATCCTCTGCCACCCCCCCCCCCCCCCACATCCCCTTCCCTTCTTTTGTAATAGCTTACTCATATTCTCGCTATGTGACCTGTTGTCCATTGGTTCTCTTTTACGTTGCATTTCTTTTCACCTTCACCTCTTTGTATTTATATTCAATACAATTTTGTTCAAAAAAAAAAATTTGTTCCTAAAGACTCATGGGAGAAAATAAGAGATCATCACATATAATAAGTTAAAAGTAACATGATAACCAGCAATTAGTAGCTATTAATAATGCATGATGAGATCCCAGTAGTGTGCATCCAGAGCTCCGACGCGTTTCAACTTGAACAGTCTTCTTCAGGGGGATGGTGTAAATATTGGCATCATATTAGGATCTCTAAAAGACATAGATATGTAAGTACATGTATATTTAGACTGACATATTCCAAACCATGCCATGAAACATAAAGGCTTAACTTACTGAAAAGTTACAAGCTGTACATATTCTTCTGGAGGCCTGTATGAACCAGTGGAAAAAGCCGCCCTATATCCAGAACACTTTATCTCAGACACAAGGGATAAAGGGATCTCATCATGCATTATTAATAGCTACTAATTGCTGGTTATCATGTTACTTTGTACAAACTTTTAACTTATTATATGTGATGTTCCCCTATTTTCCTCCCATGAGTCTTATTTTGGGAATGATTTTAATGTTTTTCAATAAATTACTTCTATTTTAAATTATACTTTTATAATTGTTTCGGGCATCGAAAAAGTGCCCTCCTTTCCCCTCCTTTGACCTAGTGGTATTTTCTATGTTAGTTTGGGACGGATGCAGTAGTTATCTTTGTATGCAGCCACTGCATTGATGGTCTTTACCAGATTCTTGTAACCTTTTCAGAACTTCCAAGTAACTATGTTGGTTGACTGTTGTGCCAAGTTCTATGAACTTGTAAAGAACTATCCCCTTGTGATTAAAAAAAACACACCAGCGTGAGCATACGAGGGTTCCCACTCTGTCCACGTTTGCATCCATCCTTTGTGTTTTTGGCTGCCCACTTCTTGTGCCATCGTGGAAATGTTTATGCCCCTCTTAAACCATCTATGCCATTCAAAAAACACTTGATTTCTTAATGGAATGCTCACCATAAGCCTGTTGTAACAGAGCTAAAGTTTCACTTGCAGAGGCGTAACTAGAGCCTTCAGGGCCCCGATGCAAGCAACCATGAAGGGCCCCCCCCCCAGATCCCTGGCCGGGGCCCTTCCCTTCAAGCCCAGGGCTCTTCCCACTAATCCTGGGGCTCTTTATTCTCGTTGCATGGCCTTTTATTACGGTCCCGCAGCAGGATCCTTTCACAAGTTCTGCAGTGGGCTCCCTTCCTGCAATCTTGGGGCCTCCCCACAGTGGTGCAAGGCCAGGGCCCGGTCGCAAGTGTGACTTTTGCAATCCTGGAAGTTCACCCACTGGTTTGCTACTGGGCCCCCTGGAGCATGGGGCCCGGTAGCAATCGCAACCCCTGCAACCCCTGTAGTTACGCCCCTGTTCACTTGTACTTTTTCCAATTTTCACGCAAAATTTGATGTTTATCTGCTGCTCCAGATTCCTGTCACTCATTTTCTGCAAGCAGCCCAACACACACGTGTTATTTTTTCTACTCCTCTGTCAGGACTGAGGCAACAGGTCTGCGACCCAGGCGAGTGCAAGTCAGAACATGATAAAACACGCTCGAGTGCGAATGGCTGTGTGACTTAAAACCATAATTGCTTTGTTGTGGGCATTCTGGGAATTAAATTGTCACACTTCCAATACTGTCAGGATGTGGAGCAGGATTTGGTAGCCCTGTCCATTCTAGATGTAGAGAAAGAACTCTGTTGAATTGCATTGATAGTTGTATTATTGCATTTTTTTTGTATATCTTTTGCTTGAGAACTTAAGATCTGGAAGATCTTGGGTGAAATAGAAGGCCCAGAAATTTCATCCTTTTTCCACTCCACATAAAATAACAGACATACACTTGGTTGACCAGATGTCAGGTAATTTTGGTCCTCCTGTGTTGGGAGCAATGTTGGTGGGCTACAGAGTTGTGTCTTCGTCTTTTTCTGCTAAGACTGTCTTGTTGAAGGAATCTAGGCAGTATAGTCTAGAAAGTCTTATACCACCCTACATTGAAATACCGTGAAAGCAAATACTATTTATTACACTGTTATTGACCTTTTTTGGAGTTAGTTGGAAAGTCAAGGATGGTGGCTCTGAGGAAGAGGCTGAGCCTCGAAACGCGTCAGCTGCCATCTTAACAGGATTATGGACTATTCCTGATACTGGAGCAACTGAGCTTGATATGATTATTTTCCTCCTGTGTTTGTGAGTAGCCATTTTATATGTTACTTTAATAAAAAGCCTATTATTGAGGATAATGTGCTAGGTCGGTGCGCCCTTTTTTTGTTTCTTTTTACCTTTAGTACTGTTGGACTACCCCAGTCCTTTTGGGCAGCAAGACCTTAGCCATCTGAAACGCCATTTGTGAGTCCCGTGGGGAGTGTGGTCGGGGAGCTTGGATTCTAAGCGCAGGAGATGGGTGGTATCACCTTATTGTTTTGGAAAGTCAAGAATACCTGAGCTCATGCACCCTGTGCCTTATGAGGTGGTGGGCTCACAAAGTAATTTAATGGTAGGACTGACTCACTCTCTTGTTGGAATTTTATGGTGACTGTTCATACTGTTTGATCCATGAAAGGGGATTATGCAAACATTAATAAACCCTGTTCTAGCTCTTATTCCTTGTCTGCGGAAGATAAAGTTTTGCAACCTGATTATAAGGCTGGGTTCACACTTAATATGGATGCGTCTCACAGCAGGGGTCTGGTGCGTCCCTGTTCTCCATTTCAGTGACGAATCAGGCCTGAATTTTTGCCTGAAATCGGACCTGAAACAGAGCCAAAGACGGACAGGACCCCTGTGCAATACGCACTGGAGCAGCCACAGGAATGTGTGAACTGGTTCCATGGAGAGCCGGGCACCCTCTCCCATCATGCACAAAATGATTTTCCCCAACATTCTATGAACAATACCCCATAATGACAACGTGAAAGAAGTTTGTTTGAAATCTTTGCAAATTTATTTAAAAAAATAAATAAAAAAATCACATGTACATAAGTATTCACAGCCTTTGCGCAGTACTTTGTTGAAGCACCTTTGGCACCAATTACAGCCTCATATCTTTTTGAGTATGATGCTACAAGCTTGGCACATCTATTTTTAGGCAGTTTCTCCCATTCTTCTTTGCAGGACCTCTCAAGCTCCATCAGGTTGGATGGGGAGCGTCAGTGCACAGCCATTTTCAGATCTCTCCAGAGATGTTCAATCGGGTTCAAGTCTAGGCTCCTGCTTGGCCACTCAAGAACAAGAACAAACACAGCAGATTGTTGTTCTCTCTGGAATGAACACAGAGCGCCTGGGATCCTACTATTTAAGATCACAGGTCTCTGTGTTGATTCCACACAGTTAGAAAACACTCCCCTAGGCTGACATTTAACCCTTTGATTACCCCTGGGTTAACTCCTTCCCTGCCAGTGTCATTATTACAGTAACAGTGCATATTTTTAGCACTGATTACTGTACTAATGTCACTGGTCCCCTCAAAAATGTCAGTCAGGGTTCCGATTTGTCTGCAGTCCCACTAAAAATCGCAGATCGCCGCCATTACTAGTAAACAATTAAAAAAAAATGACATAAATCTTTCCCCTACTTTGTAGACGCAATGACTTTCAAACCAATCAAAATATGCTTATTGGAATTTTTTTTACCAAAAATATGCAGCAGAATACAAATTGGCCTAAAAGGATGAAAAAAATTTATTTTTACGTTTTGTTTTTTTGGGGGGGGGGAATGTTATATATCTGAAAGTAAAAAATGTTTTTTTGCTTTTTGTTTTTTTTTGTTTTTTTTTTTCCAGAATTGTAGCTCTTTTTTGGTTTATAGCGCAAAATCTAAAAAACGCAGAGGTGATCAAATACCACCAAAAGAAAGCAAATCCTCCCGGTCCAGAAGTGGTTAAGTGAACAGCGTGGACATATCAAAGTATCTTTTGCGAACTATATTGTATTATTTTGCAAAAAATGATTATAAACTTCTTTGTATTAGTTTGTAAAAACTTATTAAACTTCTTTGTAAGAGAAAACACAGAAGTGTATGCTGGTTTAAAGGCACCAAGATGAGCCCTTAGTAACTTTGTTTACTTGTATTTCTGCCTTGTATACATTACTTACTTGTGATCACTTATGTCTTCAGTGTTCTTGCCTCATTGTGCAGGAGTTACCCGAGAATGGATGTCATTTTTGTGTGTTTTTCTTTTTCTTTTATTCAATGTGGGAGCAAAACAAAGACATTTTGTGAGTCATGCAGCTACAGAACAATGTTCCGAGGCTTAAGCTGTTTTTAAGAAGCATTGTGTAGAATACAACGGCTGGTATTTAGATTTAACAAAGGTCTGCAATGTAATGAATTTGTCTGTGGCTCAGCAAGACCCACATTGACCTCTTTATGATCTTCAGGTTTTTGGAATGCAATGCTTCTTAAATGTCCAAAAAAAAAACCTCTTTAATATAATATTAACCAAAAAGGCAGTAAACCTATAAGACAATTAGAAAGATTAAATGTACAATACTCTGTATATCCAAAATCATTATATTGCTATTTTAATACTGTGAAAAGCATTGATATGACCCACCACGTAAGGAGGTGCACTATAACGGTATTTGGTTTGAAAAGCTTAAAGTGTAATTTCACTTTTGTTCGAGAAACACAAAAAAAAAACAATCACCTCTGGTGATATACACTATATTACCAAAAGTATTGGGACACCTGTCTTTACATGCACATGAACTTTAATGCCATCCCATTCAGTGGCGGGCCCCCCCCTTCATGCATCTGGCCCCTAAACTACATGCAGAGCGCCGGATGCATGGATTCCAATAGGGTTTTTTTTTTTTTTTGTTTAAGCACCTGATTCGAGCCAGAGGCTCTAATAGGTTTCAAAAAAGGGTGGGCTAGGGGAGGGGGGGGGGGAAGCACTGTGCCCTGAGCCCACCCAGTTGTATGACAATAGCGAATGAATATTCGCTATTATCACACTGATTCTTGTCCTAGCCAATCAGGAAGTGGGTCGTGAGTCTCCTTCCTCGATTGGCTGAAAAGAGAGGCAATTTTACTGGCCATTTGCCAAGAAGGGGGAGGAGATGCACGGCCAGAGGAGACTCACAGCCACTTGGGGAAGGAGGCTGGCTGTCTGGCTGGCCAGCCGTCCGTCCGTCCCCGGGGGGGGGAGTGGTGGATTTGACTGCCGCTGTCGGTGGGGTGTTGGTTGCCCCCCCCCCCCCCAAAAAAAATTATCATGCATCAGCCGCCACTGATCCCAGTCTTAGTCTGTAGGGTTCAATATTGAGTCCATAAAGCAAGATCCATAAAGAAATGAGTGAGCGAGTTACATTACACATACACTATATTACCAAAAGTATTTGGGCGCCTGCCTTTACATGCATGAACTTTAATGGCATCCCAGTCTTAGTCTGTAGGGTTCAATACTGAGATTTTTTTAGGATAACAAATGCTTTAAGCACACCACTGTCTTCAGGGAGACTGACTAAATTGAGCAATCTCCCCACTTTTTATTCCCCAGCAGTGCTGATCTACTTACACTTAGTGATGGACGAACATCGGCTGGGACGTTAGCCGCAAACGTTCTCAAACGTTTGCGGCGGGCCCCATTGACTTTAATGGGAGGCGAACTTTAAAAACCTTTAGGTCCTATTTGCAGCCACAAAAGACTTACTAGCTGTGCACAAATAGTCCCACCACATGGACAATGTCATAACAGAAGTATTGCAATTGGAAAAGTTGCCCTAAAAATATATATACATATTTTTTTTTCCTAAATCAGCCAAAACTGTCAGCAGTCGGTATATACATGTCAAATACATATAGGGTCCATTCACACATCTGTAAAATGGGTCCGCATCCATTCCACAATTTGGCGGAACGTTTACAGACCCATTGATTTTCAATTCCAGTCTGAAAAATTAGGCATTCACAGGATAAAGAAGTAAGTGTCGGCCATTCCAGGCCCCAAAAATTAGTCCACATGGGTTTACCTGACAGCTAAGAACGTTGTATTCTGTGGCTGAAGGTACATTAGGTATTCACAGGATACAGAAGTAAGTGTCGGCCATAAAAGGCACCAAAAATTAGCCCACATGGGTTTACCTGACAGCTAAGAACGTTGTATTCTGTGGCTGAAGGTACATTAGGCATTCACAGGATACAGAAGTAAGTGTCGGCCATAAAAGGCCCCATAAATTAGCCCACATGGGTTTACCTGACAGCTAAGAACGGTGTATTCTGTAGGTGAAGGTACATTAGGCTTTCACAGGATACAGAAGTAAGTGTCGGCCATAAAAGGCCCCAAAAATTAGCCCACATGGGTTTAGCTGACAGCTAAGAACATTGTATTCTGTGGCTGAAGGTACATTAGGCATTCACAGGATAAATAAGTTAGTGTTGGCCATGAAAGGACCCAAAAATTAGGCATTCAATGGACATGAAATGCCTTTTACGCTGCTGTATTTACCGAAGACAAGGACCATGAATTGTTGTGGGTGGATGGCGGTCTGGCAGAAATTTGTGGCCTGTCATGAGGAATTGTAATCAAACATGGTCTACTCGTCACATGTGTTGAATTCCTCAGAGATCCATGCCTCATTCATTTTTATAAATGTGAGGTAGTCAACACTGTCATGAGCTAGGCGAGTGCGCTTATCGGTCACGATCCCCCCTGCTGCGCTGAACGTACTTTCGGACAGGACACTGGAAGGGGGGCAAGCCAACAGTTCCATTGCAAATTGTGTAAGCTCTGGCCAGAGGTCATGCCTGCCCACCCAGTAGTCCAGGGGTTCATCACTCCTCAGAGCGTCCACATCGACCGTTAACCCGATGTAGTCGGACACCTGTCGGTCTAGGCATTCCCTGATGCTGGATCCGGAGTACAGCCTTTCGATGGGTCGGCTGAAAGAAGGCTCTCATATCTGAAGTGACCAACACATCTTCAAACCGCCCTCTTCTTGCAGTCGCTGTTGGATTGCTACCCGCAACAGTTTCTCTGTGAGTGGAAATTCCTCTGCCAGCGCACGCAAAAGCAGAATGCAGCATTTCTAGCAGCAAGGCCTGTAAGTGCTGCATTCTGACTGCCCTCTGTGATGGTGGTAACATTTCCACCATTTTTTTTTGTACCGGGGATCTAAGTACGTTGCCACTCAGTACTGGCCCTTGCCCTTTATGCTTTTTATACGGGGGTCCCCCTTAAAACACTGGAGCATAAAGGCCCCCATTTGCACTAAACTGGAGGCGGTGTAGTGGCCTGGCTCCAGCTCATCATCCAGGATAATCTTGTCCTCGTTCTCCTCCCTCCATCCACGGACAACACCAGGGATCCCAGACAGGTTTAAAGCATGATCCTTATCATCTGCTCCTTATCATCTTGCTCCTTATCATCCGCCCCGGCACCATCCTCCTCTGACTCCTCTTCAGACTCCTGTTGTTGACTTGTCTCAGATGGAGTAGCACCCCTTGGGAATTCATCCAACATTTCGACTTCCTCATCTTCGTGCTCCTCGACGGCTTGATCAATGACACGACGCAATGCACGCTCCAGAAAGAAGGCGTAAGGTACGATGTCACTGATGGCGCCCTGGCCGTGACTGACCAGTTTGGTGATCTCATCAAATGGACGAAGAAGTCTGCATGCGATGTGCATGAGCAGCCAATGGCGAGGTGAAAAAAAACCCAAGCTCCCCAGAACCTGTCCTGTCGTACAGGTAGTCGTTAACTGCACATTTCTGCTGGAGTAGCCTATCAAGCATATGCAACGTAGAGTTCCATCGCGTCGGGCAGTCACAAATAAGACGCCTGATGGGCAGGTTGTGTCACCGCTGAATGTCAGCAAGGCGAGCCATGGCTGTGTAAGATCTTCTGAAATGGCCTGAGATTTTCCTGGCCTGCCGCAAGACGTCCTGGACCCCAGGGTATTTGGCAATGAATCGCTGCACGACCAAGTTCAGGACGTGTGCCATGCATGGCACGTGTGTAATTTTGCCCTGTTTCAGCACGCTCAGCAGATTGGCACCATTGTCGCACACCACTTTACCAACTGTCAAATTGAGCAGTGTCAGCCACTGATCTGCCTGTGAACGCAAAGCTGGAAGGAGTGCAGGACCAGTGTGGCTCTTGGCTTCCAGGCACAACAGACGCAGCACAGCATGGCAACATCTCACCTGGCATGTGGAATAGGTTCTGGGGATCTTGGGCGGCGCAGCGGAAGAGACAGTAGCAGTGGAAAAGGAGGAGTCACCCTAGGAGGAGAGGGAGGATGGAGTAGGAAGTGGAGAAGAAGAGGCAGGCCTGCATGCAATCCATGGCGGTAAAACCAAATCTACATGGGTGCCACGGTTTACATGCTTGACGGCCGTCAGAAGGTTCATCCAGTGGGCAGTAAAAGTTATATACCTTCCATGCCCGTGTTTGCTAGACCCTCTGTCTGTGGTCAGATGTATATTGGCACCGACACTGTGTGCCAGAGATACATTCACTTGCTGCTGAATATGGCCATACAGCTCTGGAATGCCCTTCTGCAAGAACTATTTCCTGCCTGGGACCTTCCATTGTTGTTTGCCTATGGCCACAAATTTCCGAAAGGCCTCCGAGTCCACCAGTTGATATGGCAGTAGTTGGCGGGCCATCAGTTCCGACAAGCCAGCAGTCAAACGATAGGCAAGAGGGTTATCTGGCGTCATCATCTTTTTACGCTCCAACATTTAAGCCACGGAAGCCTGCCCTTTTCCAGAACAACGTGAGGACGGCATGATGGAAGGTGGAGTGGAGGACAATTGTGAGGAGAGAGGAGAAGAGGCTGGACGGTGAGAGCCTGGAGTGTGGCTTTGTGGGTTATGATGGCGTTGCTCCCACTGGGCTCGGTGATGGGAGTTCAGGTGCCTTCTTAAGCGGTCGTCCCTAGGTGAGTGTTGGGCTTACCGCGACTTATGTGTTGACTGCAAAGGCTGCAGATGGCAACACTGTTGTCAGCAGCGGACACATTAAAAAAAGCCCACATTGAGGAGCTATGTCCCGGCATCCTGGGAGCGCCAGATGTGACTGTACATGGTTGATGGCTCGCTCCTGATACATTTGCAGTCTGCTTTGTCCCTCCTGTGCAATGCGAGTTCTGCCTGCTTCTCCTCCTTATCTGTTGGTCTGTCTCTCCCTCTGAACTCCCCTCCTCTTCCTCTCTTGTGGCCACCCATGTGACGTCCATAGACACGTCATCATCCACGTCACCTTCCCCACCACTAACATTCGAGATCTCGGAGTAGGCAACAACAGTGGGGAACAACCTCCTTGAGCTGATCTGGGTACTGTCGTCAGACTGCTGAGTGGCGGCTGTTGCTACCTCCTCTTCCTGATCCGATGCCAACAATGGCTGCACATCGCAAATGTCTTGTGACGGATCGGAAAATAATTCCAGTAACTCAAGCGGAGGGTATATGGTGGTGGTGGTGGTGTTGGTGGTGATGTCTTTGGGGGTGCACACAGCAGAGAGTGAAGAGGGTGCAGATAGAGAGGATGAGGAGGGTGCAGAAGAGGAAGGCTGAGTGAGCCACTCAACCAAGTCTGGTGTGTCCTTTGAGGTAATCGATCGCACCTTCAGAAACTTCCCACTTTGGCTCCGGCCTACTGCTCCTGCCCTACCCCTACCACCCCTGCATAATGGCCTGCCTCTTCCTCTGCCTGTCATTTTTTAAATTACCCTGTCTCTAGAGAAGTGCAGTATATGTGGAACAAGGTATATAACACCCCGCTTCAATCTGTGGTATTGGGTGGCCACTGGTTTATCACACCAGTTCTACAAAAAATTGGCCAGTAACTGTTGTCACTGTGTGAAGCACAGTTAACACAGCAAAAGAGGCCAAATTTCTGCAGGACTAAAATACACTGTTATAAAAGTATACTGTTAAATAACAAATAACACCCCACTTCAATATGTGATGTTGGGGGCCACTGCTCTATCACACCAGTTGTACAAAAAATTGGTCAGTGAGTTTGGCACTGTGTGTAGCAGAGTTAACGCAGCAAAAGAGGCAATATTGTTGCAGGACACAAATACACTTATAAAAGAAAAAAAAAAACACTGTTTTTGCCAAGGTTGGTTCTGCCTCAAACTCCACTTGTCAGCTTCCTGGACCTCCTGGCTCAACATCACACTTTTGGCTCACTAGGACTGCCTGTGACCACATTCCACATCAGAGAGGAGGAGAGACAGCCATCACCCTCCTCCTGGAACCTGGCTTCCCGCCCAAAGACTTTTGGCCCTTGGCTTTTATAACATATCCCAGGATGCACAACTGTTTGTGCCAACCCACTGGGATAGCTATAAAAGCCTGTGTGTCACTGGCTGAGTTTCCTCCACTGTCCAATAGGCTCCCCTATTGGATACAGTGGGGACACTCCCTCTGCCCAGATGAATCATACATGGACACATGCAACAGGCCTAGCTACTGATCAGGCTCCTCTGATAAGCAGATGGAGCAGACTATGATTTACCTGCTACTCCCCTGCCTAGTACCTATCTAGGAGGGTGCTACAATTACATGATTTTTGGCATCACTCAAAGTCCCACCTCTTCCCCTTTTGGCCTATTTGGCAATTTTTGTCTATCTATCAGGGACAGATGCCTCCTTTTCTTTATTGATATGGCCAACAGTTGGATGGCTGCGAATATGAGCATCGAGAATTCCTATGTGTTTTACCTTCTCTCACACACGGTGCAAAATCTAGTATTTTCTTTCTTTTTAATCCAGTTTTATAGGGCATGCAGTAGAGCAAAGAGAGGAATATATATCTCCCTGTAGTGATAGTGATCTTTCCCACTCAAGAGTGTGATGGGACTGAAATGAGGGCTCTGTACCTTTCTCCAGCTGAGTTTTGTCTACAGTGAGTTATGGTCCCTGCATGTGAGCTATAGAGGGAAATGTATTCTCCCCCCTTTACCATGTCAACTTTTATTCACCAGCAGCACTAAAGCCAGAGGTACTCATTGACTGACTTTACAATGCATGACGACGAAGCATTAGAAACATACCCCGCTTTTACCAGCACCATGTGAGGCTGATAGTAACAAAGGCCATAAATCAACACGACCACAATACAAAACTTAATGAGCATGAAATGCATGTAATACATTCATAAAAGAATCTCTGACTTTTATACAGCTCTGGGTTCCTTAGTCATTTCATTGGATTTCATGGTCCGGGCTGCTCGCTGTTCCCTATTATACAGTACTTTGAAATATTGCATTACTTTCCCTTACAGTTTTTATTAATATTACTTCATGCTGCTTTGCCAGTATTTATATACATTTTTGTTATTTGTTCTTATATTGAATTAAGAAAAGATAAATGTAGAAGCACAAATATATAAGTTGAGTATGCTTCTTGCTTTTTTTGGAAGGTTCATTTACTAAGACTGGAGAGTGCAAAATATGGTGCAAATGTGCATGGTAGCCAATTCAGCTTGCTCAGTTAAGATTTGACAAAAGAAACCTGGAAGCTAATTGGTTTCCCTTGCAGAGCTGCACCAGATTTTCATCCACCATTTTTTGTACAGCAACAGCCAGTATGTTGAATGCCATTAACAAATTGGGCACATTGAGCAATGCGCAAAGTAAAAATAAATACATCTAGATATACAGTATGGGCAGCTGTCGTTATATGCAAATCCTAACCCCTTGGAGGCTGGCCATGAATTATACAATTTTCTTGTACAACTTTCCTTTGGACTTACCAAAACCATATAATAGGAGGTCAAACCTAAACACTTTCAATTTGTACGCAATCAGCCAGACCCTTGCACTACAAAGTTTTGAAGGTAAATCTAAAGAAATTTGAACAAGAAAATGATATGGTGTATGGCTAGGTTAAGCTTTTTTTCTGACATTTTTTGCTTACAAGTTTAAATCAGTATTTTTTTCTGGAAAACTCCTTAGAACCCCCAAACATCAAACATATATTTATTAACAGAGACCCTATAGAATAAAATGTTAATCGTTACAATATTTTATGTAACAGTATTTGTGCAGCGGTCTTTCAAATGCAATTTTTTTGGAATAAATACACTTTTATGAATTAAAAAAAAACCTGCAAAGTTAGCCCAATTTTTTTATATAATGTTTAAAATGATCTTACGCCGAGTAAATAAATATCTAAAATGTCACGCTTAAAAATTTTGCACACTTGTGGAATGGCGACATACTACGGTACTTAAAAATCTCCATAGGCGTAGCTTTCAAAAATTTTAACGGTTTCCTGTTTAAAGTTACAGAGGAGATCTTGTACTGGAATTTTTGCTTTTGCTCTAACGATTGCGGCGATTTCTTTCAGTGCCGGGTCACACTTGTGCGATGCGGGAAGGCTGCGAATTCGCAGCCTGTTCCCGCATCGCAAACGCACATCTGGCAGTTCACACTGCCATATGCGATACGCAGGGGGTGTCAATTAAATGTTAACGACACCCCCAATTTGATTGCATATCGCAGTGCGATCTGACAGTTTGCACAGGATCGGATCACACAAGTGTGAACCACTGTGCGATCCAATCCTGGTGCGACTTTTGTGCGGTTGCAGTGCGAATTTAGCCATACAAAGTGTATGGCTGAATTCGCACTGCACATCCGATCGCATGTAATGAAGGAACAGTGCGCTCCCATATTACATGCGATCGCCGCACATGCTATAGTGTGAACCGGCACTCATGTGTCTTTTGAACACCATTTACATATGCGGGCCCAACATACGTATGCGTACGCTTCTGCGTGCAAGCACGGAGGGACAGGGGGCTTTACATTTTTTTTTCTTATATATTTTATTTTATTATTTTTACACTGTCCCTTTATAAAAAAAAAAGAAAAAATTTGATCATTTTTATTGCTGTCACAAGGAATGTAAACATCCCTTATGACAGCAATAGGTAGTAACAGGTACTCTTTATGGGGAGATCCGGGGTCTAAAAGACCCCAAATCCCTCCTCTGCACTTAAAAGCATTCAAAACGCCAAGTTTGGCTGTTTTTAAATGCAATAAATTTTTTTTCAATTGTGGCATCTTTAAGGCTCCAGTAATCGGAAGTGATGTCATGACATAGCTTTGGATTTTTACATCGGAGACCTGATCAGAGGCGAATGCAGCTTTGTTTGGGTCTTCAGCCAGCTGGTGGACATTCCGGCTGGTCACTCGGGTCCCTCAGTGGGACGGGAAGGTGGAGGGGAGGGCATCCTAATGGTCCCGCTTATCGGTGTACGGGTACGTCATTTCGCGGGGCAGAGCCGACCTGCCACAGTAAAACCCTACTGTCCAGTGCTGATATTTGACCCCTAATGAAGCTTCCAAAAAATAAAAAATAAACTGTAAAAAAAATAATAAAAAAATAAAGTAATAAAAATTAAAAAAACCTACTGACACCGTCCACTGCTCTAATGGCACCAAGCTGTGCCCTACTGACACCGTCCTCTGCCCTGCTGACTAAACCCATCCACTGTCTTGCTGACACCAACCTCTGACCTATTGACATATCAAGTACTCTACTGACACCGTCCATGTTTTAATACATTTTAAAATGTTTGTTTACATGTGTATATGTGTGCATGTCTATATATATATATATATATATACACAGTTTTGGGGTGCACACCCTAATGCAATAGGCTGCGCACACCTATGACTGTGCTATTCAACTCACCTTTTCGATTATCGTATTATCTGTGGAAATATGGGGTCAGTTTGTGCCTAAATGACTGATCACTTTCCTATGTCTGTGGCTGCCTATATATACATAGCTTTTATTATTAGAGGGTCTTTTTGAATAGACCTTGTCACCATATTAAAAAAAAATATATATATATAGATATACAGTATCTCACAAAAGTGAGTACACCCCTCACATTTTTGTAAATATTTTATTATACCTTTTCATGTGACAACACTGAAGAAATGACACTTTGCTACAATGTAGTGAGAGTACAGCTTGTATAACAGTGCTCAGCCTGTCAGTGCTCAGACCATACACCGCACACTGCATCAAATTAGTCTGCATGGCTGTCATCCCAGAAGGAAGTCTCTTCTAAAGATGATGCACAAGAAAGCCCGCAAACAGTTTGCTGCAGACAAGCAGACTAAGGACATGGATTACTGGAACCATGTCCTGTGGTCTGATGAGACCAAGATAAACTTATTTGGTTCAGATGGTGTCAACCGTGTGTGACGGCAACCAGGTGAGGACTACAAAGACAAGTGTGTCTTGCCTACAGTCAAGCATGGTGGTGGGAGTGTCATGGTCTTGGGCTGCATGAGTGCTGCCAGCACTGGGGAGCAACAGTTCATTGAGGGAATCATGAAAGCCAACATGTACTGTGACATACTGAAACAGAGCACGATCCCATCCCTTCGGACACTGGGCCGCAGGGCAGTATTCCAACAAGGTAAGGACCCCAAACACACCTCCAAGACGTCCACTGCCTTGCTAAAGAAGCTGAGGGTAAAGGTGATGGAATGGCCAAGCATGTCTCCAGACCTAAACCCTATTGAGCATCTGTGGGGCATCCTCAAACGGAAGGTGGAGGAGCGCAGGGTCTGTAACATCCACCAGCTCCGGGATGTGGTCATGGAGGAGTAGAAGAGGACTTTAGTGGCAACCTGTGAAGCTCTGGTGAACTCCATGCCCAAGAGGATTAAGGCAGTGCTGGAAACTAATGGTGGCCACACAAAATATTGACACTTTGGGCTCAATTTGGACATGTTCAGTTAGGGGTGTACTCACTTTTGTTGCCAGCGGTTTAGACATTAATGGCTGTGTTGAGATATTTTTAGGGAACAGCAAATTTACACTGCTATACAAGCTGTACACTCACTACTTTACATTGTAGCAAAGTTTCATTTCTTCAGTGTTGTCACATGAAAAGATATAATAAAATATTTACAAAAATGTGAGGGGTGTACTCACTTTAGATCAAATTTTAGGCATCAAATATGGTAAATTCACATAATTATTGTTGAAACAAATGGTCAGATGACAGGGTCTCTTTAAGATATTTAAGTGCTAAAATAAGAATTGACTTAGTGTCAGTCTAGCTAGCATGCCTAGTGACTTTGTAACACAAAGCAAACATAGAACCAGTAACACAATGAGCGTGCACAAGAAGTTTCATACAAAGATTCTGCTGTGTCACGTAAAAGTCTTGCAGGAAAGGGAAAACAGGTTACACCTATTTTTATTATTCATTATTATTCCAGAGACATTTGGCACTTACAGTGGTCTGTCATACAGTGATAATAGGTGGGGTCATGCTATGAATGGGTTCGTTTTCAGCATCCTAGTTGCAATTTTAATTTAAGGTTTGTCGTGGCCCTTTTCTTATTCCAAGTCCATAAGAGACATAAAGGATATCCACAAAAGCTGTGACACTTTACAGACATTCTTTTAGTAAAAAAGCAAAGCAAATCTATGTGATACATTTAAACAATTTTAATGCATACAGTACTCACAAAAGTGAGTACACCCCTAACATTTTTGTAAATGTTTTATTATATCGTTTCATGTAACAACACTGAAGAAATTACACTTTGCTACAATGTAAAGTAGTGAGTGTACAGCTTGTGTAACAGTGTAAATTTGCTGTCCCCTCAAAATAACTCAACACACAGCCATTCATGTCTAAACCGCTGGCAACAAAAGTGAGTACACCCCTAAGTGACAATGTCCAAATTGGCTCAATTAGCCATTTTCCCTCCCCGGTGTCATGTGACTCGTTAGTTTTACAAGGTCTCAGGTGTGAATGGGGAGCAGGTGTGTTCAATTTGGTGTTATAGCTATCACTCTCTCATACTGGTACTGGAAGTTCAACATGGCACCTCATGACAAAGAACTCTTTGAGGATCTGAAAAAAAGAATTGTTGCTCTAAAGATGGCCTAGGCTATAACAAGATTGCAAAGACCCTGAAACTGAGCTGCAGCACGGTGGCCAAGACCACACAGTGGTTTAACAGGACAGGTTCCACTCATTACAGCCCTCACCATGGTCAACCAAAAAAGTTGAATGTACGTGTTCAGCGTCAGTGTCATATCCAGAGGTTGACTTTGGGAAATAGACGTATGAATGCTGCCAGCATTGCTGCAGAGGTTGAAGGGGCGGGGTCAGCTTGTCAGTGCTCAGACCATTAACTACACACTGCATCAAATTGGTCTGCATGGCTGTCATCCCAGAAGGAAGCCTCTTCTAAAGATGATGCACAAGATAGCCCGTAAACAGTTTGCTGAAGACAAGCAGACTAAGGACATGGATTACTGGAACCATGTCCTGCGGTCTGATGAGACCAAGATTTTATTTGGTTATTTGATTATTCGGTTCACATGGTGTCGAGCGTGTGTGGCAGCAACCAGGTGAGGAGTACAAAGACAAGTGTGTCTTGCCTACAGTCAAGCATTGCGGTGGGAGTGCCATGGTCTTGGGCTGCATGAGTGCTGCCGGCACTGGGGAGCTACAGTTCATTGAGGGAATCATGAATGCCAACATGTACTGTGACATATATATAAAATTGCAGCACTGTAAATAAAAGTCTTAGCTGGGCAGTATTCACACCTTAATTCAAGGGAAGTCCGTACATAGTCCAAGGTATATACGACTGACCAAATAAAGAGTCCACAGAAATAATTCCGGTGTCAACATGTGAATAAAAAAAACAACAAAGTCCACAATAGTGTGATAATGCGATGAGCAGATATAATGAACAGTGGACCAGTGATGGAAATCCTAGAGTAACACCACATGCATAGTTCCTTCTTCTCCACATGTAGTGCAAACTCACCAGATTAAAATCCAAAAAAGGCATTAAAATCCATCACAGCGACGCAACCAGGAATAGCCACCACACCCACCGCGCATATTCCCTGATGATCAACACTTGTTGGAAACGCGTTGGGTGTGGTGGCTATTCCTGGTTGCGCCGCTGTGATGTTTGCAGCGGCGTGACGCATGTGAGTTACCATGTTTTTGTATTTTCTTTTAACCAATAAATGGAATTTGCTTTTATGTTAACACTGGTGTCTCCTCCATTGAATATACGTGTGTATATTTATTTGGAGTGTCTGAGATGGAGCCATGATGACGGGGATTATGATATACTGGATATGCGTTTTTGGATTTTAATCTGGTGAGTTTGCACTACATGTGGGGAAGAAGGAGCTATGCACGTGGTGTTACTCTAGGACTTCTATCACTGGTGTGACCTGGTCCCCTGTTCATTATATCTGCTCATCGCATTACCACACTATTGGGGACTTTTTTGTTTTTTTATTCACATGTTGACACCGGCATTATTTCTGTGGACTCTTTATTTGGTCAGTCGTATATACCTTGGAATATGTGCGGACTTCCCTTGAATTAGGGTGTGAGTACTTCCCAGCTAAGACTTTTATTTACAGCGCTGCAATTTTATATATATATATATATATATATATATATATATATATATATATATATATATATATATATACTTTTTATAGATGGGTGTTGGCTTTATCATTGCTGGCTGCTTTTTCTATTAGTGTGTGCGGATTCTTCATTTTCCTATATGTACTGTGACATGCTGAAGCAGAGCATGATCCACGCCAAGTGTGTCTTGCATACAGTCAAGAATGGTGGTTGGAATGTCATGGTCTGAGGCTGCATGAGTGCTGCAGGCACTGGGGAGCTACAGTTCATTGAGGGAACCATGAATGCCAACATGTACTGTGACATACTGAAGCAGAGCATGATCCCGTCCTTTCAGAGACTGGGCCACAGGGCAGTATTCCAACATGATAATGACCCCAAACACATCTCCATAATGACCACTGCCTTGCTAAAGAAGCTGAGGGTAAATTTAATGGACTGGCCAAGCATGTCTCCAGACCTAAACCCTATTGAGCATCTGGGGGGCGTCCTCAAACGGAAGGTGGAGGAGTGCAAGGTCTCTAACATCCACCAACTCCATGATGTTGTCATGGAGGAGTAGAAGAGGACTTTAGTGGCAACCTGTGAAGCTCTGGTGAACTCCATGCCCAAGAGGGTTAAGGCAGTGCTGGAAAATAATGGTGGCAACACAAAATATTGACACTTTGGGGCCAATTTGGACATTTTAACTTAGGGGTGTACTCACTTTTTTTTCCAGTGGTTTAGACATTAATGGCTGTTTGTTGAGTTATTTTGAGGGGACAGCAAATTTACACTGTTATACAAGCTGTACACTCACTACTTTACATTGTAGCAAAGTGTAATTTCTTCAGTGTTGTCACATGAAAACATAAAATAAAATATTTACAAAAATGTGAGGGGTGTACTCACTTTTGTGAGATACTGTATAAAGTAGAATAGAAGAAATGTTGTGTTAGTGAATTATAGAGGCAGCAGCTAGAACAACAGAGTGGTCTCCAAACTGAGACCTGGGGGCCAGATGCAGCCCTTTGCTTGCTTTTATCCAGCCATTGGGGCACTATTTCATCCACTGATACCAACAATGGAGCATAATTCCCTCTCACTGAAGGGGCAGAATTCCTCCCAATGACACCAAAGATAGTGCTGCTGTGTCTAAGCCAGTGAGGAGGGAAAGAGGTGAGAGAGCTCCTGCTGCTGTGTCTAAGCCAGTGAGGAGGGAGAGAGGTGAGAGAGCTCCTGCTCTCGTGCACAGCACTGTATTGAGATTGGGCTCATGTAAGTATAAGGGAAGCTGCATGGTAGGTAAAAACCCTTCAACCTTTAGAACCTGTCACAGATAAGCTGCAGAGCTGATCTGTGTCTTACTGTCTGCATATGTTTTTACCTTTTGCTGCTGTAGGTCTGCTGACACTTGTGGTTCCACAAGCTTGTGCTCTGCTCTTGCTGCACTGACTTACACCTATAGGTGTCGTCCACTTTACTTGATGGTTAATATACCTTCCTTCCTGCTACATCCTTTCCAGCATCCCATGTGTCTCCCTATTTAAATCCCACTCAGACCAGTTTCTGGTTGCTTGAGCAACACTTGTTCCTGAGCCCCTTCCATGTTTACATTCCTACCTGACTTCTCATGGACTGTGTGTACTGACTCAGCTAGTTCTCTTGATTTAGTTTGTCTGCTGCCTGCCCTGACCTTGGCTCATTATCCGGCTCTCCTTTTGCTCCATCCATTCATATATGCCTTCATTGTGTCTTTGGGTATTGTCCTCACGAGCAGGGTGAACCTGGGGGTCGTGACCTGGGGTCAGCACGCAGTTAAATCCAAACTCCCGTGAGGGGGTCCCTGGCAGAACACCGGCTGGCCCTTAGATTCCATGCCCTGAGGGATCCCGTGTCACCTGCTCGCCTGTGGGCTCATACCACTAGTACCGTGACAGTTAGCTCAAGCCATTAGCTCCTCAGAGAGTCCGTCACTGGCCGAAGACAAAATGAAACACCTAGCTCAGAGACTTAACTCCCAGCAGGCAAATCAAGAGTGAATAATGCTGCTTCTACAGGATCTTATCTCCTGTCTGAATCGTCTGCAAGCCACTGTAACCTTGACTTCTTCAGTCCCTGCTTCTGCCTCATCGGCTCCCGTGTTATCTGCCACCACCACCTTGTTTTTCTGGCGACCCTAAGGCTTGTCATGGCTTGATAAATCAGTGTTCCATCCACTCTGAACTTTCCAGCCACCATTTTCCAGCAGATCGCACCAAAGTGGCATATATCATCTCCCTCCTTTCTGGTGATGCCCTAGCTTGGACTTCCTCACTCTGGGAAAGACAAGATCCTATCACCTCCAGCCTCCATGCATTTTTGTATGCATTCTGGAAAACTTTTGACGAGCCCGGCAGAGCGTCTTCTGCTGCTGGGGCCCTCCTTCATCTTCGTCAGCAAGGAATGACAGTCAGCCAATATGCAGTTCAATTCTGTACGCTGGCCGCTGAACATGCATACAGTATCTCACAAAAGTGAGTACACCCCTCACATTTTTGTAAATATTTTATTCTATGTTTTCACATGACAAAACTGAAGAAATGACACTATGCTACAATATAAAGTAGTGAGTGTACGGCTTGTATAACAGTGTAAATTTGCTGTCCCCTCAAAATAACTCAACACACAGCCATTAATGTCTAAACCCCTGGCAACAAAAGTGAGTACACCCCTAAGTTAAAATGTCCAAATTGGCCCCAAAGTGTCAATATTTTGCATGGCCACAATTATTTTCCAGCACTGCCTTAACCCTCTTGGGTATGGAGTTCATTAGAGCTTCACAGGTTGCCACTAAAGTCCTCTTCCACTCCTCCATGAAGACATCACGGATCTGGTGGATGTTAGAGACCTTGCACTCCTCCACCTTCCGTTTGAGGATGCCCCACAGATGCTCAATAGGGCTTAGGTCTGGAGACATGCTTGACCAGTCCATTACATTTACCCTCAGCTTCTTTAGCAAGGCACTGGTCATTATGGAAGTGTGTTTGGGGTCATTATGATGTTGGAATACTATCCTGTGGCCCAGTCTCCGAAGGGAGTAGATCATGCTCTGCTTCAGCATGTCACAGTACATGTTGGCATTCATGGATCCCTCAATGAACTGTAGCTCCCCAGTCCCGACAGCACTCATGCAGCCCAAGACTATGGCACTCCCACCGCAATGCTTGACTGTAGGCAAGACACACTTGTCTTTGTACTCCTCACCTGGTTGCTGCCACACACGCTTGACACCATCTGAACCGAATAATCAAATAATTAAATAAAATCTTGGTCTCATCAGACCACAGGACTTGGTTCCAGTAATCCATGTCCTTAGTCTGCTTGTCTTCAGCAAACTGTTTCCGGGATTTCTTGTGCATCATCTTTAGAAGAGCCTTCCTTATGGGATGATAGCCCTGCAGACCAATTTGATGCAGTGTGTAGTTAATGGTCTGAGCACTGACAAGCTGACCCCGCCCCTTCAACCTCTGCAGCAATGCTGGCCACATTCATACGTCTATTTCCCAAAGTCAACCTCTGGATACGGCGCTGAACACGTACATTCAACTGCTTTGGTTGACCATGGCGTGGCCTGTAATGAGTGAAACCTGTCCTGTTAAACCACTGTGTGGTCTTGGCAACCATGCTGCAGCTCAGTTTCAGGGTCTTTGCAATCTTGTTATAGCCTAGGCCATCTCTATGTAGAGCAACAATTATTTTTTTCAGATTCTCAAAGAGTTCTTTGCCATCAGGTACCATGTTGAACTTCCAGGACCAGTATGAGAGTGATAGCTATAACACCAAATTTAACACACCTGCTCCCCATTCACACCTGAGTAGTGTTGAGCGAACACGGACTGTATTATTCGTGTTCGTACCGAATAATTGGATTTTTTGTACCCGAACACGGACACGGACACTTTACTGTATGTTCGGGTAAAAATCCGTGTTCGGTCGTTTTATTTCCGGGTTTTGCATGCTTTGGCGCTCTTTTCATGGCGGGCTTTCAACAGCCAATCAACAATCGTTTAACTGGTGTGCCTTAAGCCATCCCAGCCATGCCTGCAAATGTCTCAGTAGCTGTGATTGGCCGTCTGAAGCATGTGACCAAGTCTTTATAAGTTCGAGGCAGCCGCAGCGGCGTCATTATGCTGCTTAGATTCAGGGACAGAGCACACATCAACGTGCTGGCTGCTGATTAGGGAAAGATAGGCAGGAAAAAACCATTTGTGTCCGGATAGAATTGAGGGACAGGTCGGAGTGTTTAGGCAGGGCGAGTTGTAGGCATTTTAGGGATAGAGTCTGCTGAATTATATAGGGTCAGTGTCTTCTACAAACTACAATCGATATTGCTGTGTGGGGGGTGGGGTCTGCACTCAATCCTGATCTACGATCTCTTCTCAATCCTGTTAGGGACAGAGTCTGCTGAATTTTAGGGAAACTGTGTTCTACAAACTACAATCGATATTGCTGTGTGGTGTGGGATTGGAGATAGGCAGGTGTCAGTGATCCACATCCATTTTTCTGTGTGTGAGCTGCAGTGAACACAATCTTTTTGGGCTGCAGTGAACACAATCTTTTTGGGCTGCAGTGAACACAATCTTTTTGGGCTGCAGTGAACACAATCTTTTTGGGCTGCAGTGAACACAATCTTTTTGGGGTGCAGTGAACAAAATCTTTTTGGGGTGCAGTGAACACAATCCTTTTTGGTGTGCAGTGAACACAATCTTTGTGGGGTGCAGTGAACAAAATCCTTTGTGGGGTGCAGTGAACACAATCTTTTTGGGGTGCAGTGAACAAAATCCTTTTTGGGGTGCAGTGAACAACATCCTTTTTGGGGTGCAGTGAACACAATCTTTTTGGGGTGCAGTGAACAAAATCCTTTGTGGGGTGCAGTGAACACAATCTTTTTGGGGTGCAGTGAACACAATCTTTTTGGGGTGGAGTGAACAACATCCTTTTTGGGGTGCAGTGAACAAAATCCTTTTTGGGGTGCAGTGAACAAAATCATTTTTGGGGTGCAGTGAACACAATCTTTTTGGGGAGCAGTGAACACAATCTTTGTGGGGTGCAGTGAACACAATCTTTTTGGGGTGGAGTGAACAACATCCTTTTTGGGGTGCAGTGAACAACATCCTTTTTGGGGTGCAGTGAACACAATCTTTTTGGGGTGCAGTGAACACAATCTTTGTGGGGTACAGTGAACAGAATCTTTGTGGGGTGCAGTGAACACAATCTTTGGGGGGTACAGTGAACACAATCTTTGTGAGGTGCAGTGAACACAATCTTTGTGGGGTGCAGTGAACACAATCATTGTGGGGTGCAGTGAACTCAATCTTTGTGGGGTACAGTGAACACAATCTCATACTGAAGGTTTGAGGGTGCTGCCTGTTCCATACTCCCCCTACTCCTCATCTAGCCTTTTAGGGGTACAAACAATAGTAATTGGGGCCTAGTGTGGTTGTGTACGTGTGATATACATACACTTTTTTGGGATCATATTTTCTATTCCGCTATTTAATCAAAAACCTTTGGGGATCAGTTAAATTGGGGGATAGTCTGTGTTGGTACGTGTGAGAGAGATCCACCTTTCCAAGTTGTTGGGGTTCATCTCATACTTCTGAAGGTTTGAGGGTGCTGCCTGTTCCATACTCCCCCTACTCCTAGCCTTTTAGGGGTACAAACAATAGTAATTGGGGCCTAGTGTGGTTGTGTACGTGTGATATACATACACTTTTTTGGGATCATATTTTCTATTCCGCTATTTAATCAAAAACCTTTGGGGATCAGTTAAATTGGGGGATAGTCTGTGTTGGTACGTGTGAGAGAGATCCACCTTTCCAAGTTGTTGGGGTTCATCTCATACTTCTGAAGGTTTGAGGGTGCTGCCTGTTCCATACCCCCCCTACTCCTAGCCTTTTAGGGGTACAAACAATAGTAATTGGGGCCTAGTGTGGTTGTGTACGTGTGATATACATACACTTTTTTGGGATCATATTTTCTATTCCGCTATTTAATCAAAAACCTTTGGGGATCAGTTAAATTGGGGGATAGTCTGTGTTGGTACGTGTGAGAGAGATCCACCTTTCCAAGTTGTTGGGGTTCATCTCATACTTCTGAAGGTTTGAGGGTGCTGCCTGTTCCATACTCCCCCTACTCCTAGCCTTTTAGGGGTACAAACAATAGTAATTGGGGCCTAGTGTGGTTGTGTACGTGTGATATACATACACTTTTTTGGGATCATATTTTCTATTCCGCTATTTAATCAAAAACCTTTGGGGATCAGTTAAATTGGGGGATAGTCTGTGTTGGTACGTGTGAGAGAGATCCACCTTTCCAAGTTGTTGGGGTTCATCTCATACTTCTGAAGGTTTGAGGGTGCTGCCTGTTCCATACTCCCCCTACTCCTAGCCTTTTAGGGGTACAAACAATAGTAATTGGGGCCTAGTGTGGTTGTGTACGTGTGATATACATACACTTTTTTGGGATCATATTTTCTATTCCGCTATTTAATCAAAAACCTTTGGGGATCAGTTAAATTGGGGGATAGTCTGTGTTGGTACGTGTGAGAGAGATCCACCTTTCCAAGTTGTTGGGGTTCATCTCATACTTCTGAAGGTTTGAGGGTGCTGCCTGTTCCATACTCCCCCTACTCCTAGCCTTTTAGGGGTACAAACAATAGTAATTGGGGCCTAGTGTGGTTGTGTACGTGTGATATACATACACTTTTTTGGGATCATATTTTCTATTCCGCTATTTAATCAAAAACCTTTGGGGATCAGTTAAATTGGGGGATAGTCTGTGTCGGTACGTGTGAGAGAGATCCACCTTTCCAAGTTGTTGGGGTTCATCTCATACTTCTGAAGGTTTGAGGGTGCTGCCTGTTCCATACCCCCCCTACTCCTCATCTAGCCTTTTAGGGGTACAAACAATAGTAATTGGGGCCTAGTGTGGTTGTGTACGTGCGAGATACATACACTTTTTTTGATCATATTTCCTATTCCGCTATTCAATAAAAACCTTTGAGGATCAATTGAATTGCGGGATAGTCTGTGTCGGTACGTGTGAGAGAGATCCACCTTTCCAAGTTGTTGGGGTTCATCTCATACTTCTGAAGGTTTGAGGGTGCTGCCTGTTCCATACCCCCCCTACTCCTCATCTAGCCTTTTAGGGGTACAAACAATAGTAATTGGGGCCTAGTGTGGTTGTGTACGTGCGAGATACATACACTTTTTTTGATCATATTTCCTATTCCGCTATTCAATAAAAACCTTTGAGGATCAATTGAATTGCGGGATAGTCTGTGTCGGTACGTGTGAGAGAGATCCACCTTTCCAAGTTGTTGGGGTTCATCTCATACTTCTGAAGGTTTGAGGGTGCTGCCTGTTCCATACCCCCCCTACTCCTCATCTAGCCTTTTAGGGGTACAAACAATAGTAATTGGGGCCTAGTGTGGTTGTGTACGTGCGAGATACATACACTTTTTTTGATCATATTTCCTATTCCGCTATTCAATAAAAACCTTTGAGGATCAATTGAATTGCGGGATAGTCTGTGTCGGTACGTGTGAGAGAGATCCACCTTTCCAAGTTGTTGGGGTTCATCTCATACTTCTGAAGGTTTGAGGGTGCTGCCTGTTCCATACCCCCCCTACTCCTCATCTAGCCTTTTAGGGGTACAAACAATAGTAATTGGGGCCTAGTGTGGTTGTGTACGTGCGAGATACATACACTTTTTTTGATCATATTTCCTATTCCGCTATTCAATAAAAACCTTTGAGGATCAATTGAATTGCGGGATAGTCTGTGTCGGTACGTGTGAGAGAGATCCACCTTTCCAAGTTGTTGGGGTTCATCTCATACTTCTGAAGGTTTGAGGGTGCTGCCTGTTCCATACCCCCCCTACTCCTCATCTAGCCTTTTAGGGGTACAAACAATAGTAATTGGGGCCTAGTGTGGTTGTGTACGTGCGAGATACATACACTTTTTTTGATCATATTTCCTATTCCGCTATTCAATAAAAACCTTTGAGGATCAATTGAATTGCGGGATAGTCTGTGTCGGTACGTGTGAGAGAGATCCACCTTTCCAAGTTGTTGGGGTTCATCTCATACTTCTGAAGGTTTGAGGGTGCTGCCTGTTCCATACCCCCCCTACTCCTCATCTAGCCTTTTAGGGGTACAAACAATAGTAATTGGGGCCTAGTGTGGTTGTGTACGTGCGAGATACATACACTTTTTTTGATCATATTTCCTATTCCGCTATTCAATAAAAACCTTTGAGGATCAATTGAATTGCGGGATAGTCTGTGTCGGTACGTGTGAGAGAGATCCACCTTTCCAAGTTGTTGGGGTTCATCTCATACTTCTGAAGGTTTGAGGGTGCTGCCTGTTCCATACCCCCCCTACTCCTCATCTAGCCTTTTAGGGGTACAAACAATAGTAATTGGGGCCTAGTGTGGTTGTGTACGTGCGAGATACATACACTTTTTTTGATCATATTTCCTATTCCGCTATTCAATAAAAACCTTTGAGGATCAATTGAATTGCGGGATAGTCTGTGTCGGTACGTGTGAGAGAGATCCACCTTTCCAAGTTGTTGGGGTTCATCTCATACTTCTGAAGGTTTGAGGGTGCTGCCTGTTCCATACCCCCCCTACTCCTCATCTAGCCTTTTAGGGGTACAAACAATAGTAATTGGGGCCTAGTGTGGTTGTGTACGTGCGAGATACATACACTTTTTTTGATCATATTTCCTATTCCGCTATTCAATAAAAACCTTTGAGGATCAATTGAATTGCGGGATAGTCTGTGTCGGTACGTGTGAGAGAGATCCACCTTTCCAAGTTGTTGGGGTTCATCTCATACTTCTGAAGGTTTGAGGGTGCTGCCTGTTCCATACCCCCCCTACTCCTCATCTAGCCTTTTAGGGGTACAAACAATAGTAATTGGGGCCTAGTGTGGTTGTGTACGTGCGAGATACATACACTTTTTTTGATCATATTTCCTATTCCGCTATTCAATAAAAACCTTTGAGGATCAATTGAATTGCGGGATAGTCTGTGTCGGTACGTGTGAGAGAGATCCACCTTTCCAAGTTGTTGGGGTTCATCTCATACTTCTGAAGGTTTGAGGGTGCTGCCTGTTCCATACCCCCCCTACTCCTCATCTAGCCTTTTAGGGGTACAAACAATAGTAATTGGGGCCTAGTGTGGTTGTGTACGTGCGAGATACATACACTTTTTTTGATCATATTTCCTATTCCGCTATTCAATAAAAACCTTTGAGGATCAATTGAATTGCGGGATAGTCTGTGTCGGTACGTGTGAGAGAGATCCACCTTTCCAAGTTGTTGGGGTTCATCTCATACTTCTGAAGGTTTGAGGGTGCTGCCTGTTCCATACCCCCCCTACTCCTCATCTAGCCTTTTAGGGGTACAAACAATAGTAATTGGGGCCTAGTGTGGTTGTGTACGTGCGAGATACATACACTTTTTTTGATCATATTTCCTATTCCGCTATTCAATAAAAACCTTTGAGGATCAATTGAATTGCGGGATAGTCTGTGTCGGTACGTGTGAGAGAGATCCACCTTTCCAAGTTGTTGGGGTTCATCTCATACTTCTGAAGGTTTGAGGGTGCTGCCTGTTCCATACTCCCCCTACTCCTAGCCTTTTAGGGGTACAAACAATAGTAATTGGGGCCTAGTGTGGTTGTGTACGTGTGATATACATACACTTTTTTTGGATCATATTTTCTATTCCGCTATTCAATAAAAACCTTTCTAGGGCAAGATCTTAAATTACAGAAATATGAGGAGACCGTCAAATAAGGGCCGTGGCCTGGGTCGTGGTGCTGCTGGTAGAGCTCCTGTTGCAAGGAGAGGACATGGTCGATCTGTGCCAGCTACACGCACAAGTGAAACACCTTCCTCAAGTGTGAGTAGGCGACAGAACCTGCATCAGTATTTGGTAGGGCATCAAACGCCCCTAGAAGTGATGAGGCCAGAACAAGTTGAGGCGATAGTAGATTGGTTTGCTGCTGACAGTGCCTCCAGTTCCTTCACATTGTCTCCCACCCAGTCTACTGCAGAAAGGTCAGAGTTGGCACCTGCAGCCAATGTCCAACCGTCTTTCACCTCACCCCCTTGCAAATCAGGCCAGCAGTCTGAGCCCCAAGCCATACAGCAGTCTCTTATTCTTTTTGAGGACTCTGTCAGCAGGGTTTCCCAGGGCCATCCACCTAGCCCTGCCCCAGAAGTGGAAGAGATTGAGTGCAGCGATGCCCAACCACTTATTTCTCAAGATGAGTACATGCAAGGATCATCGCAGCACGTCTCCGATGATGACGAAACGCAGGTGCCAACTGCTGCGGCGTTCAGCATTGTGGAGACCGACAAGGAGGGCAGGGGTGAAGACTGGGTGGAAGATGATGTGGAGGACGATGAGGTCCTCGACCCCACATGGAATGAACGTCATGCAGGTGAACTGAGTAGTTTGGAGGAAGAGGCGGTGGTCGCACAGAGCCACCAGCACAGCAGAAGAGGGAGCAGGGTGCAGAAGCGGAGCGGCCGTGTCCTAGACACTACGCCCGCTACTGCCCAACGCAGCAAGGGAACGAGCGCACCAAAGTCAGCTCAAAGGAGTTCTCTAGCGTGGAAGTTCTTTAGAAAATGTGCTGATGACAGGACACGAGTGGTTTGCACCCTGTGCAATCAGAGCTTGAAGCGAGGCATGAACCTTCTCAACCTGAGCACAACCTGCATGATCAGGCATCTAAGTGCAAAGCACGAGCTGCAGTGGAGTACACACCTTCAAAACCAAGAAACGTCTCTGGCTCATCCTGCTTCCTCTTCTGCTGCAGTCTCGGCCGCTCCAGCCACATCTGTAGTGATACCGGCACCTGCCACCCCGCAAACAGACGATCTGTCAGCAACACCACCACCTGGGTCACCAACAACCATCTCCACAATGTCCCGTGGAAGCGTTCAGCTTTCCATCTCCCAAACACTTGAGAGGAAGAGGAAGTACCCCCCTACCCACCCGCGATCCCTGGCCCTGAATGCCAGCATTTCAAAATTATTGGCCTTTGAAATGCTGTCATTCCGTCTGGTGGAGACGCACAGTTTTAAAAACCTTATGTCGGTGGCTGTCCCACAGTACGTCGTGCCCAGCCGCCACTACTTTTCCAGGCAAGCCATCCCTTCCCTGCACAACCAAGTGGGGGAAAAAATCAGGTGTGCACTGCGCAACGCCATCTGTGCCAAGGTCCACCTAACTACGGATACGTGGACCAGTAAGCACGGTCAGGGGCGTTATATCTCCCTAACGGCACACTGGGTAAATGCAGTGGCGGATGGGCCTGAGGCGGATAGCAATTTGGCGCATGTCCTTCCACCACCGAGGATTGCAGGGCGCTTCAGTTTGCCTCCTGTTCCTAACTCCTCCTACTCCGCTTCCTCATCCTCTACCGCCTCCTCATCCGGACAGCGTAACACCTTCACCACCAACTTCAGCACGGCCAGGGGTAAACGACAGCAGGCAGTTTTACAACTTGCCTGTTTGGGGGACAAACCACACACCGCGCAGGAGTTGTGGAGGAGCATGGAACAGCAGACAAATGAGTGGTTGCTGCCAGCGAGCCTCAAGCCCGGCCTGGTGGTGTGCGATAACGGGCGAAATCTCATAGCAGCTCTGGGCCTAGCCGGTTTGACGCACATCCCTTGCCTGGCGCATGTGCTGAATTTGGTGGTGCAGAGGTTCCTTAAAAACTACCCCGATATGTCAGAGCTGCTGCAGAAAGTGCGGGCCGTTTGTGCACACTTTCGGCGTTCTCACCCTGCTGCTGCTCGCCTGGCAGCGCTGCAGCGTAACTTCGGCCTTCCCGCTCACCGCCTCATATGTGACGTGCCCACAAGGTGGAACTCCACCTTGCACATGCTGGAAAGACTGTGCGAGCAGCAGCAGGCCATAGTGGAGTTTCAGCTGCAGCACGCACGCGTGAGTCGCTCTGCGGAACAGCACCACTTCACCACCAATAACTGGGCCTCCATGCGAGACCTGTGTGCCTTGTTGCGCTGTTTTGAGTACTCCACCAACATGGCCAGTGGCAATGACGCCGTTCTCAGCTTAACTATCCCACTTCTATGCCTCCTTGAAAAAACAATTCGGGCGATGATGGAAGAGGATGTGGCACAGGATGAGGAGGAGGAGGAGGATGAAGAGGTAACATTTCCAAGGCTTTCAGGGCAGTCATTCGCAAGGGGCTCCGAGGGTGGGTTCCTGCACACGCAAACGCCAGGGACGCAATTGTCCAGCAGGGGCACAGTTCTGGAGGATGAGGAGGATGAGGAGGAGGAGGAGCTGGAGGAGGAGATGGAACCATGTTCACAGCAGGGTGGCACCCAGGCCAGCTCATGGCCATCACTGGTGCGTGGCTGGGGGGATACAGAGGACACGGACCATACACCTCCCACAGAGGACAGCCTTTCGTTGCCTCTGGGCAGCCTGGCACACATGAGCGATTACATGCTGCAGTGTCTCCACAACGACCGCCGAGTTGCCCACATTCTAACTTGTGCTGATTACTGGGTGGCCACGCTGCTGGATCCCCGTTACAAGGACAACGTACCGTCCTTAATTCACTCACTGGAGCGCGATCGCAAGATGCGCGAGTACAAGCGCACGCTGGTAGACGCCATGCTGCTGGCATTCCCATCTGACAGCGGGGCCACAGTGGAAGCACAAGGCAGAGGAGGAGGAGGAGGAGGTCGCCAACGCAACCAGGGCACCGCCAGCACCTCAGAAGGCAGGGTTAGCATGGCCGAAATGTGGAAAAGCTTTGTCAGCACGCCACAACAAACAGCAGCACCAGCAGCTCAGATGGAACGTCTTAGCAGGAGGCAGCATTTTACCAACATGGTGGAGCAGTATGTGTGCACACGCCTACATGTAGTGAATGACGGGTCTGCCCCCTTCAACTTCTGGGTCTCCAAATTGGGCACATGGCCTGAGCTTGCCCTTTACGCCTTGGAGGTGCTGGCGTGCCCTGCAGCCAGTGTATTATCTGAACGGGTATTTAGCACGGCTGGGGGCGTTATAACAGACAAGCGCAGCCGCCTGTCCAGAGACAATGTGGACAAGCTCACGTTCATTAAAATGAACCAGGCATGGATCCCACGGGACTTTTCCGTACCTTGTGCAGAATAGCAATGGATACCGACCTTACCCACCCATTGTTCCATTTTTGCTCTTTCTCACTCTTTTGGGGTGTACCCTCATTTAAAATTTGTGAAAAGAAGCAGTGTTGGCTACCTCGTCCTCCTCCTCAGGGCCAGATTAATGTAGGGGCTATTGGAGCTGCAGCTCCAGGCCCCTACCTTTTATATAGGCCCCCGGGTTGGCCATATTCACTGTTACCGCTCTTCTGTCACTTGTAAACACAGAAGTCTAGCTTCTATGCTCACTTCCCCAGGCAGCACCCTCAGAACCTCCCCACACAGCGCGAAGGCCGGACAAGGAGGGACAGTTGGCGATGCATGGATGTGTTTATGGGCTTCAGAGACAGCATCCCATGTTGAATTAGGCATGCATGGCTGCACCCTTCCTCCTCTGGGTGCATGGCAAGGCACGGCCCTAAGGCCCTTCAAAATCCTCAGCACCAAGCCCATGATGCTGTTAATCCGGCCCTGGTCCTCCTCCACCGCCGCTTCCACCTACACCGCCCATAGGTGTGCGCAGCCTATTGCATTAAGGTGTGCACCCCAAAGTTGAAATACACATGCATGTGTTTGCCAGCAGGGAGAGTAATGTATCGGGGCCATGTACCTGTAGGCAAGGAGAAATAGAGCAGAGCAGGTCCCAGGGAGATCTTTCCCATCTCCTCACTGGCAATGCTATGTGCCCTAGGTGATTAGGGTGTGCCCAGGCACACCCAGCACACCCTGTGCGCACGCCTATGTCACCGCCACATCCACCACCACCTCAACCTCCCTCCTACTCCATATGGGCCTCGTCCTTCAGAGATGAAGAAGAACATTGTTTTATTTTTCTGTTTTTTTTTGTTGTTTTAAGTTATTTCCCTATCCACATTTGTTTGCAGAGCACTTGCCATGCTCTTAATTACGTTTTGCTGCCATTTGCAGCACTCTAGCCCTTTCCTTTGGTGTTTTAGAGCCATTTTAGTGCCTTAAAGTTCGGGTCCCCATTGACTTCAATGGGGTTCGGTGTCCGGGAAAAGTTCGGTAAAAGTCTGGGACACGGACCCGGACTTTTTTTTAAAGTTCGGCCGAACCCGTCGAACACGGACATCTAGGTGTCCGCTCAACCCTACACCTGAGACCTTGTAAAACTAACGAGTCACATGACACCAGGGAGGGAAAATGGCTAAGTGGGCCCAATTTGGACATTGTCACTTAGGGGTGTACTCACTTTTGTTGCCAGTGGTTTAGACATTAATGGCTATGTGTTGAGTTATTTTGAGGGGACAGCAAATTTACACTGTTATACCAGCTGTACACTCACTACTTTACATTGTAGCAAAGTGTTATTTCTTCAGTGTTGTCACATGAAAAGATCGAATAAAATATTTACAAAAATGTTAGGGGTGTACTCACTTTTGTGAGATACTGTATATATGAGGCTCTTAACGCTACCTTCTGGAAAGGCCTATCTGAGCATGTAAAGGATGAACTCACTGGATGCCCTATTCCTACCACGCTTGATTATTTGATCGCATTGAGCATTCAAATAGACATACGCTTCCAGGAGCGGGCCCTCGAAAGATCCAGATCCAGTCTTTCTCCTTCTGGCCGTCCAGCACAGGTTTCCCAAAAACGTATGGAACCCTCCCCATCTCCAACCTCTCAAACCTTGGAAGAACCTATACAGTTCGGGCAAACTCACCTCACTGCAGAGGAACGCACCCGTCGCATTGGTTTGGGCTTGTGCCCTTACTGTGGCAATAAAGGACATCTTTTGAACTCCTGTCCAGCTTGTCCGGAAAACTTGAGGGCCTAGGTCACTCTGAGGGAGGGGATCTAGACTGATCCTTTAATTCTGTCAGCTTCCCTCGTTTCCCTCGCTTCACCCTACCCATGTCTATCCATTGGGCTCAAAATGCTTATCAACTCTCTGCATATGTGGACCCTGGAACAGTCAGGAACTTCATTGAGCAATCCTTGGCCTCCGAGTTAGGCATTCCCTTTGTTGCATTGACTATGCCCCTCTCTGTGACTGCAGTTGATGACTCCTTCTTGCCAATCGGCCCTATCCGGTTTCAAACCCCTCCTATTTACACATTCAGTTTTGCATGGTGAAGAAACTTTTTTCCTAATTCTGCCTAAATTCTCCAGTCCCATCATTCTTGGCCTCCCATGGTGGCAGAAATACTCACCGCATCTAGATTAGAACTCTGGACAAGTATTAGCTTGGGGGCCTCGATGTCAATGTTTCCAAGGTACTACCACCTCTTTCCGTGTCTCTGGCTAAAACCCCCAGAGCTCCCATTTTGCCTTCCCCATATCAGTCCTTCCATTATGTTTTTTGCAAAAAGTCTGCTGATCGCCTTCCTCCTCACAGAGACTATGACTGTTCCATTGATCTTTTACCAGGAACCTCTCCTCCCCGGGGCTAAGTCTACTCTCTCTCTCTATCCCAGAATCACAAGCCATATCTGAATACATTCAGGAAAACCTGCAAAAGGGTTTCATCAGAAAATCCACCTCACCTGCAGGAGCCGGGTTTTTCTTTGTAGAAAAGAAAGATGGTTCACTCCATCTATGCATCGATTACAGGGGCTTTAATGACATCACTGTGAAGAACTCATACCCTCCCCTTTAATTTTGGAACTCTTTGACCGACTGCGGGGTTACTTATGTTTCCCCCATCAACACAGACTGTGTTGACCTGGAGAATTCCTCTCACCAAGCCTTTGCATTCTCCCAGCGGGGACGCTGGGGAAGCCATCCCCTGCCGGGAGAAGACGGTTATTATTGCTAGCGGCTATACCAGCCGCTAGTGATAATCACATGCTAAATCCGGCAGGCTGGTTGCACCCACGTTGACTGATATGTACCAAGTTGATCGATCAGTCAACGTGGGTGCAACCAGCCTGCCGGATTGTGCATGCGATTATCACTAACGGCTGGTATAGCCGCTAGCAATAATAATGTCTCCTCCTGGCAGGGGATGTCTTCCCCCGCCTCTCTGCCGGGAGAATGAAATTACTTTATGCATTTCTAAAATGAAGATAATGGCCGAATCCATAGTATTCCCCCAAAGAAACACCAGGGACACAATAAATTGATAATCGTGTTGATGAGCTGTGAACACATTAAAGTAGTTTGGGTTTTCTTTTATGTTGTGTTCATGAGAATAGGCCCAGTCTGATGCTGGAGAAGCCTTATCCCCTGACTATCTTCCAGCAGGTATGACATGGAGGTTATGTCAAATCAAACTGCTTGGATGGTGGTTTAGAAAAGTGTGTGTATGTAATGTGGACCTCACAAAGCTGCAAGAGCTGGATATAGGGGTGCAAGCTTAGGAAGGTGCAGCCTGTGCAACGACTCCAATATTTCTGAGCAGTCACCTGGTTTCCCGGTTTCTGGCACCAGATCTCTCCCATACTGAAGAGCATTAAAGAGTATTGAACTTTCACAGTTAATTGCTCAAGGCATCCTTGGACTGTCATGTAAGATGTATGTAGTACAGCAGCAGCTGTCATTACTTTTAGAGCAGGCGATATATGTCATGGCAAAGTATAGTATGTGTTCCCCATACTTATTTTTCTTTATAGTCCTGTGCTGTACTGCCAAATGTTATTATTTTTAATTGATTTTCACTTCACTGAAAAGCCAAAACATACCACACATTGGAAATGCGCTTTTTGCCCCATCAGCCCTGTGTTCTATTATGGCATAGGAGAATAATGGCCACATTCCTCATCACAAGCATCATCACACAGACTTGTAGTACTCTGTAGAGCAGAGGGCCACTTTATATATTTTACATACACTATATTACCAAAAGTATTGGGACGCCTGCCTTTACACACACATGAACTTTATAGGCATCCCTGTCTTAGTCTGTAGGGTTCAATATTGAGTTGGCCCACCCTTTGTAGCTATAACAGCTTCATCTCTTCTGGGAAAGCTGTCTACAAGGTTTAGGAGTGTGTCTATGGGAATGTTTGACCATTCTTCCAGAAGTGCATTTGTGAGTTTAGGCACTGATGTCAAACAAGAAGGCCTGGCTCGCATTCTCCGCTCCAATTCATCCCAAAGGTGTTCTATCAGGCTGAGGTCAGGACTCTGTGCAGACCAGTCAAGTTCCTCCACCCCAAGTTTGCTCATCCATGTCTTTATGGAGGCAGATTGGGCCCATGGGCCAATGGTTGGAGACAGCAAATTAAAAAAATCACATAGGGCATTAAGGCTGTGTTCACATATATTCAGTGTGGGACACCACATTTGATTCGAATAGTAATGCAATGTCTATGCGGTGCCATTCGAGCCATTCATTTGAATGGCTCAAATCGCACCAGATCTGCACAAAAATGGTGGCAGAACCTTTTTTCCCACACTGGAATCAGATCGCATGTGTTCACACCTGTGTAATCCGATTTGTTTTGTAAACCATTTTGGGGTGTCCTTAACTTAACATTGACACCCCCTGTGGTCATGGGATTTCAATGTTGTGCGGGAAATGTACAGAATTTACTGCATTTCCTACACCGCATATATGTGAACTGAACCTTACATTCTAAAATGTACTCCGGTGCAAAAACGGGCACTGGTGCGACTTCCTTGCTGTCCACAGTGGTTATCATCTCTGCTGCTGGTTCTTCCTGGTGTTCCCTTGGTAGACTTCCTGGTTCCAAGCACCTTATATTACATTCACTCGGAGGGGCTTTCTCACCATTGACCACGTGGAAGGCAGCCACCTGATGGAAACTTATGGATATGCTTTTTGAAACATGTGAGTGCAATATTTATTGTTTTCTAGTTCATTGAATCTTTTAATAAATGCTACACAGGTAGAGCGGCCCTCTTCTCCCTTTTTTTTTTCACTTATACATAGTCTGGAGACCCCTGCTGTAAAGAAAGAGAGGGGGTGTGCCTGACCAGGTCTGTTAGACCACAGAGTAAAATGGACAGCATGGTCAACATTGTCTGGACTACACAGTTAGTTTTAGATAAACTAATTTTTTAGTTCCACTAAGACTATCAAGTTAAGACTATATATTTGAGGTTATCTAAATGAGTAAATATTTATACTTATATGACTTCTCTTGGGCTTTAAACTGTTGGCCAAAAAAAACAAATGTAACCGAGCCCCACCTATGAGGATCACAACGTATGTGTTATTCTGATAAGTAAATATAAGTAATATAATATAACTCCATGGACTTGATTCACAAAGTTTTACTCAGTGAAAAGGATCTTCATTTTCAGCCATATGCTATAGATTTGAAATCTCATTGGCTCTCCGCCAAAACAATGTAATAAAAATATGATGTTTTTTGGTGTGTACATTTTGTGAACTGAGTGGCACGTCTGTATGTGGTCCTAGGTGAGACGGGACATAGAAAGTTTGAGTTCAGATGGCTGAGTTTATTACCAGCTTGCCCATTTGAGCCTGGTCATAATATAATTCATGACTACTTCCTGTCAGCAAAACATGCATATCATCGCCCATAATGTTATCCCTTAGCAATTTTTATTTCACTTACACAATACCATAAGAAAGAAGGTCACAGATTTCAGTCTCCAAAGTAACTTTTCAGAAAACATTTTCTTTCTAAATGTATTCATGTGACCTGAGTGTTGTGCAAAATAAGGAAGACAACAAAAAAAAAAAACAGAATATTGCAAGACTCACACGAATAAACACACATAGTTCCTGAAAAGTTTCTGAAACTCCACAGAATAAACAAATTGATGATTTTGATTTATAAAAACTGGAGGAAAAAAAATAGCACAAAAAAGAAGATGTCATGAATAGAAAACCAACAACAATCTTTACATTTTTCTATAAAATGAAAGGCAAAAATATTTTTTGGCTTCTCAATTGGTTACAGCCACATGGTGGCTCTGCCCAGACCAGGGAACGGCGGCCGGCCGGCGACTGCGAGTAAGCACTCGCTCGCTGATGAATAATTGATGCTGGTTGATGGATGGGATAGCGGGGCAGCGTGGCGGACACGGCAAGGCCCAGTCACGGACACCGGTGTCCGTGAGCGGACACCTTGCCGACCCCTGGGCAAGGCCCAGTCACGGACACCGTGAGCGGACACCTTGCCGACCCCTGGCCCAGACAGGTCCAACCCTTCTACAATGTTGGAGGCAGATGTGCTTCATTCCTTGGAGGCCCTCCAATTTCTTCTGTTTAGAGACTCCAAAGCCTCCTACCCCTTAACTGCCCCTATGCTTACTACCCTCTGGGCCTGGAGGGTGGGCCTGGAGGGTGGGCCAAGTGCTCGAAAAGTATCCAAAACTGGCAGTGTCTCTGAACACCCCAGTGTGGCTCAATCCCACACTACCTCATTTATATACGTTACCTGAGCCAGGAGCCCGGGCCAAATATAAGGTAAGACAGTGTCTCAAACAGTGGTTTACCAGTCTTTGTGCCCTAGGGAGTGGTTCTCTTCAGATTATAGTGTGCCAGCTACCTACTCATTTCACTACATGCAGCTCTCCCATACCTTCAAAAGCCAGTTTTCGCAAGCCTCCACATTGGTCCTTCAGTCTGACCTGGAAGAAATTCTCCAACAAGCTTGTGTTGATAAGCCCATCTCAAATTTATACACTCATCTTCTCTCAGTATCCCTGCCTAGCATAGAGGGGCTCCGGGGTCAGTGGCTGTGGGGAATCCAGATATAGATACTGATGATTGGGAGGACCTCTGGGAACTCCCATTTCGCACTTTAGTGTCACTACAAGATCAACCTATCCAATTTAAAATTGTGCATAGGGCCTACTGCACTCCCTACAGACCTCATACGATGAACCCATCGCATCCACAGGAGTGCTGGAGGTGTAGCCGTTTTCCAGGAAACTTCTCTCACACTTTCTGGATGTGCCCCACAATCACTGGTTTCTGGGAAGAAGTACTTGGAGATGATTCACGCTGTACTGCAAATTTCCTTACAGCCTACCATGAGTGTTTTTATTTTAGGCCTGGTGGAAAGAGAGAATCCTAGTCTCCTTCTCTTTTATGCTAGGAAAGCAATTATGGTACTATGAACTGGAAAAAACTTGGTCCCCCACCCCTATCCTTTTGGAGACACCTAGTGAACTCCAGCTTAACACTATATAAGGATACTTACACAAATCGGGGTTGCCTGAAGAAATATGACAGGATATGGTCCAAATGGTTGGCGGAACCTGCAACTGCATCCCCCTATTCTCTGAACTAGTGTAAGTTAAAAAGTTCTTAAGTTGCTAGATGGTCTGTACTGGTAATGGGACATTTTTTTTTTATCCTGATGTTTTGTTTTTTGTTTTTCCATACAATTTTTATTGAAAGTGAAAGTAACGAGCGTCTTTTTGAACAAACACCGGCAATACAGAGATAAACACATGTCTAGGAATTTCTACATACAGTGTTATAAACAACATAGGTTAATAAAAAAAGAAAACATCTTGTCGGGGATAAAAACCCATCGTAGATTTTAACAGACAATTGCGCGTTTGTGCGACGCTGTACCCAAAATAAATTGATATCCTTTTTCCCCACAAATAGAGCTTTCTTTTGGTGGTATTTGATCACCTGTGCGATTTTTATTTTTTGGACGATAAACCAAAAAATAGCGACAATTCTTGGAAAAAAAAAAAAAAACAATATTTTTCACATTCTGCTATATAACATTCCCAAAAAAATGTAAAAATCTAAATTTTTTTACATGTTAGGTCAATTTGTTTTCTGCAACATATTTTTGGTAAAAAAAATCGCAATAAGCATATTTTGATTGCTTTGCGCAAAGTTATCGCATCTACTAACTACGGGAAAGATTTATGTCATTTTTATTGTATTTTTTTTTTACTAGTAATGGCGGCGATTTGCGATTTTTTGCGGGACTGCGACATTGCAGCGGACAGATCGGACCCCTAACTGAAATTTTTGCCACTTTTGGGGGTACCAATGACATTACTACAGTAATCAGTGATAAAAATATGCACTGTTACTGTAATAATGACACTGGCAGGGAAGGGGTTAACACTGTGGGTGATCAAGGGGTTAAATGTGAGCCTAGGGGAGTGATTCTAACTGTATGTTAACAGAAGGATCACAGGCACTCTGTGATCATTTCAGAGAGAAGAACGGTCAGCTGTGTTTACAACAGCTGACCGTTCTTCTCTCTCAGCGGGGAGCGACCACGGGTTTCAGGTGGCAACTGGAGCCACCTGCCCCGTGCATCGGAGTCCTCGCTGCTGAGTGGGGGCGGGAGCGTGCTGCTGGCGGTGCATGCTCGCCCCCGAGCTGCAGGTGGGCAGCCCTACGTCGGTACGTACAGGGGGGCCAGCCTGCCACTGTATATATGCGGTGGGCGGTCTGGAACTGGTTAACACAGTTATCCTGCTGATGTTAATATTGTACACTGGGCTCCACAATACTCAGTGCTTCTTCCCCACATGTTCCTTTGCTCTCTGCCTCTGTACTGTTATCAATTAGAATTGTTAAGTAATCCTAACACAAGTCTAGAACCCTCCTGGAATAGGCTGCTAGAGAGCCTCAAGTAAATCAATTTTTTTTTTTTACACCTCTGCAAACATTGGAGCAGTGTGTGAATATTTTTGATTACTCTGGGTCTCACTGGATGCAGGCTCAACTACTTCTCCCTGCCTTCTAGTGGATTATAGATGGTAGTGGGCTGGAAGAGGCAGACTCTTGGCCTGAATATTCATGTGGCCCCAACCAATCTCTGGGGGAGAATGCTCAGTAGGTGGCTGAGGATGGCATAAATAGTTTGGGGCCTGGAGCAGGAAGGTTCTTGTTCAGTAGGAGGAGATTCCAGTCTGAGGGACTGCAGCCCTTCTGGGCAGGAAAGTTGAAGTTTGCAGGAGTTCGTCAAGGTCCCAGCTCCCTGGACTGTTAGCTGGCTCAGCCTCTCAGCAAGCTGCTGTCAGCCTGAGTCAGCCGCTCCTGCCCCCTCCACAGCCCAGTACTCCAGTGAAAACGGGGGGGGGGGGGGTCAGAGGAGAGTGGGTCTTTGCTCACAGAATCCTGATGTAGCGCTACCCCCGTAGGAGCTTTTTGAAAACTCTCTTGCTTTTCTCTTTAGCCAGGCACACAGTATTTTCCACATCCAGGCTCATTTCTTGAATAATCAGTCTATTGGTTTTGGTTGTTTTTGATGTTTTATTGAGAACTTGGATAGGGAAGAGTAGATAAGGGGATACTCCAGATTCAACTATTTACAGGAAAGACAACTTCTTCAACTTGACTGTGGAATTCCTAGTAGAAGCAATATGCACTATTGCGCATGACTTCTATGGGACAGATAGACTATTGCTCTTCCAACAGCTGTCTGCTGCACCCAGTAGCTGACTTTCCTAGCACAGAGGAGAAGCCTACAAAAGAACAATCTCCTAGATTCTTGGTCTGAATTCACATGAGTCGCATCATGGTCCTTCCAGGCATGGATCCCCTCAGTCAGCTGTTCAGAACACGTAGGTCAGCTCTCCAGGTTCCAGGCCTCCAGCCTAAGGCTGCATGGACAAGGTGACCCCTCTTCAACTGGACTCTCCTTTGCAGGCAAAGAACACTTCCTGTGTCTCCTCACTGAATATAAACACCTCTTCCCAGCATGCATAGGGCCTTATGCCTGCAATTGGCTGGGATGGCCTCCATATTCATGCCACTTATCTGCGCGAGTCACTCCTGTCCACCCAGCAATTTCCAAAACTGCCTGGATACAGATGAGTCAATGCAAATCCAGTAACACTTGTTAAACACACAGGACTCCCTGGCTCGCCAATTCAGTCACCCTATTAGGTAGTAAACTACTATATTTTACCTTAGTTTCCTGTTAAGCAGGAGGCCACACTATGCTAAATATATATATCCTAGCAACCTACCTAGGAGGGTTCTACACTGAGAACTGAGCAATCAGCAGTCTTTGATCGCTCAGTTTTCAGTTGAGTATAAAGGTTTTTTTTAAGTCTATACTTCTCTTTTTATGTTGTTGTACTTCGCCGAAATCTTTTTGATTCAACGGCATCTTTCCTGAGGATTAGTGACCAATATTGAACTGCATATTTAAGCCAAGGCCAAACCAGTGTTATATAGAGGGGTAGAAATATAGATTTATTATGCCCTTTAATGCATGACAGTAATTTGCTAGCTTTATTAGCTGTAGCCTGATAGTGCATGAGATTGCTAAGTCTGTGATCTACAAGCACCCCCAGATCCTTTTACATTACTGATTCTCCCAGAGTCCCTCCTAATGTGCGATTTGCATGTGTATTTTTGGCACCCAAGCACATAACTTTACATTTCTCAATATTCACCCTAATCTGCCAAGTAGCTGCCCAACCCCCAATTATTTCAAGGTCTTCCTGTAATGATGATGTAAGTGCAGTTTTAATAAAAATATATATACAGTATTTATTACTAGGAAGAAAGAAAAAGGAAGAAAAGACAAAATATTGGACTTAATGGAAATGTCAATTTATATGTACTCCATTAAAGATTCTGAAAAATCTGAACATGGCCTCCTATAATTCATTAAAACATCCCTGACCATCTCTGTCCTATTTTAAATTTCATTTAAATTTCATTAAGCCTAATAAGTGTGTTAGGATCAGAAACAGCAGGTAATATAATGATAGAAGAGATGTGAAGGAATGGGAAATTTAGCATATTCTGTACAGCGTGTAAATTAGAGGGGGCAGCAGTTATGTTTTACCCCCAGACCTGAAGGGACCCCCTGCTCTCATACAACTACATTTCTGCTCTGAATGTGTGCTAATTAGTAAAAAAAAACTTGTTCCTCTGCATCATTTTTTCTTGATATATATATATATATATATATATATATATACACTCACCAGCCACTTTATTAGGCACACCTTGCTAATACCTGGTTGGACCCCATAGATTCAAACATTCATCATTCCTCAGAGATTTTGGTCCATATGTGACATGATAGCATCACGCAGTTGCTGCAGATTTGTCGGCTGCACATCCATGATGCAAATCTCCACCACATCCCAAAGGTGCTCCATTGGAATAAGATCTGGTGACTGTGGAGGCCATTGGAGTACAGTGAACTCATTGCTATGTTTAATAAACCATTTTGAGATGATTTGAGCTTTGTGACATGGCGTATTATCCTGCTGGAAGGAGCCATCAGAAGATGGGTACAGTGTAGTCATAAAGGGTTTTACATGGTCAGCAACAATACTGAGGTAGGCCCTGGAATTTAAACAATGCTCAGTTGGTACTAAGGGGCCCAAAGTGTGCCAAGAAAATATCCCCCACACCTATACACCACCACCATCAGCCTGAACCATTGATACAAGGCAGGATGGATCCATGCTTTCATGTTGTTTATGCCAAATTCGTACCCTACCAACTGCATGTCGCAGCTGAAATTGAGACTCATCAGACCAGGCAACATTTTTCCAGTCTTCTATTGTCCAATTTTGGTGAGCCTGTGCGAATTGTAGCGTCAGTTTCCTGTTTTTGCTGATAGGAGTGGCACCCAGTGGGGTCTTCTACTGCCGTAGCCCATCTGCTTCAACGTTCGATGTGTTGTGCGTTCAGAGATGGTATTCTGCATACCTTGGTTGTAACGAGTGGTTATTTGAGTTACTGTTGCCTTTCTATCATCTTGAACCAGTCTCCTCATTCTCCTCTGACCTCTGACAACAACAAGGCATTTTCCTCCACACAACCTCCTCTCACTGGATATTTTCTCTTTTTCAGATCATTCTTTGTAAACCCTAGAGATGGTTGAGCATGAAAATCCCAGTGGATCATCAGTTTTTTAAATACTCAGACCAGCCCATCTGACACTACCAATCATGCCACATTCAAAGTCACTTAAATCCCCTTTCTTTCCCACTCTGATGCTCGGTTTGAACTTCAGCAAGTTATCTTTACCACATCTAGATGCCTAAATGCATTGAGTTGCTGCCATGTGATTGGCTGATTAGCAATTTGTGTTACCAAGCAATACATATAAAATAAGTATAAGTATGTGGGATAGCTATACTAGCTTGATATATTATGTGATTTCTTAGTACAGTAATTGTGATTTTTTTTTTTGTATCTGTCTTCTTTCTTGTCTATGGACAGAGAATTTTCAAGAAATATCATTGTCAAATTAGTGGATGACAAACGTACTTAAAGCCTAAATGCAGCCAAATAAATAACACAAAAAATCAGCACAAAGGACAAAACATACAGTTAACAGGATGTGTTCCTTGTGCTGATGCCTCTTCTTTTAGGTGAAATCCTCCTTCATCCATGTCCCTCCACCCCTGCCACATATTCATCTAGTGCAGCAGGGGTTACTAGAAATAAGGGGCTGTCACAGACTAATTAAGAGACCCTTACTATGCCCAACCTTTCCTCTTAGCTGCTCCGTTCATAGAAGCCATACTACAGCTTCTATAAATAGAAAACTATGCATGAATGAGGTCACTTGTCTCAGAACAAGGGTAGCACCTTGCTAAAAGGAGTGCTTATCACCAATGCCTGGGACCAGACAAGGGCCATGATCATGTAAAAGTCAAACATTAAGGCAGTCTCCAAACTCAAAGTTCCTCCAGAAGATGTTGTCTCTTGTCCTACACACTTAAACAGGTATATGTGTTGCATTGGGAGAACATACAGAACCTATGCCCACTCCACCAATCAGCATACCTCTGTTACCTTATCCCCAGTAACAGAATGGGGTCCCGCTGTGCACATAGTTCGGACGTCATGCGTGCTTCACCTAACCCTTCTCGTTCCATACCAAGTGACCAAGTGAATTAGATCTGTGTAATGGAAATCGTCTCCCAGGGATTGACAGAAACAGATAGCTAGGGGGGAGGGAGCCAAATACCAATCCCCTCACTATCAGAAAATCTGTCACGTGTTCAGGTACTACGGCAACGACTGGTTGCTGTTCTTTCTTGCAGTTTAACCTTTTATTGTAGTGATGTTTCACTGCCCCCAATGTGCTAATTTAGACCCAGGTTCCTTAGAGAGACACCAGGACCCCAGATGCACCACTTGAGTAACTACAGACCAGGTTTTGAGCAGAGTAAACATCTTTACTGAACACTTGGCAGAACATGTACAACATGCGACAACGTACTTTGGCTAACTAAACTTAACTGTGGCTACTCCGATAGTGGCATCTGTGGGAAAAGTCCAAACTGGTGACAGTTCAAAAAAAGGAGTTCATTTCTGTGACAGGAGTCACTTTGGTTGGGGGGCCCGTGGAACCCAGCTTATCTTCAAGAGGTTGAGAAATCCCTCTCTCATCTCCCTAGGCCCCTCTTATGTGTAAGTTACCCTTTGTCTATTAGGGACACAGGGTGACCAAGGACATCATGGACAGCTACTTATTAGACACTGAGAATGTGGTTTGGATTACTTAAATGGGACAGTAATAACTGTCAACAATATATCTCAAGGAATATAGGAAGACTCTGGGACTCTAGGCCTAGCTGCCTATTGGCAATAGGATACTGTTTCACACAGTCAGACTCATAGCAGATGCTAATATCATCAGCTCAACAACCTGTCTTCCAGACATGGTTGATTATGCTGATTACTCACCTATTTTTTACTGTGGGTTCTGTGTTTATACCTATGATAATGTATATTGTACTTCAGGAGCTAGAGGACGGCAGTCTGCTAGTTAATTGGCTCAGGTTGACTGAATCACTGTCATCTGTTAGTTACTGGTGGAAAAGTAGAATATGATTTGTGTTAGTTGTTCTTTAGATATGTTAATTATATTTCTGTACACAATTTTATCTGCATATGATAATGTAATTAGGCACCGGACTTGGTGTGGTAATTTGATCAGGAGAGAGATGTTTCCCTGTGCTGTATATATTGTGTGTGAGACTGTTCAATAAAGTTGATGCTTCCAGATCTATACAAGATCTATACAAGCTAAGACGGAAGCCCACAAGCACAGTATGGGGTCGCAGTTCTGTTACAATCTCCTTGGGAATTTTCCGATGGGTTGGCAATCCAACAAACTTCTTAGAACATAATTCAGAGTCTCTGTACGTGCATCCAGAGCCCGTCCCTAATTCTTATGCTGTGGATTGCGGGCCTCCTCCCTTTTCTTTACACAAGAGAGAGGTTGAACCCCCCAGGAAAACCTGCAAACACACAAGGGAAGGTGGCACAAGCATTACCCCCCCCCTCTTTCCTCCCAACCTGGGCAGCCAGGTAGACTGACTAACCTAGAGTGGGCAACCTGCCTACAAGCTGGATGGTGCTGACAGGGTCACCCATTTCTCGAATTGGCCATAGATAGCTTGATTTTCAGATGCTCGCTGCTGAAACAGGTACAACAATTTAGGATTCCCTCTTAAAGTGAATTTGTTCAGATTGCTCTTTTTCGCACCTTATAAGCCAAATTCATCCTTTCTCACACTGTTTTGTTCCCTGTGCCACCATCCACATATAACTTGCCTAAAGATGCTCAGATTGTGAATGCAGAAACACCCTTTCAACCTTTTGGGCAGCTTAAGGTCCTGTATACACTACTGCGCTGTGGGGAAATGCGAAAAAAAATCACACTTTTCTGCATGTTATCTTGATGCGTTGCAGTGCCATTTAATTTAAGTGTCTACCTAACATACCTAGGCAGTGTGCCACAATGCACAGATGAAAACTGCAAAATTGTTGCATTTTTGGTCTAATGTGTATTGTAAAGCATTGGCATCCCATCCAATTCGCTTCTCTGTCTTTTGGCTAAGATCAAGTGTAGTATATATTCTTATTAGTGTCCAGTAGGGGTGCTACACTGTCATTTTGGCCTTTTGGTAGTAATGACTGGCTGTATAGTATGGGAGCTCTAAAGGCTAGTACCAGCTGGAACAAAAACTGGGGTGCCCACAGGCAGTTGGGGCATGGAAGTAATTCCCCTGGGAAAACTAGAGGGGCCCAGTGCCTTCTGATTTGAATGGGTCTAACTTGTCTTGCCATGGGCTGGGAAGGCAGAGAGTCCACGGTTTCTGTGCCCCTGGAGCTGGTTGCCCCAGGTGTGCTCTTAGTAACACTTGGGTGTGGAACCTCACTGTGTGAGCAGACACATGGTCAAAGCACTAAAAATGTTTTCTGCAATGCGCCTCCATGGGTTAGGCCTTTTGGCTAAGTATGGGGCAATTTTTTTGCAACTAGGCATCAGGGCCTTGCCAGTGCACATTGCACGTCCACTATTTATTAAAAAAAAAAAAAATGTTGTAACTTTTTTGGGTGTTTTTTTCACTGAATAGAGGGTGTGGGACTTTAAGCCTACTCTGAAGTCTGGTAGGGGGGGTTGGAGGATGTGTGACCATTAGATTCCTTCCTCCTCTGAACCGGGGGGGTCTCTCTTCAGAAGTACTCATTGGTCGGCTTTGGATGACCATGAGGAGAGGGGTCCCCCAGGCATTTTGGCTAGGCAGACCACGGTCGAAAACCTTGTCCCTGTCAGGGGCCTTGTGCCCCGTGGGTTCAGGGTAAAGTCCTACCCCTTCAGGGAGTGGACAAAAAGCACACCCTTAAGTGCACTTGCTTTGCACCCTTTTTGTACACTTATGGGATTTTGTTTTTGTCCACCACCGCAGATTCAAAGAAAAAATCCAAACGGAAACACTACGTGTTAAACACACATGTATTGCCACAATGCATCAGTGTTATTGGGTGTTACACGCCCTCTTCTTTTGCCATTTTGTTTGGACCTGAAATCTAGGTTTTCACCTTTGGTGAAGAAATGCAAATCTATAAAAGATCTATAAAGTTATTATTACTATAAATACTATAAAAATAGACTATGTTTCTGGTAATCATTATACAGATAACATTTACAAAAGATGAAATCTAATGCTGTGTGTTTAGGTTGGATGTCCTAATAAATGTTTTTCTGCTAATTACATTTCGTTTCATGGTCATCCTGTGGTGGTATCAATAATGGTAGCAATGGGCACAGATATCCTACACCAGGCTGATGGGTATGTCACTTTACATTGGTATAGCAGAAGTTTGGTGCTTGTACAGAGAGGATTGCAATGGATTCTTCTTCCATACCACTGAATAAGCAGCTCTCATTTTACAGAAATTAGCTGCTCTCCTCCACACAGGGGAAATTTGAGCTTTTGTTAATGTCGTGTGGTGTGAATAAGTATTGAGAAGGAGGAGGTCTACAGAGAGGCAGAGGTAGATCAAAATTTCAGCCTTCCAAATATATGGTACAGGCAAGAGCATACAGCAACCCACAGACGTATGGTGGGAGAGAAGAGACCAATTTTGGGTTTATCTAAAAATCATTATCAGCTGTACGGTGCTTTTTTTGCTTGACAATATCAGAAAGTTCATCGGCTAGAGGTGGAATTATAGGAGATGAAGAGCGAAGAGGCATTGGCGACGTGTGGCTGAGGATTCCCTGACATACAAGGTAAAATGTCACACCAAATGCCTAATCTGACAGATCACCTGGAACAAAATGTATTTTTGTTGGATGATTTCTCAAGATAGGTTAGCCAAGACAATTATTTTATATACAACCACTTGTGATAAGCGAGGTCTGAATAATATGCACTTGTGATGTTATGCATTTTTCAACACCATGTTACCTGATCACATTGAATAAAATGTGTTTTGACAGCTCTAATACAGAATGAGTCAAAGACCTAAACCTTACGTGGGACTTCTAATAATTGTAAATGCAATGTAATAGTGCGTTGAGGATTATGTACAAAGTGCTAAGTAATTTTATTCCATTCATTTGTCCTGTCTATAATCCATGCAGCTGTGCCCGAGCCGTAAGATTGTTTTTTCCTTCCTCCTTCAGCGTACGGGCTTTACTGCAATAGAATGATATGCTTTGAATTGTCCTGTTGTTAAATCACATGTGAACGACTGAAATGCTCAAGTGATCCCTAAGCAGTTTGCATTTAAAGGGATAGACAGCTGAGAGCAGGCCACATGGCATTTTGCTTCCTGTGGCCTCAGAATTTGATGTAGCATGTTTGTTACCCAGGGGGATCAAGCATATGTCTTTTTATTGATTTCAATTGAACAATGTATAGCACTGTTAAAAATGAGTCATCAGGAGTGGTTCACTAAAGGGATAGAGAATATCCACTTAGAAAAGCGAGGCTGTGCTGTCTATGAATTACCATTCTTGTGCAGGGAATTAAAAAAAAAAAAAATTGGCCCTGCTCATTGGATTGGTTGATTAAAACATTCACAGCTTCACATTACTATAAAATTCATCTTAGCTATAAGGAACTGACTGTAGGTAATTTGTACTTTTGATGGAATATGCATGCATTTTGTGGAGACTGCCTTAATGTGGGCTATAGAAAATTAGGAAGTGCTGGATCCAGAGTTGGTTAGGAGGTGCTGGATCCAGAGTTGGTTAGGAGGTGCTGGATCCAGAGTTGGTTAGGAGGTGCTGGATCCAGAGTTGGTTAGGAGGTGCTGGATCCAGAGTTGGTTAGGAGGTGCTGGATCCAGAGTTGGTTTTCTTTATCATTGTGAAGAGAAGTCCATATTGTAGAGTCCAGTGACATTGGTTAGGCATCTCACTGACCTAAAAGGGCCTCAAAGGTACCTTGAGTACAGAAGGACAAACAGTGCCACACTAAAAGTTTAGGAGTCCAAGAACCTTTATTTCATTATAGAAACACAACATTTTTCCCTCACCAGGCCTGATAAGAAAGAAATGGTGAACTTGTACATGTTTAAGTGGTTCTAAAGACTGAAGATATTTCACCTGCATGCATTCTATGTATAAAGGTAAAAAACCTTCAGTGTGCAGCTCCCCCCCCCCCACTCCCCCAGTCCCACCTAAAACCTGAGCCCCATCTCCATCCAGTGTTGTGCACAAGAGCAACGCCTCTCCCAGGTCTATCCATCCTCCTCATTTGGCTGAAAAGCAGCAGTAGGAGCCATGGGCTCTGGAGCAGGGGACAGGGCTGAGTCATGCTTTCTTTGTCTTACGGGGGCAGCTCCTTAAGGGGGGGGGGGTCCAGAGCACCGGTTGGGGATCTGAGAAGAGGAGGATCCGGGAGGTTCTGTACCACTGCACAAAGCAGGTAAGTATAATACGTTTTTTTTTCCTTAAATTTTTCCTTTACAAACACTTTAATGGAGAAGCAATCAATTTGGTAGTTGGGTGCTTTAAACCATTCATCCAAAGATGTGCTTCAACAGTCGTTTTTTTTTTCTAATACCCAAATGCTGAAGCAAATATTTAGAGGAAATAGAAGCCCAAAGCAAAAAAATAAATAAATAAATATCGAAGGGCTAACATGACTGGGCAAACAGGGGAATCGGGATACAGAGGGTTCATTTTATAATAGGAAGATAGGAAGGTGCACATACAGTGATGGGAGGGTACACAGCGGAAGGAGGGACTCCAAGGGGTCTTCAAGGTGGGATTGCAAAGTTGGAGGAAGAACGTTGAAGAAGAAAGTTCCCACCCTCCCGCCTCTGCACTGGATCTATCACCTTTTTATGGTTATAGCGGCATGGCGGTTGGGGTCTTTGGAGGCATTGTAAAATCTGCTGTGAATATCATATTTGGGACCCATCTAAGGTATGGAGTCCCATGTGGAATAAAAGTTAATGGTGGTTTAACTGGTAGGTTGAACTCTGAGGTATCTGCAGAGAGTTGGGGTTGTCTCCGAGCCGGTGTGGTGTGGCTGGGGACCGTGTAAGTAGTTATGCAGATACTACAATGCGAATGTTTCATACTGTGTGCTTTCAAAGATTGGCAACCTTATGCTTATGGTTACTGTATTTATAATATTATTTCTGTTTTAAGGAATGTTTTGTTGTATTTGGTTATTTGTTATTAAATGGCCTCTACGGCCAACTTTACTCCAAAATGTTGTCCTGGTGTTTATTGTAGTTAAGTATAGCATAGCGGTTATTATCACATTGGGTTGATGACATATGTTATGCCTTAGTCAAGGTTTAAAGCAGAAGTAAAGCGTGGTGGGTATGGTAGACATTTGCCATGATGTATGTCATATAGCCCACTTTCACACTATATCACATTTACTTCTTGGTGTGCCCTCCTCCAGTGCTATCTGCATCTACCCCTTCTCCACTGGTGCCATGTCCTTCCCCTCTTCTTCAAGGTCCACTGTCTTCTTCTTGCTTCACCCATTGGGCATGCACTGATGATGTAAGTCCCACGCATGCAAGCTGGAGTCACATTATCCTGGCGCCCGGCTCCACTCCTAGCATCTGTAATAATTTAATTGCAAATGAGTTAAGGAGTTTTTGGCAGATAAAACTTATAAATTCTCTTCTGCTAAAAGATGCTTCCTGCTGGCACATTTTTGTTTTTTAGCTTTACTAAAGCAGTCACGATCCTTGATTAACCCATGCGAGTCCACCACCTTTCTCTTACCAACTTTTAAAGCCTTCATGAGGCAGGAATCTTGTAGTTCCCCAAAGGCATTGGCTTGTGCCTTTGGATTTCTAAACAAAATACTATAAGACCCCGTTCACACTGGGGCGACCTGTCAGGCGACCTGGTCACCTGAAATGTCGCCGTAGGTTGCCTGCCATAGAGAAGCTGTGGACCCGTTCTAATAGGAGCGACACAAGTCGCTCCGACTTAAAAAAAAGGGTCCGGAGCTTCTTTGGGGTGACCTGGAGCGACTTGCATTGACTTCAATGTTATGAAGTCCGTGCCGGCCACTCAGAGGTCGCGGTGCGAGCTGCGCGCCGTGACCTATGAGTTCGCCCCAGCAAGTCGGATCGCCCCAGTGTGAACGGGGTCTTAAATTCTTAAATCTTTGTTGAACCCCTTTTGTTTTTCCTGATACCTTTCAGGATTAAACCCATTAAAACCCAAAACCAAAACTATAATTTATTGCAGCCTACCAATCATTATACGTGGTGGCTGCATCAGTTTTCTTTTCTTAGGATTTATTTGCTCTGTTTTTACCTGGTGATGCCCAGTAACACACCTTCTGTATTAGAGTGCCCCCCATCTGGATGAAGGAACACAGGGGCACCTTTGGACGGCAGCATTGTCAGTCTGGGGGGAGGGGAATGTTAGATGTATCAGCTAAAACTTTACAAGCTGTTAAAGCAACAGTTTTACTCCTGTTAAAATAAAAGTTTTACAGACAGTAAATAAAAGTTGATCATTGTAAGCACCCCCGTCACTGTTAAAGCGGAGTTCCACCCTAAAATTAAACTTACCTCCATCTTAATGCCCGGGGTCACCTGAAAAACAAATGGATAATAGCAATTTTTTTTTACTTACCTGGTTTAGAAGAAAATATACTTACCTTACTTCCTCTTCCTCCCCTCGGCGGCCACGGCGATTCGTCACTTCCTGGCTTGCAATGATTCCTGGGAGCTGAACATCATCGCTCCCAGGAATCAATGCGCCTGCACCGGCCCCGACGTCAGTTCCGGTGCAGGCGCCATCATACCTTGCTAAACAGCTTCTGGGCATGCCCAGAAGCTGTGCAGGGATGACGCTGAGGCACCGGAAGTGACAGCGGGGCCGGTGCAGTGCATTGTGGGACCGAAGAAGACGGAAGAGGACACAGAAGAGAATTGCGCTGGCTTCAAGCTGCCCACACCTGAGATAGCAGCGCTGGACAATACTTTTTCAAGGTAAGTATTTCTTCTTGCAGGTAAGTGCAACCTGGGACAGATCAGAGGCTAGCCATTGTGGAATGTACTAGCCCTGACTGTCCCGGGGGTATTTTTATTAAAAAAAGCTTTCCCAGGGTGGAACTCCACTTTAAATGGTTTGTCTCATCTCTGTAACTGAAACATTCTGCTGGAGAGCTTGCTCCTTTGAAAAACAATAGACATACTGTCCAGATCACCAGATGAAAAAAGAAGAAATAAAGACTAAAAAAGAAAATGAATACAGCCCTCAGATCCAACAAATGGTAAGCTGCTATATAATAAATGTGTTTTTTTTGGGGGGTTTATTAGTAGTTTAATGTAGACTATGCACTTGATTGGCAAAAGACCCATCTGTACTTGGGTCTGTGACTGGAGCCTATTTGCCTATTGTAGGCAATTTTTTCTTTTTTTTTTTCTGTTTGGGTTCCATGGAGAAGATTTCCCGATCCCCAAGACACAACAGTGTGTGATTGGAAGTAGATCAAACTGGAAATCCCATAGTAGGCCCTATTCCCACTGGCATTAGAAAGATGGGGCACATTTTTGCTGCTTTCCAAGTGCCTAGCAAAGCGCCTACAATGGGTAAGATGGATGGTGGACAGAGCTGTTGAGATTTAAAAAACATGTAGCATTTACATCAATGTGCAACTAAAATTAAGCTACATGTTAAGTCTGGGAGGCGTTGAAGCTTGCCAACTCCTTCCATTTAAATCTGTGGTAACAGTAGCAACCACAGTGTGTTTGACAAGCATTTAACAAATATCAGTAAGGTAGAAAAATACACTTCCTCCTAAAAAAAAAAATATTACTTGGAGGGATTCTGGAGTGCATTTTTAATGCACCTTAAACACATATTAGACGCATCAGAAATGTGTATTAATGCTATAAGAACATTAGTACTATTTTTTGAAAGGGTTAGCCTGGGGCAGGCAGATGACAGGTCTGTGTCCACTCCGCTTATGCAGAGTGGACATGGATACGGCCCAATTTCCTCTATGGGCGGTTGGATGGAAACAGACCATCTGTCTGTTTCTACCCGGCAGTCATCCTATCCAATCCATCAGACAGATGGATAGCAAGCAGGATGGCATAAAATGTCGGCGGGTGTCAACGGACACATATCCGCTGACTTCCGCTGCTTCATAGAAGGCAATGAGTAGTTTAATTGGGTCCACCAAAAAAACTGACAGGCGGACCCAATTGGTCCAAAGGGGCCTAAGAGAAATCTAGCAGACATAGAAAACATAAACAAAGCTTTAGCTAAATACAGCCTAGCTACAAAAGCACAATAGATTCAGCTAGGGACACCCCTAAATGTAGCATTAACATTAATGGCACCCATCTGTAAAAACACCTGAACCCAGTAATTTGGCAGGCTGTTCACATACTCCTGGTCATATATTGGGTGCAATGAATAGGTGAGTAAAGTTTAGATCCTTTCTGCTTACCAGAGGGATTGCAGGTAAATCTATATTGTTCTTTGCCTATCAGAGAGCAGGATCTGCTAGTGAGGTCTGCTTAATGGTGCAACTCAGTCTGTCTGAAGAGTGTTTCCACTGGTCCAATAGGGAGCCATATTGGACAGTGGGAGGAAACCTGACAAATGCATGCACAGACATTTGGTACAGCTCTGGTGATTGGCAGAGGAAAATGCGTCTGTACATGCTTTGATACTGTATAAATGCCAGGAGCACATGTGCTCCGGGTCTTTCAACTGGAGAGAGGACTCTCAGAGGGGGGGGCGGCTGCCTCCTCCTCTGTAGAAGTTGCCATGCGGCCTCAGGTGGTCAACTTGAGGGCCTAAAGAGCTAGAGAGGAACTCAACCCAGAGGTCCTGTAAAGCTGACTAGGAGGGGAGACACTGGAAGGATCTGATTCTGCAGTACAGTGAGTACAGATCTGTGTCAAGGGGCCTGATCTGAGGGGGGGGCACCCCTGTAGCTAGAAGAGTCAGTTGACAGGTGTCAGTAAAGGGGATGCTATAGAGCAGGGGTAGGCAACCTTGGCTCTCCAGCTGTGCTGAAACTACAAATCCCATCATGCCTCTGCCTTGGGGAGGCATGCCTGCGGCTGTCAGAGTCTTGCAGTGCCTTATGGGACTTGCAGTTCTACAACAGCTGGAGATCCAAGGTTCCCTACCCTTGCTATAAAGTATCCTGAAGATAAGGCAGTATGGTTTAAGCAGTGAGACTGCTTCCACAAGCAACCTGGTGAGGCCAAGTGAGATTTATCCTTATTCAATGTATATAGTTCCAGTCGGAGTATCCCATTATTCCTTTTTCCCATCCAAGTTCCACAATAAATACTAAAAACCAATACCCCTGGACTGTTTATTGAGCAACGAGCCATTGGGAGTAAGGATAAATGTGTGAACTGCCCCTAAGTGACTGTATGCTGGTAATCAGAGGAGGCCCGACAAGTCACCATACAGAAAGCCCTACGGGGACAGTGCTACATGTATATTTAGCATATATGTTTAGACTTATGATATTCAGCTGTGTTTATATATATTCTAGATTTAAATATATATATATATTATATAGAGTATTTTTTTTATATGTTATATTCATTTTTCTGAATCAGACAGCAACCCTTCCACCTGTACGCACCATTTGCCAGGCTTATGCAACAAGGTTCTAATTAAGACAATTTTGCTTTGCTTTCTTACAATGTGATTAGGCAGTAATAGAGAACTGCTCTAATTTGCTTTCAAAGAACTAGCAGAACCGTTTGCATACAAATGCTTCATTTTGCTAAGGGAAACCTTCTTTAACTGTACAGAAGAGTCCTAATGTTGGAAAAACACATTGATCCCGTCTCTTTGAGAATTGCTGCTGCCTTTGATCATAAATAAAAGCTAATGGAAACCTATTACTTGTTTTGTGTTGCCTTAAATTGAAGCCTATAGTGAGTATCTGCTTCAGGGACAAAGACAAGTGTTATTTTTAGGGCTGTAAGTTGTATTCTTGCTTGCAATCTATGCGGACAATCCGCTGAGAGTTCTAGGTGCATACTAACAGCAATTATTTTCCCAGAAACTTGGTATACATTACCTCCACACAGTACCATTCAATGGCAGGCTAGGGTGCTTTTTATGTAAGCCTTCTACTATTATTTTGTCTTGCAATTTTGTGGCTAGAGCAACACAATGCTAACTTTTCACATGGAAGATTTTTTGTTTTTGCAAAGGCAGATTCACTTCTCGACCAAGCTTTCTACACGATTTCTAGAACATTCTCTTGTGTGAAGAGTTGATTCTTTACTAGAAATACTGGGCAGCCAGTAAAAGTATTCTGTGAATTGCTATCCTATACAAGAAAAGTACTGACTTCTTATCAGTTTCGTACAGTTTTCTATTACTTGACTGGAAGGTTTTTTTTTTTTCTAGATTTGTAGGTTTGGCTGCAGCCTCTTGCCAGCCATTGTTGTACTACTATTTGTATACTTGTATTCAATACTTTATGTACTGTATAAACCAATGAAGCAGTGAATCCCAGCATGGGTGTCCGCAGAACTTTTTCCAGGGGGGGACATCATTTTAAGGTCAACAATGCTCCACCCCTTTTCAACAATGTCATGAAGGGGAGGGACTTAGTCATGATCACATAAAGCGCAGGCATTCAAAGGTTTGAGAAACCTGATGCAAAAGCAAAGCTGACCCTCTCTGTTTTGGGTCTGTGCAGGCGCCGTATGCATGCACGTGACGTCAGTACGCGCGGTGACGGCACGTGCCGTGCCTTTGTGCACGGGGCCACAAATCTCCTCAATTTCCTTGCCCCAGGCTCTCCTGGAATGATGAGCACCGGGGCCTGGGGCTGACGACAGTGGTCCACGTGGCTGCTGGTGTCAGTCACTGCACAAGCTGCGACTCGCAAGTATTTATTTATTTATTTATTTTTCCAGTCTCCTCAGGGACTCTCAAAAATTGCCAGCGCTGACTTCATTTCAATTCATAACAGCGGGGTATTGGGAAAAGTTTTCAATTAGCAATAATCACGCCTCAGGTGGACCTCATTGACTACGATACTGCCACTGCGCAAAGCTGCAAGTATTTATTTTTAAAGGGGAAGAATAAGCCGCTCTTTACCAGTTTTCAGAGCGCTGATCGCCGATCGCCTGACCTGCCACCTCTCTCCTCCTCTCGGTCTCTCCTCCTCCCCTCCTGACTGATGTCAAAGGGGAATCCTCGGCCCTGCCCGCTGCAGACAGCTGTCAGACAGGGAGAGGAGAGAGCTGGCGAGTCACGTGAGTGGCGATTGGTGCTCGGAAAACTGGTAAAGAACGGCTTATTTTTTTAAAACAAAGACACAGGGGCATGGGCACACAAGATTATTAAACAGACCAGACAGGATATTATAAAGTGGCTTAACAACCAATTTAAAGGGGAAGATGAGATTCCGGGGGGGGGGGGGCACTTGCCCGCCCCCCCCATGCAGACGCCCATGAATCCCAGTATGCACTATATAATTGTTTTAGCAATAAAAAATATTACGTTTTTTTTTTTTACCTACATGTTAATACCATCTTTCTCCTCACAGACTGAACACTACATTTACCTCTACAGATTTTGTGCAGCAGAAATGGCAGCTTATTGTAGTCTTTAATTACATACACTTTGACAACTCCAAAGTTGTAGTCCTAGCAAAGCCCCAACATTAACCAATATGCCACTCAACCTGGTCTTGGGAACACTCCTGGTCTCTCTGGGTAACCCCTTTTTTTCAAATAGCCAAAGGAGCAAGCAACCATGTATCTGTCTACATTGTAGCTTTGTAGAGAATACTTTGGAGACCAAGTGATGGCCATTGCAGAATAATATAAGGAACACTGGATGTTTGGAGAATTAGAGTGAGAAAGAGCTGTAGTACATAGGGTGTTAGATAGTGCTGTAAACCGATCCACCCAGGGAGTATTTACCAGTGGGGTGCCATGCATAGAACCCACGAGAAGCAATATCTGGTCCTGACTGTGATACGGCTGCGGCAGAAATGTGAACTTTTTCTTCAGCAACGATCAGAAGTGTATGTAATTAGACTGCAGAAAGATTTTGTTTGACAGTGCTGGGAATCCCTAGCTTATAGAATCACGTGGCGAGGAATAGGTTTTCCCTGAACACTGAATTGCTAGCAATCAGGGGATTTTCCATTGCAGGGGGCCTTCTGTACTTAAGGATTGCCTGGATCAAAATCAAAAGCCCCAGGCATGTACGCTATTGTGATTGGATGTTTGGATGCTAAATATTAGATTTTATCTGCAGTGTAGGGTAACTCCACTTTCATGGGAAAAAAAAATAGCAAATAAAAAAAATAAAGCATATAAAGTTGCGACAAGTCATATTGTAATTGAATGTTATTAAAAATGACCTTTCCTTTTCAGTCTGCAGCTCTGTAATTTTCTGTAAAGTGCAATGCAATATGTCAACCTGGAGGTGTTCGGCCACATCTACATCCCTACACCTGTATGTTTACACCCCAGTGCAATCGTATCCATTCATAAAAAAAATACATCCTTTTCCTATCTGTTGCACACTGATGGAGAATAAACAGACAGGCTCAGCTGCGTGACTTTAGAATGAATGTCATTACAGTGGGGGCACGCGCTTATTATATCAGTAGGGTCCTAGTAATAATATATCAGGCCAGTGTCTGTACTGTAAAGGGGGGCATATATAAAGCTCAAGCAAAGTCTCAGGAATAGATATGCAGCCAGACAGTCATTGTACTAACAACTTCCATCCTAATCTTACCTCTTGTCTGTTGCAGCATATTTCAGGGAAGTTAAAATAATGACTGTGTGGTTCAATGGATACCAAAGTTAAACATAATACTCTCTGTAATGTATGAAACCTGCTCAGACACGACCCTGTTCTTCTCTGCCATATACATCCGTTGGAGGAAGCTTGTTCTGAGGGGTGTGGCTGTTACTCAGCTCTGCCAGCACAGAACATGGGAGTACAGGAAGCATCATATCCACTGGGAGGAAAGGGAATTTTAAGACATTTCTAGGCAGGAAATCAGTATTGGATCCTAAAATATGGGGACACAAGACTATTAGGGGATAAAATGGGTTGAGACTTTAATTCTGCTTTAAATGCTACAGCGGTAAGACTAAGCTCCTGGCAAATTAAAAATAAAACACAATTTGTAACTCTTGGAATTTCCTGCACCACCACACTCCAACCAATCAGAGCTATTTTGCTTTGCACAGTACTGTTAATCAATAGCTAAAATGAACCTACTCTTTGCTTATGAGGGATGCTAACACCAATAAAGGCCTTTGTATGGTAGAGTAGGAGTCAAAGGCATTGAAAAGGGACAAGTGACCATGTCTCAGATTTGTTCATCAAACTCATTGTAAAAACCTAGTATAAGAGGGAAGGAGGGAGGGAGTTTGTTTTCGAAAGCACTGGGCTGACTTTATATTGGCTCCAAATGACGAAACTAGTCGGGCGGGACTAAGACGCATGACACCATCGTGCATGCCCAGATCGTGCTCGTGGCTTTGGAGCTACGTATAGCTGGAGGCTAGAAAGATACATATTTTTTAAGGCATTTGTTTCCTAGTGTCGAGTTGACACTAATAAAATGTGAGTGTACTACATTGTTTTAATAAAATGTGAGTGTACTACATTGTTTTAATAAATTAAAATGATTTTACACTATGTATACTCTCCTTCCTTCCTTTTAAATTGTATACATCTCCTCAATAGGAGGTGAGAGAGCCTGGGAAAAGGGATCAGATAATTAGCAGCAGTGTGGGGAGTTGTTCTGATAAGGCGCTGATGCTGGTTTATAATTTGACTAGCCATTCAATCTGGTGAGTCAGTTTGGGGTGATCGGTGGAGGATCGCACAGGGTAATTGCACATATTTGATTGCGGAAGATTTTTACGCCATCTTTATTCACTTTCTTTGGTTTCTGTGTGGGAATTTACAAGAAGAAAAAAAATATTTTTTATGCAACTGTTGTTTGGTGGAGAATCACTCATTCCCAAACTCAATTTAGGGTAATTGCAGAGGACAGGGGGGCTCTCTATACCTGGAAAGGGATTTTATACGGCGGGAGCTGTAAAAATGTACAATAGGCTCCCTCAGGAGCTACTTCTAACCAGCTCAGTTAATTGTTGAGCCAGGGAATATCTGATATCCTTGGGGAAACAGAAAGGATTTTTTCCCCCACTGGAGAAAATTGGACCATGTTTTATAAAGGGTTTTTTTTTTTTGTCTTTCTCTTGATCAACTGTGGGTATAGCGTTCTGTATATGGAGGTGTTCTATTTATGTATTCATTGTTTTCTATTGGTTTAACTAGATGGACCTAACTTACTTTGAAGTAAAAAATTAGCTGGACATGGTATAGGAGGTGGTCACAGGCTGTGCGGACATGGTATAGGAGGTGGTCATAGGCTGTGCGGACATGGCACAGGAGATGTCAGAAGCTGTGTAGACATGGTACAGGAGATGTCAGAGGCTGTGCAGACATAGTACAGGAGATGTCAGAGGCTGTGCGGACATGGTACAGGAGATGTCAGAAGCTGTGTAGACATGGTACAGGAGATGTCAGAGGCTGTGCGGACATGGAACAGGAGATGTCAGGAGCTGTGTAAACATGGTACTGGAGATGTCAGAGGCTGTGCGGACATGGTACAGGAGATGTCAGAGGCTGTGCGGACAGGGTATAGGAGGTGGTCATAGGCTGTGCGGACATGGTACAGGAGATGTCAGAAACTGTGTAGACATGGTACAGGAGATGTCACAGGCTGTGCGGACATGGTATAGGAGGTGGTCATAGGCTGTGCGGACATGGTGCAGGAGATGTCAGAAGCTGTGTAGACATGGTACAGGAGATGTCAGAGGCTGTGCGGACATGGTACAGGAGATGTCAGAGGATGTGCGGACATGGTACAGGAGATGTCAGAAGCTGTGTAGACATGGTACAGGAGATGTCAGAAGCTGTGTAGACATGGTAAAGGAGATGTCAGAGGCTGTGCGGACATGGTACAGGAGATGTCAGAGGCTGTGCAGACATGGTACAGGAGATGTCAGAGGCTGTGCGGACATGGAACAGGAGATGTCAGAAGCTGTGTAGACATGGTACAGGAGGTGTCAGAGGCTGTGCGGACATGGAACAGGAGATGTCAGGAGCTGTGTAGACATGGTACAGGAGATGTCAGAAGCTGTGCAGACATGGTACAGGAGATGTCAGAGGCTGTGCGGACATGGAACAGGAGATGTCAGAAGCTGTGTAGACATGGTACAGGAGATGTCAGAGGCTGTGAGGACATGGAACAGGAGATGTCAGGAGCTGTGTAGACATGGTACAGGAGATGTCAGAGGCTGTGTGGACATGGTACAGGAGATGTCACAGGCTGTGCGGACATGGTACAGGAGATGTCACAGGTTGTGCGGACATGGTATAGGAGGTTGTCATAGGCTGTGCAGACATGGTACAGTTGGTGGTCATAGGCTGTGCGGACATTTATAAATGGCACCACCCAGTGCCATTATGTCACTGCGCATGCGAGTCGCCTGCCCGAAAATGGCCGAGCATGCTCAGGCTTTCTTGAGCCCCGCTAGCTTCAGAACGGCGCATGCGCAGTTGACATGTCGGCCCATCTATTATTTGGGTGCTGCTGCCCATACTAGGCATTTATAGGCAGCCCTCGCAGCCACAGCTCAAAGTGGCCCCAGGGCAGGTGGCCTACTTAATTTCCTGCTATCCTAATAGGCCAGTCTGGCCCTGTTTTTGGAGCTGGGCATGGCTGTCGGAACATATAGCAAAGGAAAAAGAAAATGAGAAAATACTGAACAGCGTGGAGAGGGTTCTCATTTTAATACACCTTTGACAACATGGGAACATGGGAAAACCACAAATCTTTTCAATGACATGCTTGAGGGATGCCTTTCAGCTGTATGAGGCGTTATGTAAAAACTCATGTAGAGCATCAGGGACACCATATTCTGGCATCGCATATTTGGATGCGTAATTTATTTTTTAACTTTCACATTATTGCTTGGCTTATAGCAGCACTCCAATACGATTCATTACAAATTCAAAAAAACAACTTTTTTACATTGAGTGATTTTTTTTTTCTTATCTAACAGAATCAGAAATGTATTGAGCAGTAAAAGTAGGAGCCACAAGAGATCTAAAAGGTTTAGAAACTTTTGCTTATACAAAGAATAAAGCTAAAGCCCTCACCTTTGTACTATTTTGTCAGTGGTCCAAAAGTTTAAAGTGGTTGTAAATGCAGAAGGTTTTTTTAATCTTAAAGCATTCTATGCATTAAGATAAAAAGCCATCTGTGTGCAGCAGCCCTCCTCGGCCCCCTTAAAACTTACCTGAGCCCCATCTAGATCTAGAATCCAGATCCATGTTGCAGGAGTGTCTTGGCTGCCCGGGACTCCCCTCCTCATTGGCTGAGACAGCAGGATGGTGTCATTGGCTCCTGCTGCTGTCAATCAAAGTCAGTCAGCCAATGAAAAGAGAAAGGGGGCAGGGCTAGGTCACGACTCCCTGTTTAAATGGATACAGGGAGCTGTGGCTCGGCTCAGGTGCCCCCCATTGCAAGCTGCTTGCTGTAGGGGGACTCAACAGGAGGGAGGGGCCAGGAGCTCCAAAGAGGGACCTGAGAAGAGGAGGATCCGGGCTGTTCTGTGCAAAACCATTACACAGAGCAGGTAAGTATAACATGTTTGTTATTTTTTACCCCCAAAAAAAGCAAGATTTTAGTATCACTTTAATTTTCAGGCAAGTGTTGGTCTAAGCACAACAAAATAGTGAGCTTGATTGACAGGCCGGATGGGGAGTCAACTTGTAGGTGTTATGGGAGCAACCTTGTTGGCAAACTGCAAATGGATTGTGTTCACTGTGAATCCATGCTCAACCCAAACCCCGAACTCTCTTATATTAAACCATTTTCAACTAGCCATTTATGGATTCATACTTTAAGGTAAATGCTGAGTTTGTTGTTGCTTGTTGTTTATAGGGTAAATGTATGGTGGAACTAGGTTGGCTGAAATAAAATATAATAAATGCAAGCATTTGCTGTAATGATAGCCCAGCATTGTGATATCAGAGACCTTATGCCCTGGACTCCTCTGGGTCTGCAGTTTAAGATTTAAATACATTTTGCTTAGAACACAAGAAAAATTAAAATGAATTAATGTCAGCATGTCAAACCACAAGCTCATTAAATGGCATGTAAAATATTTTGAGTTCTAGTGTCATCCATGAATTGAAAATTAGTAACTGGAAGTGATAAGATGTTAGCAGGATTGGTTCTTAGTGTTGAATTAAAGACTCTCACATTGTGAGATATCTTATCAATATCAAAGAGTTAATTGGTAACAAGCAGCTGTCATAGCAGGCACTTTTATTCATTGCCCATACAACCGTATATGTATATATATATATATATATATATATATATATATATATATATATATATATATACAGTATATACAACAAGAAACATGGGTGTGCTTAGCCTGTGTTCAGTAAGGGATCCATGGCTTTATATATACAGATTAAATTGTAACATTTGCATACAGAGTTTATGCTGTTACATCAATCAAATGTGTGTACACACAAATACAATACTGTATCAACATACCCAAATGCAACAAACTCTACAAGCCTATGCTATGAAATAATATAACGTTAGCACTTGCACACATGTATACCAAATATAAGCATCTAGCACATGCTTTTTTAGGCTTCCACTCACTCACAAGTAGTAAAAGCTATACAGAAATGTTGGGGCTCATGGCGCAATATACATAACTTTCTAAACTTTCTAAAGCATAATTTATAGCCCATTTTTTATATGACTTCCCTGGACACTTGCTTCTTTTACGTGAAGCTGTAAGCCTTGTCCATAGGCAGGGCCGCGGATAGGGGGGGTGCACTAATCCTCTTATAGGAGGCCTCAGCCCACGGGGGGGGGGGGGGGGGCATACAAGGAGGGGGATTAGTGATGGACGACAATTGCAGAACTCTTCCTCCAGCAGCTGAAAGCTGATCTCTATCCCTCTCCCTGCTGCCAGCTTTTATCTACTGAGAAAGAGACAGTCGTTCCTCACTAATCCCCATCTCTGTGCACTTCCGCCCCCCCCCAGCACTGGCTCTAATGTTAGCTTTGCTCCTAAGTTTGCTATCTCTCTAACTTTGTTTCTCTCTCTCTGTCTCTTTGATCCCGGAGCTCCAACTGCCCAACCTGTATAGATTTAGCAGGAAATCTGTGAGTTATTTTGTATTTGTTTCTGCTAATAAAGATTGGAGCTGTATTTTTAAAAAAAATACAGAGGGCGCACCCGCCTAGCGCATTACCTTTGCAAAAATGGTTTATTTGAAATTATATACACATCATACTCACAAAATAAGATGACAATTCAAGCAAATATAGTAAATTCACTCAGATTTCCACTTGGCATAGCTTGCTGGTCAGCAACAGTCGTGGAATGGATATCTCCAAAAGAAAACGACGTGTTTCAAGGGATGTCCCCTCAGAGCACCTATATTTGCTTGAATTGTCGTCTTACTTTGTGAGTTTGATGTGTATATAATTTTAAATAAACCATTTTTGCAAAGATAATGCATTTGGCTGGTGCTCCCTTTGTATTTTTTCTTTTTAGAGCTCATTATTAGAGTTTATTAGAGTTTCCCCCGACCTGTCGAGAGTGGCAGCACAGCCGGCGTGACGCTTGGGGTAGTGGACATACGGTTCCCATCCATCACATTACAATTTCTCAAGCGCAGGAGCATTAATTTTCCTTTTAAGATTTTAATGTTTTTTTAGCGAAATAGAGTTTTATTATTCATTGGGGGGGGGGGGGGCTGTCAGGTAGTCTGTATGGGGCCCTGTGATTTCTATCAGCAGCCCTGTCCATAGGTATGTGTGCATGGCAACATAGATGCTTGAAGTCCAAATTGGTCTTATACCCACCTTACCCCCTTCCCTTACCCTTCCCTTACCCAACCCACACCTACTTTAAAAAAAAAAAAATATATATATATATATATATATATATATATATATATATATATATATATACATACCCTAAATTCAACAGTTTCTTTGTTGTTCATATGAGGTCATGGGTGTTTTTTCTTTCTGCTTGACTATGGCGCTGAATGGCCCTGACATAATGATGTATGAGTGCTACTTAATGCAGCAGTAATTTGAGCTCAGACTGGCTGATGACAACCTGGGCTCACAGGAAGTGTTTTAAATGACAATGGGCATCACTAAACTCAGAAGAGGTGCGCCATCTGGTGGATGAGGGGACTTTCTTCGTAGGACAGCACCAAAATGAATGTGAGTACTGCAGTGAAACCTGTTTTTTTTTGTTTTTTGTTTACTACTGCTAAGCAATTATTATATTTATTGTTTTGAACCTGCATTAACCATTTAAGCCCCGGAGGATTTGGCTGCTCAAAGACCCTATTTTGCGATTCGGCACTGCGTGACTTTAACGGACAATTGCGCGGTCGTGCGACGCTGTACCCAAATTAAATTGACATCCTTTTTTCCCACAAACAGAGCTTTCTTTTAGTGGTATTTGATCACCTGTGCAATTTTTATTTTTTGCGCTATAAACAAAAAAAGAGCGAAAATTTTGAAAAAATAACAATATTTTTCACATTTTTTTATATGAAATTCTCAAAATAAATGTAAAAATCGAAATTTTTTAACATTTTAGGTCAATTTGTTTTCTGCTACATATTTGTAGTAAAAAAAATCGCAATAAGCGTATTTTGATTGGTTTGCACAAAAGTTATTGCGTTTACTAACTACAGGAAAGATTTATGTAATTTTTATTGTTTTTTTTTTAACTAGTAATGGCGGCGATCTGCGATTTTTTTTTTGCGGGACTGCGACATTGCCGCGGACAGATCGGACCCCTTACTGACATTTTTGACACTTTTGGGGGGACCAGTGACAGTACTACAGTAATCAGAGCTAAAAATATGCACTGTTACTGTAAAAATGACACTGGCAGGGAAGGGGTTAACTTTATTGGTGATCAAGGGGTTAAGTGTGTCCCTAGGGGCGGGATTCTAACTGTTAGGGGGTGTGGCTAGTGAAGTAACCACAGAGGCATGCAATCCTATATAGCAGGATCGCATAGCCTCTGTGCCTACTTCAGTGAGAATGACAGGCGGTTGTGTTTACATCAGCCATCTGTCTTTCTCCCTTCCTGCGGGAGATCGCGAGTGGCCGGCGGCCACCAGAGCCGCCGGTCACGCGCACTGGCTCAGCAGGGAATGAGCAGGGGCGGGAGAGCGCCGCCGGCGGCGCGCGCTCGCCCCCTACAGGCTCATGTAGTGCTACGTCGCTTTGCTTGTAAGCGGCTGACTGCCGCAGTAAATATACAGGAGGTCGTCGGCAAGTGGTTAAAGGAAATACATTTTTTTTTTAATATTAATTTTGGTTTACTGTATGTTCATAATTTAATATTTGTATCATGTTTTATAAGACAAATATACAAAATGGCTTCCAGTGAGATTAACAGCTTTCTCAAGCTCTACTGTTAAACAGCACTGAGAGATAAGATTACAAAGACAAATCTAAATGACGCAGAGGATGAATACACACCTTTGTGTTTTTCAAACAAAGAATGGACTGCCTATCCTAGTCAGTTAAACACAGGCTTCCAACAAGAATGCAGGCAGTTGTAAGCTTTCTTGTTAGAAATCCCAGCATACTTTGTGTCATGGATGTACCTTGTATTAAATTATATTGAAAAATAAAGATTTGGAAAAATTAAAATGGTTGTAAAAAATAAGCTGTCGTTTACACTATACAACACAAATATTTTATTAATTTCCTTTAGGCTACGTTCACATGTGGGCATAGCGGATCACAGGCAGAATCACCGCGATTCTGGCCGCGATCCGGAAATCATTGCAAATCGCGGGACGCTTGTGCGATGCCCGTGATTTGCAATGGCACCCCAAATGCTGTGCGATGTTGCCGCGATTTCCGCTTGCCGAATCGTGGGAATATCGTGCAAACAGAATCGCGGGACGCATAACGCACAAAAGAAGCTCTTGTACATTTTTTGGGCGTCATGCCTCCCGCTATTCTGTTTGTGCGATATTACCGCGATTCAGCAGGCGGAAATCGCGGGGACATCGCACAGCGTTTGGGGTGCCATTGCAAATCACGGGCATCGCACAAGCATCCCGCGATTAGCAATGATTTCCGGATCGCGGGCAGAATCGCGGTGATTCTGCCCGTGATCCTCTACGCCCACATGTGAACGTAGCCTAAAAGGGGTATCAAATTTATGGCTGTAGCCAATAATAACGTTCACAATAATTGTAGTAGTGGTCTGGGCCTTTCACACTGATGGCATAACATAAAGTATAGTGAATGTCTAGTTACTATATATCTATGTTTATATTTTTTATTGTAGTGCCTTGCCAAAAGTTAGGCAAAATTTAGTTTTTGGCTCCACTGTACTGTGGAATAGTGCTCTGCTTTTCTGTCTGGTCAGGTTTCCATAAGGTCAGTGGTTGATTGCTCCTGTCTGCCTCGGAAGGAAGCTTCCAGTATATAAAATAGTAGGATCGGCCACTGAATTTTGAATATTTATCAGATCCCAGCCAATCCCTGGAAATGGGGTGCCCAGAAGGTGGTTGGGGATGGGATAAATGATTGGGAAGCCTAGGCTCTTTTCTCTCCAGGAAGGGTTCCAAAACTCCTGAGGCTGCTGCCATTGGGAGGCAGCTACTGTGTGGAAATATGCATATCACCATCATCACATTTATTAACTGGGAGAACAGTGTATGTGTAAGCAGAGCTTCCAGGAGATCTACATCCTAGGGATTGAACCCGGGGAGATTCACAAGTGCATTTTGACCCAGCTTAACTGTGGAGTCACATCTTTTGAGGTGAGCCTTTACTCAGGAGGGGGGAGCAGGAGTGAGGTGGCACATCACTTTATCATTGGAGCACATTATTGATTGGAGCACTAAATTGGATTGAAGATATTGATCAATCTATGTTGGAATAATCACCGTACTTGGGGATATATGAACTGTGGATCATATCACATATATATTGCATGTTGATTATATATTTATTTTTGCTATATTGTTACTTTATACACATTTCGGATTTCACGTTATTATCTGTTGTATACTCTTGCACATTATTGGGAATGTAGCATGGCACTTATATTGATTTGGATAGAGTGAGCACATACAATGGGAGTGTGATGATCATGGGCAGCAACTGGTTTTTACTAGTTTTACTAGTTAGATTATCAGTGGACCTACATGGTAGGTCGCGAGACTCTTCTTGTATAATTTCTACAGTGCAGAAATAGATGTAGCTTGGGCCACAATCTTCTTATAGCCTAGGCCATCTTTATGTAGAGCAATACTTTTTTTTTTATGATCGTCAGAGAGTTCTTTGCCATGAGGTGACATGTTGAACTTCCAGTGACCAGTATGAGAGAGTGAGAGCGATAACAGCAAATTTAACACACCTGCTCCCCATTCACACCTGAGACCTTGTATCACTAACGAGTCACATAACACTGGGGAGGGAAAATTGCTAATTGGGCCCATTTTGGACATTTTTTACTTAGGGGTGTACTCACTTTTGTTGCCAGTAGTTTAGACATTAATGGCTGTGTGTTGGGTTATTTTGAGGGGACAGCAAATTTACACTGTTATACAAGCTGTACACTCACTACTTTACATTGTAGCAAAGTGTCATTTCTTCAGTGTTGTCACATGAAAAGATAGAATAAAATATTCACAAAAATGTGAGGGGTGTACTCACTTTTGTGAGATACTGTATGTATGTATACAGGCCTTGCTTTGTCCACTGGTCCAAATCATTTGGTGGAGGGGGGATTATGGTGTGTGGATGTTTTTTCAGGGGTCGGACTTGGCCCCCTTAGTTCCAATGAAGGGAACTGTTAAGGCGTCACCATACCAAGACATTTTTTAATACTCCCAACTTTGTGGGAACAGTTTGGGGATGGCCCTTCCTGTTCCAACATGACTGCGCACCAGTGCAGGAAGCAAGGTCCCTAAAGACATGGATGAGCGATTTTGGGGTGGAGGAACTTGGCTGGCCTCCACATATTCCTGGCCTCAACCCATAGAACACCTTTGGGATAAATTAGAATGGAAACTGTGAGTCAGGCCTTCTTGTCCAACATCAGTGCCTGACCTCACAAATTCGCTTCTAGAAGAATTGTCAAATTTTCCAATAGACACACTCCTAAACCTTGTGGACAGCCTTCCCAGAAGAGTTGAAGCTTTTATAGCTTCAAAGGGTTGGCCAACTCAATATTGAACCCTACGCATAGATGTGCACAGCCAATTGCATTAGGGTGTGCACTCCAGAGCTCAAACACATATGCGTGTCTGTGCATGTGTATATATACTGATGGTGTCAGCAGAGCAATGGACGGTGTCAGTAGAGCAGTGGATGGGGTCATAAGGGCAGTCGATTTTATTTTTCATAACTATGGGCCACTCGGGCTGGTTAGGGTGTGCCCAGGCACACCTGGCACACCCTGTGCGCACGCCTATGACCCTACGGACTAAAACTGGGATGCCATTAAAGTTCATATGCGTGTAAAGGCAGGAGTCCCAATACTTTTGACACTATAGTGTATAAACGTCCCCATAACATTTGTATTTGAGGCATCATTAATAAAAGTTAATGAATGGAATCCAGTTGTTGGAGCGTATGTTCTCTGTCAGCTCTGCTGCTTTATCTATTCAGATCAGAACACGAGGCAAGTTGCAGCCCTGGAAATAGGATGCATCTGGAGGGCTGCAACTTCCTTCCAGTTTGAGTCAGTTGGGAAATGAATGATGTGAAGCTACGAACGCTCTATGGTTATGCCAGATAATTGTTTTTGAACAGGTTGAGAGTCTTACTGCTCACAGTAAAATATTATAGAATCCTATTCCAGTGCTCTGCCTGTTCACCATCTGCAGGTGCATCTCAGAAAATTAGAATATCAACAATAAATTAAGTTATTTCAGTAATCCCTTTCAAAAAGTAAAACTCATATATTATATAGTTTCATTACACACTCAGTGATATATTTCCAGCATTTCTTTCTTTTCATTTTGATGATTATGGCTTACAGCTAGTAAAAACCGAAAATTCAGTATCTCAAAAAATTTGGATATTACATAAGACCAATAAAAAAAGGATTTTTAACCACTTTACCACCGGAGGATTTTCCTGCTTTACGTCCAGGCCACTTTTTGCGATTCGGCCCTGTGCGACTTTAACTGACAATTGCGCGGTCATGCAACGCCGTACCCAAACGAAATTTACGTCCTTTTTTTCCCACAAACAGAGCTTTCTTTTGGTGGTATTTGATTACCTCTGCGCTTTTTATTTTTTTGCGATATTAATAAAAAAATGCGAAAATTTTGAAAAAATAACAATATTTTTCTACTTTGACAGTTAAAAAATATCCAATACATTCAATTTTTGTCATATAATTAGGCCAAAATGTATTTAGCTACATGTCTTTGACAAAAAAATTCTCAATGAGCGTATTTTTAACCGCTTTAAGACCGGAAGATTTTACCCCATTCCTGACCAGGCCGTATTTTGCGATTCAGCACTGCATTAATTTAACGGACAATTACACGGTCGTGCGACGCTGTACCCAAATATAATTGATGTTCTTTTTTTCCTCACAAATAGAGCTTTCTTTTGGTGGTATTTGATCACCTGTGCGATTTTTACTTTTTGCGCTATAAACCAAAAAACGTGACAATTTTAAAAAAATAACAATATTTTTCACATTTTTTTATATGAAATTCCCCCCCAAAAAAAATGTAAAAATCAACATTTTTTTAACATTCTAGGCCAATTTGTTTTCTGCTACATATTTTTGGTAAAAAAAATCGCAATAAGCGTATTTTGATTGGTTTGCGCAAAAGTTATCGCTGCTACTAACTACGGGAAATTTATGTCATTTTTATTGTTTTTTTTTTTAACTAGTAATGGCGGCGATCTGGCGGCGATCTGCGATTTTTTTTTTTTAGCGGGACTGTGACATTGCAGCGGACAGATCGGACCCTTGACTGACATTTTTGACACTTTTGGGGGTACCAGTGACATCACTACAGTTATCAGTGCTATAAATATGCACTGTTACTGTAAAAATTACACTGGCAGGGAAGGGGTTAACTTTTATTGGTGATCGAGGGGTTAATGTATGCCTGGTGCTTACTGACGTGTGTGGAGGGAGGGGACTAAGTGACACAGGCACAGATCTCAGGTTCAGCTATGCTGAATCCTGCAATCTGTCCCTGAATGTCACTTAGGAGATCCACCCGCTTTGTTTACACAAGCAGGCGCATTTCCACACTCGATCCCCGACGATCGGGGAAGAGCAGTGGTGATCACCGCCGCTCCTCCCCTGGCCCGACTCCCGCTGTGAAAGAAAACAGCGGGAGCGAGCCTCCGGCGGCGCGCGCGCCGCCCACTAGGGGAGGAGTCCAGCGATGTAGGTCTACGTCGCTGGACGATATCGAGCCACTTTGCCGAAGTACAGTCAACGTGACCGGTCGGCAAGTGGTTAATACAGAAATGTTGGCCTACTGAAAAGTATGTCCATGTACAATATAGTATGCACTCAATACTTGGTCAGGGCTCCTTTTGCATGAATTACTGCATAAAAGTGGCGTGGCATGGAGGCGATCAGCCTGTGGCACTGCTGAGGTGTTATGGAAGGCCAAGTTTCTTTGATAGTGGCTTTCAGCTTATCTGCATTATTGGGTCTGGTGTCTCTCCTCTTCCTCTTGACAATACCCCACAGCTTCTCTATGGGGTTTAGATCAGGCGAGTTTGCTTGTGGCCAATCAAGCACAGTGATACCATGATCATTAACCAGGTATTGGTACTTTTGGCAGGGCGGGCAGGGGCCAAGTCCTGCTGAAAAATTAAATCAGCATCTCCATAAAGCTGGACAGCAAAGGGAAGCATAAAGTGCTCTCGAATTTCCTGGTAGAAGGCTGCACTGACATTGAACTTGATAAAACACATTGGACCAACACCAGCAGATGACATGGCTCCCCAAATCATCAGGGACCATGGAAGATTTTGCATTTAATTTGGAAATCAAGGTCCTAGAGTCTAGAGGAAGAGTGAAGAGGCACAGAATCCAAGTTGCTTGAGGTCTAGTGTGAGGTTTCCACAATCAGTGATGATTTAGGGAGCCATGTCATCTACTGGTGTTGGTTCACTGTGTTTTATCAAGTCTAAAGTCAGCGAAGCCCTCTACCAGGAAATTCTAGAGCACTTAATGCTTCCCTCTGCTGAACAGCTTTATGGAGATGTTGATTTCATTTTCCAGCAGGATTTGGCACCTGCCTACACTGCCAAAAGTACCAATACCTGGTTTCATCATCATGGTATCACTGTGCTTGATTGGCCAGCAAACTTGCCTGACCTAAACCCCATAGAGAATCTGTGGGGTATTGTCAAGATGAACATGAGAGACACCAGACCAAACAATGCAGATAAGCTGAAGGCCGCAATCAAAGAGCAACCTGGGCTTCCATAACACCTCAGCAGTGCCACAGGCTGATCGCCTCCATGCCATGTTGCATTGATGCAGTAATTCATGCAAGAGGAGCCTCGACCAAGAATTGAGTGTATACTGTACTGTACATGGACATACTTTTCAGTAAGCCAACATTTCTGTATTAAAAATCTTTTTTTTTTTTTTCTGGTCTTATGTAATATTCTAATTTTCTAAGATACTGAATTTTGGGTTTTCACTAGCTGTAAGCCATAATCATCAAAATGAAAAGAAAGAAATGCTTGAAATATATCACTCTGTGTGTAACACATCTATATAAAATATATGAGTTTCACTTTTTGAATTGAATTACAGAAATAAATTAACTTTTTTGATACTATTCAAATTTTATGAGATGCACCTGTATACTGACAGCTTATTCTTAGGTTACTCCAAACAATGTAGTGTGTATTATTAACATTAAGAAATGCCTGACATTGGTTTTTACCTTTATATAGCCTTTTTTAAAGTAGATGGAAACTCAACTCTTATATTCCATTGGAACAGGTGATCCCCTATAGACAGGGCTGACAGTATTGTTTGTGTGAGTTTTATATGTGTTGATTCTCGGTTACTGGGGGGGAGGTAACTGTGAAGAATGGTGCATCAGCCAGAGTGACACAAAATCATGTTATAGGGGTATATAGGGGACGGGAAGTTGTTCTCCGGGGCCCTTTCCATGGGAGGCAGGAAGAAGGTCTCACATGCAATGATATAGTCACCACTGAGCAAAAAGATTCAACCTGAACCTTGGGACTCAAGCGTGGCCATAGGAAAAAATGGAATAGCCAGTTGCATGAAAAGAGATACAGTCAAAGGTATGGGCACCACTGCCACAGCCGAAGCCCCAGCTTATACTACCATTAAAAGGGCGTGTAATCATTTAAAAAAGAAGTCTGTAACCAGTGGCGGCCCGTGCATAGGGGGCGCCAGGGCGCCGCCCCCCCCTAAAAAAAAAAGGAAAAAGAAAAAAAAAAATGACAAAAAGAACAATAAAGTTATGAAAAAATAAAACGGTTCGCCGGCCTATGTGGTGGCTAAAGGGGGGGTGGGGTTTACGACCCAGAAGAGGCACCGATTGGCTGCCTTCTGGGGGCGTAACCTGGGCGCAGGAAAGAGCGCTTGGCCACCCCCACCTTCGTGATATCCTGGCTGTGATTGGTCAAGTCTCCAGCCTGGACCAATCATCATCCAGGACATCCGATCGCTGACGTCGCAATGGGGGCGGTGCCGGTGCGTGCGTCAGTCGCTTCCTGCCACCCAGACCGATCGGAAGACAGAAGACTGAAGAGGACGAGACGAGCAGCGCCGTGGACGGTTCCCGGAATCCCGCCATCCCGCCACCGTCAGAAGGTAAGTGATTGAAGCCGACCTGTGCCATGCCTGTGCCATCACCTGTGCCATGCCTATACCATCACCTGTGCCATGCCTATGCCATCACCTGTGCATGCCTATACCATCACCTGTGCCATGCCTGTACCATCACCTGTGCCATGCCTATACCATCACCTGTGCCATCACCTGTGCCATGCCTGTACCATCACCTGTGCCGTGCCTGTACCATCACCTGTGCCATGCCTGTACCATCACCTGTGCCATGCCTATACCATCACCTGTGCCATGCCTGTACCATGACCTCAAAGTCACGCAATTTTTTTACCGCGTTTTTTGCCGCGAAGCAATACCTATTACATTTTTCTTTTTGCGCCCCCCCAAAAATTTTGAGCACCAGCCGCCACTGTCTGTAACAGTCATAATATTAATGAAAAGTGTTCTACTACTGAACTGAGACCTGTTCACACAAGTACAAAAATGACAACTTCATTAAATAAGTTCTGTTTTTTTAACAGTGCCTGGTCTGTTCACTATACCACTACAATGAATGCTAACGGGGACTCAAATGTGTAACCGTGATCTGCAACAAGAAGGAAGAACAGCTAGTTTGGGAAAGGGAGCTATGGTAGCCAGTGATGGAGGTTCTGTTAGAGGGGTGGATTTATTCTTGGGTGATCTGTCCTCATCAGCCATAAGGACACTTTTTTTAGGGCCCACTGTGGAACAGAGCCTTGCAGGGACTGGGTCTCGACCACAAATTTACGGTGCCTCGTAGATGGTCAGTGGCTTTCCTCCATGCCTTTGGGGTGAAGTAGGCACAGTGACCTGTGTGTGAAAGGACTGGTGGAGGATAATCAACGTTTAGCACCATTTTCCTCAAAATGTCTCTCTTTGAGATCAATGCCAGGACAGGTGACACTGGTGGATGGGTACGTGAGGCCCTTCTAGTGTTAGGGTTTGGACCCTGATCTGTCTGATCAGTGGCTACAATGGGGTACTAACTCACAAGTCATTCAAGTGAACAGAAAAACATTTTTAGACGACATGCAGTTCCCCTATGCTGTCAATACCTCTTTAGAAGATTTACTCCATCTATTGCTCTAGAAAAAACTCTACAATTTTGGATTTCCCCTCACTTTCTGTCTCAATGACAATGGTCACCAGGTGAATCTCCCTAACAGGGATGATTAAGAACAGAAGTTCTAACCTTTCTAGATTCTTTACAAATCATAAAGGGCAACTCCAGTTTTGTGGGGGAAAAAAAATGCAATATATAAAATAATATAACAATTGCAACACAAACCAAATTGCAAATGAAATGTTATTGAAAATCATATTTCCACTACACCCCAACCAGACTCGCGAAAATCTACCCCACGACTTCTTCTCTTTGCTGGAGGAATTGTGGACTTCCCGGCACATTATTCCACATTTGGTGGGAATGCCCAACCATACAAAACTACTGGACTAAGATTACTTGTTTCCTCAAATCGATCATCCCCATCTCCGCATCATTATCATCACTTGATTTACTACTCGGACTGGAATTACCATCTTGACCCAAACTGTTTCATATAGTAGCCAATAGCTATTGGCGATAGCTAGAAAATGGAAATCTATGCAACCCCCGACTCTCCAAGAACTGATCACAATTTTAGACTGTCACTTTGCAATGTAATATCTCTTCTCCAAAGCCAAATTAACCACCGCAAAATTCTTGACAAACTGGGAACCCTGGATAAAGGATCCACGGAGCAAGAAACTGAACTGATTTAATTTCTCAATTCTTCAGGATCACAGTTTGATTGAGTTTACAAGTTTCTAGAGTTAATATAGTTTCTTGGGTTATGGGTGGCGTGCTCAAATTCACCACTAGGCTATGGATCCCTCTGCACATTATGAAAACGTATGGCCCGTACACACAATCCGAAAATCAGGTGAAAAATAACGCTTGTGAAAGGATCGGACGATAATCTGATCGTTAGTACACAGCTTACGAGAGGCGATCACGACAGTTCGCCCGATATTATCTGGTCGCGCAAGCCTAAAAATTTTGATCGTATTATAACACATCGTACGATAATCGTATTATCAGTATGTTGTTCGTCCGAAAAAAATGGTGAGCAGTAGACAGCGCATGAGCAGTAGACATCATTTTCCCCTCACACGCTACAGCGTGGTTACGCATACCGGAAGCTAAGAATTATCGTCCGAGAAAATTTGTATCGTAAGTAACGTCGTCCGATTTTCGGATCGTGTGTACTGGGCATTAGTCTAATATTGCAATGTTTGTCAATATACTGTATCTAATCTTCTTCTTTCTGTACTGTTTTATTTTCTGAAAATTTCCAATAAATATTGTTAAAAAAAAAAAAAGAAAAGAAAATTTTCTTTTCAAACTGCAGTGCTGTTATTTTCTGTAAAATTTAATGCAATATGGCAACCTGATGTGGTGCCGTTTCGAACACAGTTGGTGCACAGAACATAGTTACATAGTTAGTGAGGTTGAAAAAAGACATAAGTCCATCCAGTTCAACCTATGATGTGTGTGTGTCGTCCCTAGAAATATAATTTCCTTCTTGCCGATTTACCCAAAAGGCTGTACTAAGATACAAGCCAGATTTTAGGCATCCTCAGAAACAGAAAAATTCAGATTTGCTGAGATACTTCCCAAGGGGTAAATGCTTCTAAAGGAATTCAGACCCTGCCACTCTCCTTATTAGAAGACTGCAAGTGCATCATTAATAATGAAAGTCACTCCTTTCAAATTCAGTTTCCAAAAAGACAACATACAGCTTTTTTTTCAGAATAATAAAAAGTAGAAACCTGCAAAAAAGTTTGGTAAAATCTATGCAATGTCCAAAGATCACCCGAGGGTTTTTTTTTTTTTTTCCCCCAACAAAAGTGGAGCTACCGCCCGTATACACGATCAGAAAATCCTAAGAAAAATACCACTTTTGAAGTGGTCATACGATAATCTGATGGTTAGTACACAGCTTTTGAGAGCCAATCACGACAGTTCATCTAATATTATCCGATGGTTCAAACACAAACATTTTTCTTGTACGATATCTGATCATATGATTTTTGCTTAACCGCTTGCCGACTGCTCACAGTATATTTACTGCGGCAGTCAGCCCCTCACAGGCAGAGTGACGTAGGTCTACGTCGCTCGCCTGTGAGGCTCTGGGGAGCGAGCGCGCGCCCCCGCTCCCGCGCGGTCACGGGCCCCCCCGCGCGTGTGACCAGCGGACCCGATGTCTGCCGGTCACTCGGCGATCGGCGGGGGAGAGGGAGAATGTCAGGCAGCTTGTGTAAACAAGCCACCTGTTATTCTCCTCGCTGTAAAGACACTGATCACACGGATCTAGTATGTAGATCCGTTGATCAGTGTCCTTACAGCTCAAGCCACAGCCAATCACAGTAGAAAGCACGCCCCTAGGGATACACACAGCCCCTCCCTCCCAAATAAAGTTAACCCCTTCACTACCAGTATATTTTTACAGTAACAGTGCATATGTATAGCACTGATTACTGTAGAAATGTCACTGGTAACCCCAAAAGTGTCAAAAATGTCAGTCAAGGGTCCGATCTGTCCGCCGCAATGTCGCAGTACCGCAAAAAAAATCGCAGAAAATGACAAAAATCTTTCCCTTTGTTAGTAAACGCGATAACTTTTGCGCAAACCAATCAAAATACGCTTTTTGCGATTTTTTTTTACCAAACATAGGTAGAATAAAACAAATTGGCCGAAAATGTTAAAAAATTTTGATTTTTACATTTTTTTTGGGGGGAATTTCATATAAAAAAATGTGAAAAATATTGTTATTTTTGCAAAATGTACGCTCTTTTTTTGTTTATAGCGCAAAAAGTAAAAATTGCACAGGTGATCAAATACCACCAAAAGAAAGCTCTGTTTGTGGGAAAAAAAGGACGTCAAATTCGTTTAGGTACAGCGTCGCACGACCGCGCAATTGTCCGTTAAATTCACGCAGTGCCGAATCGCAAAATACCCCCTGGTCGTTTAGCAGGAAAATCCTCCGGGGCTTAAGTGGTTAATAAGTACATTTGTCATTCGAAAATACAATAAAAATACACTACTACAAATTAAATCACTTTCAAATTTTTATTCTGTCATACAAGACTTTTTGTCACTTTTGAAAGCTCTTCATTTTGGATATGAAACAAGCATGTAAAAAAAAAAAAAAACGGACAATCATTCGTCCGATAATCTCATCGTGTGTACCAGGCATTAAAAAAAAAAAAAATGTATTGCTTTTTCATACATTTTAACCCCATGAAATGCTACAGTAGTATGCTAAAATGCGTCAAGTATCAATCACAGTTTTATTGTGAAAAAAACAGTAAGATTTAGAAGTGGGCTTTATAAAATATATGCAAAACATTTTAAATCAACAAGGTGGGGTACAAAAGGCAGCTGCCCAGGGTGCTGAAAAGATGAAGCTGACAGTAAATCTAGTAGTCAAAGTTTTTACCCAAGATTGACACAACTTGTACCTAAAATTTAGCTAGAAAATAAATATATATATATATATATTTTTTATTACTATTATTGCAACTGTATTGGATGATGTGGTGTGAAAACAAGAAGACATAATGAAAAGGGGTGCAATTAAAAATGAAATTCAACTTTGAAATAAAAAGCACTATGCAGTCAAGGGCCTCATATGTTAAAATGCACTGTGTGGCTTTAAAAATGTGTCACTTATTAAACACTTAAGCCCCGGAAGATTTTACCCCCTTCCTGACCAGGCCCTATTTTGCAATTCGGCACTGCGTGATTTTAACAGACAAATGCGCGGTCATGCGGCACTGTACCTAAACTAATTTGACGTCCGTTTTTCCCCACAAACAGAGCTTTCTTTTGGTGGTATTTGATCACCTGTGCGATTTTCACTTTTTGTGCTATAAACAAAAAAAGAGCGTCAATTTTGCAAAAAATAACAATATTTTCACATTTTCATTTTTTTTTATATGAAATTCCCCCCCAAAAAAAAGTAAAAATCAAATTTTTTTAACATTATAGGCCAATTTGTTTTCTACTACATATTTTTGATAAAAAAAAATCGCAAAGAGCGTATTTTGATTGGTTTGCGCAAAAGTTATTGTGTTTACTAACTAAGGGAAAGATTTTTGTCATTTTTATTGTTTTTTTTTTTTAACGAGTAATGGCGGCGATCTGCGATTTTTTTTGCGGGACTGTGACATTGCGGCGGACAGATCGGACCCTTGACTGACATTTTTGACACTTTTGGGTGTACCAGTGACATTACTACAGTAATCAGTGCTATACATATGCACTTTTACTGTAAAAATGACACTGGCAGGGAAGGAGTTAACATTATTGGAGATGCAGGGGTTAAATGTGTCCCTAGGGGCGTGCTTATAACTGTTATGGGATGTGGCTGTTTGTGTAACTACAGAGATATTCGATCCTACATAGCAGGATTGTATGATCTCTGCACTTACACAAGGGAGAATGACAGGCGGCTTTGTTTACATTAGCCACCTGCCTTTCTCCCTCTGTACTGGACGATCGCGAGTGGCTGGCGGACATCGGGTCCGCCGGTCACACGCGCGGGGATCACAGTGAACGAGCGGGGGCGGGAGTGCGCCTCCGGCGGCGCGCGCTCACCCCCTATTGGCTCGCAGGCGAGTGACGTACCCATATGTCACTTTGCCTGCACGGGGCTGACCGCCGCAGTATATGTACTTGCGGCGGTCGGCAAGTGGTTAATAGTGCCATGCCTGTAATGCCCATTGCAGTTTACCCACAGCCTGGCAGAAAACTACAAATGACAGAGATCCTTGCCACCCTGGCTGTAATCTGTGACACCCTGTACACTGCGCATGCTCCCATCACTTGAATGAAAGCTCTCCGTCTTTAAAGATCCATGCATGTGCAGTAAACCCGCCGCCACCGCTGCTGGGGCAGGGGAGGGAAGAGTGCACTGCGCATGCACAAGACGCAGCCTTTAAGTGAAACTTACAAGTGGCTCCATATGCTGAGTGTAAGTTCTATCCAATGACTTAGAGTGGAGGGGGATAAAATGTAACGTGCCACTACATTGAATCATCATAAAATAATTTCCATACCTAAAGAGACTCTATTGCTGTGCACACTTAAAGCGACAGAGTCTTATTAAATCTCACCCCCTGATTATTATTATTAATATTATTATTATTATTATACAGGATTTGCGCAGTGCTTTACAACTTGAGGGTAGACAGTACAAATACAATACACATTAATACAGTAGGAATCAGAGGGCCCTGCTCAGCTTACAATCTAACAGATCCATTTATACAGTATTTCCCTTTACAGTGCCCTGTCCATCTTTTTTCACAACCACCGCAAAATACCCTACAATAAATGGACAAAATTACAATGTCTCTTTAAGAGAAGGATACAAAAAAATCTTTACAACTTTATTTTCAAAAAGTATGGCTCAATCCACTTAACCTCATTGGGCTCCACTAGCAAGGCTCAGTGATGATAGGAGAAAAGAGAGAAGTCACCAGCTGGATACTAGCTTTTTGTGGAGAGATTTAAGACTAACTTAATGTATGTTCTCTCATCTATGCTATTCAAACTCATTAAGTCTCAATGAACTGAGAATAACAACAGTAATGTGGCCAGATGTCTGTCCATGACTAATGACAATAGGACATCTGTCTGTCCTTCAATCTGCTGAGTCTCAACAAAATCATCCATAGTGCTTGACCAACACTGTGTAGACCAGGGGTCTCCAAACTATGGCTCTCCAGTTGTTCAGGAACTATGATTCCCATCATGCCTAGTCATGTCTGGGCATGTCACAGTTTTACAATGCCTCATGGGATGTGTAGTTCCACAACAGCTGGAGGGTCGTAGTTTGAGGATCCCTGGTGTAGACGTTCACATGCAGTTAAAGCGGAGTTCCGGCCACGAAAAAGTTTTTTCAATAAAAATACCCCCGGGACAGTCAGGGCTAGTACATTCCACAATGGATAGCCTCTGTACTGTCCCGGGTCGCACTTACCTTTTAGAAGAAATACTTACCTTGAAAATTTCTTCTCCAGCGCTGCCATCTTGGATGTGGGCAGCTGAAGCCAGCGTGATCCTCTTCTGCGTCCTCTTCTCCCAGAATGCCCCTGCACCGGCCCCGATCGTCACTTCCGTTGCGGGCGCGTCATCCCTCTACAGCTTCTGGGCATGCCCAGAAGCTGTTTAGCAGGGAATGACACACCCGCACCGGAATTGACAAGCGGGGCCGGTGCAGGCGCAATGATTCCTGGGAGCGATGACGTTCAGCTCCCAGGAATCAATGCAAAGAGGAAGTGACAGCGCGGGCCGCGGCCGCAGAGGGAGGAAGTGGAAGAAAGGTGAGTATATTTTTCTTCAATAACAAGGTAAGTAAACAAAAAAAAAATCGTAACTATCCATTTGTTTTTCAGGTGACCAAAAGCAAGCGGATGGCTCAAAATCGACTATGTCGATTTTGTGGCCGGAACTCCACTTTAACACTTAACCTTCCGTTACCTCCATAGAAGAGATAACAGCTGGCACTAGTTACTCAAAATTCCCCAAAACTATTGGCAGTAGTGTTTGCAGCCAATGTTCTTCTCTATAACTGACATTTGTATCACGTTTCCTTGAAAATCGTTTTTAACACGAACATCGTTATGATTCATTATTGAAATATGGAGTATCACATATGCAGTATAATTACTCTCGAACACTTCCTACTTCCTTATGATCAATATGGTAATAATTGGACGAGAGCCCTTGATGCCTCAAAACCAGCTCTTTTATGGCTTCTGAATAATATTCTAACTACCCTTATCTGAAAAGGAAATACAGAAGATTGTTTCAGAATCATTATACTTTAATCTGCATGTTATCTTTTTATTTTTGAAGTTCATTGATGGAAATCTTCAGCGCTGGGGATCTTTACTTAGATGTCTGTGCACACGCTAAACCCATCAATTTACCAGTTACATTTCAGTACATGCCGGGAATGTAACTGTCCCATTTGCTTGGCTCTCAACCAAAAAGGCAAACCATCAAATAGCTGGAGTCCTAACTGATCACATCTGCAGCACCATGGCAGTTGGAGATCAAACATAGGCTTAGACGGTGGCTTCCTTGGCTGAAAATGATAGGAGGGTTTAGCTCTGCTTTAAGAATTGTGCTTTAGGCCTCATGCACATAGGACGTTTAAAATTGCCAGGAAAAAGAAGCTGTAAAATTGTGCTTTTAGGCACGTTTTGACTAGCGTTTATAGGCATTTGTGCACATTTTTACAGTAAAAACATCCCCTATAATGTAAAAATTTCTTAAAACGTAGAAAACGACTAAACAAGGCTAAAAGCTTGTTACAGCGTTTAGCCACGTTTATTGGCATTTCGCGTTTTTACAGCTCAAGAGTCTCTTCTCCTCTATGCACAGGCTGTTTTCTACTGTCCCTAAATGCTTATGCCTCCAAACGCCTCTGAAATTTTATGTGTGCATGGACATATAAGTTAACAAAGAGGGGCATTTGGAGGTGGGCGGTAAAAAAAAAAAAAAAGGCAGACGCCCCAAATAGCAGCTGTAAAAACGTCCTGTGTGCATGAGCCCTAAAAGCGGAAGTAAACCCATCAATTAACCACTTGCCATCTGAGTACAGTAGTACTACTGCGGCAAAGTGGTTCGTTATCGTCTGACGACGTAGTATTAACGTCGTCAGACACTCCCCCTTCTGGGCGGCGCTTGCGCGCCGCCGGAGGCTCGCTCCCGCTGTTTTCATTCACAGCGGGAGTCGGGCCAGGGGAGGAGCAGCGGCGATCGCCGCTGCTCTGCCCCGATCGCCGGGGATCTAGTGTGTAAACACAAGCGGGCGGATCTCCATAGTGACAGGGAGTGACAGATCGGACTGTTCAGCATAGCTGGACATCCGATCTGTCCCTGTGTCACTCAGTCACCTCCCCCCCTACACGTCAGTAAGCACCAGGCATACATTAACCCCTCCCTCTCCAATAAAATTAACCCCTTCCCTGCCAGTGTCATTTTTACAGTAACAGTGCATATATATAGCACTGATTACTGCAGTAATGTCACTGGTACCCCCAAAAGTGTCAAAAATGTCAGTCAAGGGTCCGATCTGTCCGCTGCAATGTCGCAGTCCCACAAAAAAATTGCAGATCGCCGCCGTTACGCGTTAAAAAAAAAAACACCAAAAATGACAGAAATCTTTCCCTTTGTTAGTAAACGCAATAACTTTTGCGCAAACCAATCAAAATACGCTTATTGCGATTTTTTTTTACCAAACATAGGTAGCAGAAAACAAATTGGCCAAAAAATTTTTTAAAAATTGGTTTTTACATCTTTTTTGGGGGGAATATCATATAAAAAAATGTTAAAAATATTGATATTTTTTCAAAATAAACGCTCTTTTTTTGTTTATAGCGCAAAAAGTAAAAATCGCACAGGTGATCAAATACCACCAAAAGAAAGCTCTGTTTGTGGGAAAAAAAGGACGTAAATTTCGTTTGGGTACGGCGTCGTACGACTGCGCAATTGTCAGTTGAAGTCGCACAGCGCCGAATCACAAAAAGTGGCCTGGACGGGAGACAGCAAAATCCTCCTGGGGTAAAGTGGTTAAACTGTTAAAAAAAAACTGGTACATTCCGGGAATGCTAACTGTCACATTTGCTTGTGCTCTCATTTGATGTCAAGCCATCAAATGGCTGGAGTCATAACTGATCACAAGTGCAGCACCATGGCAGTAGCAGATCAGAGGCTAAGATGGCAGCTCCCTTGGCTGAAATGGATAGGAGGGTTTAGGTTCGCTTTAGGAATAGTGCCAGTAGTTATACCCTGTAACATGAACACTATAATGCTCTTTTAAAGAGGAGTTCCAACCTGTAAAAAAAAAAAACATAAATAAAAGTCAGCAATTACAAATACTGTGGCTGCTGACTTTTAACCACTTTACCACCGGAGGATTTTGCTGTCTTACGTCCAGGCCACTTTTTGCGATTCGGCACTGTGCGAATTTAACTGACAATTGCGCGGTCATGCAAAGCTATACCCAAAAGAAATTTACGTCCTTTTTTCCCACAAACAGAGCTTTCTTTTGGTGGTATTTGATCACCTGTACGATTTTTACTTTTTGCGCTATAAACAAAAAAAGAGCGAAAATTTTGAAAAAATAACAATATTTTTCACATTTTTTTATATGAAATTCCCCCCCAAAAAAATTTAAAAATCTAAATTTTTAGATTTTTATCATTTTAGGCCAATTTGTTTTCTGCTACATATTTTTGGTAAAAAAAATCGCAATAAGCGTATTTTGATTGGTTTGCGCAAAAGTTATTGCATTTACTTACTAAGGGAAAGATTTCTGTCATTTTTGGTGTTTTTTTTTTTAACGAGTAATGGCGGCAATCTGCGATTTTTTTTTGCGGGACTGCGACATTGCGGCAGACAGATCGGACCCTTGACTGACATTTTTGACACTTTTGGGGGTACCAGTGACATTACTACAGTAATCAGTGCTATACATATGCACTGTTACTGTAAAAATGACACTGGCAGGGAAGGGGTTAATTTTTATTGGTGATCAAGGGGTTAATGTATGCCTGGTGCTTACTAACGTGTGTGGGGGGAGGTGACTGAGTGACACAGGGACAGATAGCAGGTTCAGCTATGCTGAACCCTGCAATCTGACCCTGCCTGTCACTTAGGAGATCCGCCCGCTTTGTTTACACAAGCGGGCGGATCTCCACACTCGATTCCCCGACGATTGGGGAAGAGCGGCGGTGAGCACCGCCGCTCCTCCCCTGGCCCGACTCCCGCTGTAACTGAATACAGGAGAGAGGGGAATGTCTGGTGACGTAGGTCTACGTCGCCAGACGATAACGAGCCACTTTGCCGCAGTACAGTCAACGTGACTGGTCGGCAAGTGGTTAATATAACTACTTGTTGACCGCCAGCAGTACATACACTGCGGCAGGTCGGCACTGTCCCGCAAAATGACATAACTGTACGTCGCTTCGTGGGACTGAGAGTGGGGGCGCGCGCCCATTCGCCCCAGGGGAAGCTGATCTGTGGGTCTGACGACCGCGATTTCCCCTGGGCACCCGCCATCACTCCCTGTGGAGACAGCACTACAGTCTCTCGTTGTAAACACGGCAGACCGCTGTTCTGTCAGTAATGAAGACAGGGATCCTGTGTTCCTCTTATTTAGGAACACAGGTCTCTGTGTTCATTCCATAAGCCCATACCCCACACAGTTAGAAATCACCACCTAGGGACACATTTAACCCTTTGATCTCCCCTGGTGATAATCCCTTCCCTGCCAGTGTCATTATTACAGTAACAGTGCATATTTTTAGCACTAATTGCTGTAGTAATGTCACTGGTCCCCCCCAAAAGTGTCAGAAATGTCAGTTAGGTGTCTGATCTGTCTAATGTTGCAGTCCTGCTAAAAATCGCTGATTGCTCCCATTACTAATAATAAATAAATAAATAAATAAAATTACATAAAACTTTCCCCTAGTTTGTAGACATGATAACTTTTGCGCAAACCAATCAATAAACTTTTATTGGGATTTTTTTTACCAAAAATATGTAGCAGAATACATATTGGCCTACAATGATGAAAAAAACTTGGATTTTTTAATTTTTTTATTGGGAATGTTATATAGAAAGAAAGTGAAAAATATTGTTTTGTTTTTTTTGGGTTTTTTTCAGAATTGTTGCTCTTTTTTTGTTTATAGAGCAAAAAATAAAAATCACAGAGGTGATCAAATACCACCAAAAGAAAGCTCTATTTGTGGGAAAAAAGGACATTCATTTTATTTGGGTACAGCATAACATGACCGTGCAATTATCCATTAAAATAACACAGTGCCGAATCACAAAAAAAGGCCTGGTCATTAGGGGGGAAAACCTTCCGGTCCAGAAGGGGATAATGACATTTACCTGTGCAGGAACCCCACAATGTCGGCACCCCAAGCCGATCCGTTCATTGGCTCTAGTTGCAGGTGCCAGCACCTTCACTAAGGGAAACAGGAAGTGAAGCCTTCACAGCCTGTTTCCTAATGCGCATGCGCGAGTCGCGCTGCGCTTTCTGGATGGTCCCGCTGTCTTCTGGGACCTGTGTGTTTCCCAGAAGGCAGCAGGGGGAAGGAGGAGGGGCTGGAAATTTCGTAGATTGCCGCACAATGACTTACCCGGAAGTGGGAGCTGGTACCTGGTTTTGACAGGTATCCGCTAACCAGTGGTGTATTTTGGTTTTGTGCTGCCCTAGGCAAGACTAAAACTGGGCGCCCCCCCATCCTATGTAAATTTGCCCTACTCCCTTTTTAACTCCCTTAAAAATTGAAGGACTAAAAGTCCCAGCATGAACCCCTGAGATCTCACGAGAGGGGGGTGGGTGAGGGAGACAGAGAGAGAGAGGGGGGCGGGTGAGAGGAGATGAGAGGGGGGATTGGAGAGAGGGGGATGAGAGAGAGGAGGGATGAGAGAGAGGGGGGAGATAAGAGAGGGGGGTGGATGAGAGAGATGAGAGAGAGGGGGATGAGAGAGAGAGAGGGGGGATGAGAGAGAGAGGGGGGATGAGAGAGAGAGAGGGGGTTAAGAGAGAGAGAGGGGTGGTTGAGAGAGAGAGGGGGGTGAGAGAGAGAAGGGGTGAGAGAGAGAGGGGGGTGAGAGAGAGAGGGGGTGAGAGAGAGAGGGGGGTGAGAGAGAGGGGGGGTGAGAGAGGTGGCTCTAGCAACAAGGAGTCTCAGGTGGAGGGGGTGTCTTTTTTTGCTGCCCCCTGCAAAGTGCCGCCCTATGCCTGGGCCTTGTTGGCCTAGGCCAAAATACAGCACTGCCGCTAACCCCCTTCCCCCCCAAAAGGTGCCATATGTGGCATTGGAGGTGGAAGGAAGCAAACTATGGGAGCGTCCCCTTTTTAGTTTCAATCTGCTGTAAATCTTCTAAGAAAACTGTATTTGGCTAGAGAAAAGTGCATCTTATACTGAACCGATATACTCTCCCTGTGAAGGTAGCACTGCAGGGCTATAGGCAGCCCTCCAGCCTTATTTTAAGCCTCTGCTTAACAGTGCTAGCTTTCACAGCATTTGAAGAAATACCAATCTGCAAAATCGTTTGACAATTTTACCAATTAACTGCTAAATTTTCCTTTGTAAGTCTAATCCTTTCTGTACAAAGAGGGATTAAAATCATGTTTGATTTGTGGCTGGTAACACATTACAAAAAAAGTTATCTATCAGGCAAGCTTCAAAAATGAATGTGCAAATCTCATTATTTAATGCATTCAATTACCAGCAAAGCTATTGGAGGATTGGAAAATGGCTTAGACGTGTTAGGATACAACACATGTCTCTGCATGGCTTTCACATGATGGGAAAGAGTGGGCAATGATTGTGAGCTTTGTGTTACACAATCCAGTGCAAATAACAATAATTGAAAATAATGTATGATGAATTAATATACAGTATCACTGAGGCTAATATGAAATAATAAAATGTAAATGGTCTAACAATGTCTTTATGGATACATTTGTGATTGATAACATTGCAATATTGCATTGCAAATTCTTTCTTTTTTTTGTTTTCCAAAAATATTTTATTGAAATAGTATAACAATAGTATAACAATACAAAGATACAAAGATAAAATAAAGAGAAGGGTCAAATACAGTATAACAAAATAACAGTATGCCCTATGGTACCCCTCCTCGGTCCGAGAGGTGCCATGTACATAGATTACATAAAAATGTAGAATATTCTAACAAAGTATAACAAAACAAAATAAAACCAATCCAGCCCCTCAGCGCGGAAGTAAGAGTGTGGTACGAAATAGTAGGGCAGTGAGTTAGATTAGAGATGCGCTCTGTGGTAGATAGTGGTCTCAGCTGTGTAAGTCTGTAGAGATGGTACAAAGTCCTTGGTGGTGGGTCATTATGGGCAAGTATAAAGTTGGGGTGAGAGAGAGAGAGAGAGAGGAAGAGAGAGAAAGAGGGAATAATAAAAAAAATGGGGGGGGGGGAAAGGGGGGGGGGGGTTGAGGGGGAATGGTAGTATGATAAGTTTGTTGGGAAGTGTTTCTATATGTTCCGGCTCCCTGGCACCCATTATATATAGGGGGGTGAGAGTGTTACTGAGATGGGATATCTCCCTTACTCTTTCCTTGTTTAGGACAGGGAGGTCCCCAAATAGTCTTTGCTCTCAAAAAGGACGGGCAGCAGGAGCGCGTCTAGCGTACGTTACATATAAAGGCCAGTATTAAGAAGTTTTAGGTCGGCGCAATGGTTGGATCATTTCTCATAAGAGTCTTGTACTCCTCTGTGGTGGTGAAATGTGTCCAACAAGCCCAGGTGTTGGAAAATTTGAAACGAGAGTCTTCGGCTATGTGAATCAGCTCTTCCATTACATACCCAATAGCATACCCAATAAAAAAAAAATGTAAAAAAAATTAATTTCTTTATCAATTTAGGCCAATATGTATTCTGCTACATATTTTTGGTAAAAAAAAGAAAATATCCCAATAAGCATATATTGATTTGTTTGCACATGGTAGTATTTCTTTGTCACAGATATAGATCTGTGGCATATGGCTAATATATTATTTATGGGCACAACCTATAATGTGTACGGACATACAGCTAATATTCTATGTGGATTCATGACAGATTTATTAATCTTCGGTCAGAAGGCTAGTATGTAAATGGGGCAATGGTTTTGTAGAAGGTGAACGCAAAGGATGTTACAGTTATACTGAATGTGAATGTGACTGATAAAATAAAGTTTGTATTTCTAGATGTGTTATAATACACTAAGTTCTGTGGTTTATTATTACATATGGGCCCAGGCTGGTGCGTTATTTCTATGTCAACTGCTTAAGCTCCAAAAGGTTTACCCCCCCCCCCCCCCCCCCTACATGACCAGGCCATTTCCTTGCGATACGGCACTGCAGTGTTTTAACTGACAATTGCACAGTCGTACGACACAGTACCCAAATACAATATATGTCCTTTTTCCCACAAACAGAGCTTTCTTTTGGTGGTATTTGATCACCTCTGCATTATTTTATTTTTTGCACTATAAACAAAAAAAGACTGACAATTTTGAGAAAAAAAACAATATTCTTTTCTTTCTGCTTTAAACCACACCCAATAAAAAATGTAAAAAAAATCAAATTTCTTTATCAATTTAGGCCAATATGTATTCTGCTACATGTTTTTGGAAAAAAAAAAAAAAAAATCCCAATAAGCGTATATTGATGTGTTTGAGCAAAAGTTATAGCGTCTAAAAACTATGGGATATATTTTTTGAATTTTTATTTATTTATTTTTTTACTAGTAATGGCGGCGATCAGTGACTTATAGCAGGACTGCGATATTGCAGGGGACAAATAACAGACACTTCTGACACTTTTTCAGAACCAATGACAATAATACTGTGATCAGTGTTAAAAAAAATGCACTGTCACTGTACTAATGACACTAGCAGGAAAGGGGTTAACATCAGGGGCGATCAAAGGGTTAAATGTGCTCCTAGAGAGTGTTTGCTAACTGTGTGGGAGGTGCTTGTACTGTGGGAAGGCAGAGATCCATTTTCCTGCTTAGCAGAAACACAGGATCACTACTTTCCCTTGTCACAGAGTGGCGATTTGCCTGTGTCCCGAACGATAGGCTCCCGCTGTGTCCAATCACAGCAGGAGCTGGTTGTCAGGGGCGCCCCAGACCCACAAGTGCAGAAACACATACAAGTACATGATTCTGCCCAGAGTGGCCGCCCTGCCACAGTATGTGTGCGTGACACGGTCAGCATCAAGTTAAAGTGATTGTAAAGCCTCTTTTTTTTCTATTAAAATAACAAACATGTTATACTTACTTACTCTGTGCGGTGGTTTTACACAGGGCAGCCCAGATCCTCCTCTTCTCGGGTCCCTGGCTAGAGCTCCTGGCCCCTCCCTCCTGTTATGTGCCCCCACAGTAAGCAGCTTGCTATGGAGACAACCGACCAAGCTGCAGCTCCATGTGTCCATTCAGACACGGAGCCGCACTTGGGCCCTGCCCCCTCTCTCTCCTGATTGGCTAACTGAGTTTGATTGAAAGCAGGGGGATCAAGCGAGAGAGTCCTAGACGGCTTAGGCACTCCTGGATAGAGAGGGGGCTCAGGTCTTACTTTAAAACCCCTTTAAAGTAGTTCAAAAGCCAGAAGGTTTTTTTCCCTTAAAGGGGATCTTAAGTCTTAACAAAATTAAATAAATAAAAGTCAGCATCTACAAATACTGTAGCTGCTGAATTTAAAAAAAGGACACTTACCTGTCCAAGGATCCAGCGCTGTCCTCATCCAGGCCGGTTCTTCGCCAGTCTTCGGGTCACCTGTGCTGGCATATTTACTAGGTAAAGCCGGCTGTGACTCATTGCAGCTTCAGAGCTGGCTTCCCACTTGAGCCGTGCTGCCCTGAATGAATGCCAGTGTGAACAGGGTCTGGCAGATAAAAGATTAAGGCAGAAAAAAGAGACCCCTCTTTTTATATTTTCTACATTTCTAATCATTGTTTTTAACTGTTAATCTTACTTTGCCCTTAATTCTTAACCTCACTCTAATTGTAGGGCCCTAACCTAACCCTTAAAACTAATGCTTTCATACCCTGAAATGAAAAGCTGAACTCCAATTAATACAGTGATGTATTTAAAAAATATATATTACATGCCTAAATATAGGCAAATTTGGTCAGTGGATTTAGGCCTAGAGTTGGATCTACAAGACTGGTCCCAAACCTGGGAAACAACTAAATTCTGTTCTGGGGGTGGAAGACTGGCTATATAATCCTGATGAATTGGTGGTGGTAATCTTTTTTACATATGATGGACTTGTCCTATAGTACCACAGGTTGGGAGGAAATGCTTCAGTTGATCTCTGATGTTCTCTTAACTAATGGACTCCTCAATCCACCTCTTAGCTTGGCTTGCCCTCTCAAATCTGAAACCTCCAGGCTTATTGAAAAAAACAATTCAAATTACTACTGCATGTTTTAATTGCAGCTGAGCAGACAATTGCCAAGGCCTGGAAATCACCCTCTCCTTGGCTGAAACAAAGTCCTACATAAAAAGATAGAAGGTAAACTTACTGTATACAAAATGGATATATATGATCATCTATAGTTAATTTATTCTTATTTAAATTTGAAGTCCTATTCGTTTTCTATTTGTGCACTGATAATTTGCACCTACACCACTTGTATGGTTTATTGTTGGTTTACTTTGGAAGCGCATTACTTTCTTCACTCAATTTATTTATACTATATTTCTAGTTCTGCTTCTTTTCATTGATTTGCGCACCCTTTTTTTCCTACTACAAAATGGATATATACCTGTCCATCTGGCATCCCTGGACCTCCTTATATTTCCCCATGGAATTTGACCAATACCTCCTGGTCCTTTGAGAGGGAGTGTGTCCATTAGACACATTAATTCTGCTTCCACCCCCCTAGCCCCTTGCATTCCTTCTGTTTATGTTGATGCAATTCCAACTATTCCCCTTGGCCCCCTGCTTTTACCTACAAACTACCTTTGGATATCCTCATGAACCATCCTCAGATACTCCTTCATGACTGTATGTATTTTTCAATCTCTTCCTGCATTGTATACAACTTAGATTATCCATTTCTACCAAAGTTATTGTATGGTATCTAAATGATAGAATAATGTTGAAATGGTGACCATCCCAAACAAAGCATGCCACGCAAAGGATCACGGATCCATACTAAATATGCTAAGAAGTCTACACAGGGAATATAGTACAGAAATGCTTTAACAATAAGTCCACTTATTGCAGAACTTCCATCCCAAAAGGAGCTTCAAAGCTATAACAAGGTATGCTCCCTAAGACTCAATTCACACTAGCGCGACTTGTCAGGCGACTTGTCAGCCTGACAAGTCGCGGTCCATTGACTGCTACAGGACCTGTTCTAATAGGAGAGACACAAGTCGCTCCGACTTAGAAAAAGGGTCCTGTACTACTTCGGGGCGACCTCAGAGCGACCTGCATAGACTTCCATTATGTGAAGTCCATGCAAGTCGCTCCGAAGTCGTGGTGCATGGGATTGCACAAGTCGCCCCCGAAGTAGTACAGAGTCGTGCCGCCCCAGTGTGAACCGACTCTTAAAGTCACAAATAACTGCACCATAAAGGATACATAAAGGCAAGGAAAGAAGTGGCCAAACGACCCTCAATAATTTTTTAATACGTTTTTTTACCCACAACTGGGGAACCAACAAATTGCAATTAAGGGAAGCATATAAATAGAAGGAGAGAACTGAGTGGTGGTGGAGTAGACTGGCTCAGTTTCTGTCCAGTGACAGGCTAAAGGTAGGGAAGTGACCTAGATGTCATTCCTTACTGCAGGAAAAAATGCAGGTTACCAGCCCAGTTGTACTGATGAAGATGTGTATACGTTTTATTAAAATGCTTCCAGTTTTGCAGTCTTCGGAATTCACTAATATGATTTATGTGACCAATGGTATCGGTGACATTATCTCTGGGTGATCTTCTGGCTGAGCCTCTGATCCTCTCCTTGGCTAGAAACTAGATGACTAGGGGATAAGCAAATCTGCCAGGGGAAAATTTGTGTTGGGTTCAGCAATTCCTGTTTAAAACATTTCAACCTGAACCTAGCGGTGAATGATACTAAAGTCTTTGGGGGGGGGCAACCTTTTTTCTCTTTCTGTCCTTTTATAGGGCTACTAGGCCAGCTGTGAGGCTTTGAAGGTGACATGAAAAATACATACTTCTTCAAATAGGAGGCTTGGAGGGTGCTTTATGCTGTGTGGAGTTTTTACCAGCATGGTTTTAAGGGGCATTCTCTGTTGCAGTGTACAGTACTTTGGTTGCATAATTTTTTTTTTTGCTGGGAATTACAGACATTAGCAGCAGCACCCCCAATCTACTTTCAATTGCTTGATATAATTTTTTTTAAAAGGCTTTGGTAGCCACAAAAAATATATATATATATATTAAATAAACAATGAATAGTGCAACCCTAATAACTAAATAGACATAAATATAAAAGTAGAAAGTCCTAATGTTAAGAAGTGTGATCATGCACAAAAATGGTACAATGTGCTCCGTTTAGTGCATCCGACACCCGGTCACACAGTCTCCTCACCTCAACGATAGCCCCTGTTTCACCAGACGGGCTAATATGGCTAAAAACAGTTTCAAAATTCAGCATAGTCCTGATCCAGATGACACATATCATAAGCAGATCCCGCCCAGGGACGCAACACGTACGGAAAATATCTGCAATGTAGAACCCTTGAAAATGGCTACAACTGGATTCAGTAGATTTGTTTAATCACTCTGTGTTGTTTCATGGGCAACTGCAAACAGAGGGTGTAGGAAAGATTATGGCAATGCAAATCACTTTTTCAATTCTCTGTCTCTTCCATTCTGTCTGTCTGTCTGTTTATCTATCCATCTACTTTAACCCCCAATACCTCGCCAGTTCCCTTCAAACTGTCTCTTTCTGGAGAAGAAGAAGTTTTTGAGTGCTCCATTTCTGCCTTAGGCATAGCTCTCTTTTTGCACTCAGAAGAAGAACTGGCAGTGACAAAGTGATTAAGAAAGTGGAGCAATGGAGGGTAGAGGTAGGATGACATGCTGCAGTCATAGAGTAAAAGGAAGGTGTGGGACAATGGATCTCTTTTTAACAGTGTGCCTTTTTAGTCAGGCCTTAAATAGGATATAGGGAATGATTACACTTAGGATACTCTCCCTGGGGTGCCCAAAGGTTTTAACTTTAATAGGGACTAGGATTGCAAGTAGGAAAGCACAAAAGCAGGATGTATAAAGTCCAGTATCATTTTTTTCAGAATTGTGTATCATAAAAGTCATTTTGATGGTTTAAAGGGTCTCCATCCATCGGGGCTTAGTACTGTGTTAAACAAAGCAGGTACTGGATTGATTCAATTGGAGGGACTCTGATGGACGAATTGCATGATTGTTCCAGAGGCTGTTTAAGCAGCCAATTCAAGGCCTGTGCTTATTGGCATAAAAATGTGGCCCTATTGGCAAATTTGCCCAAATTAAAGGTACAGAGTCTAAGAAACCACCTGGTATTCAACTATACACCACTCAATAAGTGGACTTTGCTGAAAATGGTGCCCAGGTAGTAGCCCTGGGGGACACAAACACTGGCACTTTTTTTTACTTGGCCCTTAAGGTGAATGCAAAGGCAAAAAAGAAAAACATATTTAGTACATCCCTGTAATGCATCCCGACATGTTTCATTCTAATAAACAGGCTGCAAGTACAGATGAACTGCTGATGTTCCAGAAAAATAATATGCTACTACCCGTCTTCCACCTCCTCATCTCCATAACACCTCCTTGTGCATAGGCAGAGAGCTCAGGAAGTTATCAGTTCACAAGGCTTCGGACAAAATCAACAGGTATTTTGACCACACTATCAGTGGACATTCAATAGAAAGCACATGAGTAATGCAAAAGGAGGTGCTGTGCTTCAAGCGTCAAAGCATGATCCAATTTGTTAAAGCAGGGGAAAAAAATTCCTTCCTGATCCCCCGTGAGACATTTGGATATTCCCTGGATCAACTTTACCTATATATGTTAGTACCCAGTTATATTATGTACACCTAGGAAACAATCCAGGCCTTTTTTAAAGCAATCTACTGAGCTGGCCAGAAACTCTTTGGAGGAAGTCTATTCCACATTTTCACAGCTCTTACTGTGAAGAAACCTTTCCATATTTGGAGTTAAAATCTCTTTTCCTCTAGACAAAAAGAGTGCCCCCCTGTCCTCTGTGATGGCCTTAAAGTGAATAACTCAACACCAAGTTCACTAAATGGACCCTTTATGTATTTGTAAATGTTGATCATATCCCCCTTAATCTCCTCTTTTTAAGAGAGAATAATTTCAGTTCCTCTAATCTATCCTCATACCTGAGCTCCTCCATGCCTCTTATCAGTTTGGTTGCCTTTCTCTGCACTTTCTCCCTGATGTCCTTTTTGAGAACTGATGCTCAAAACTGAAGTGCATATTCCAGATGAGGTCTTACCGCGTTTCCCTGAAAATAAGACCTACCCTGAAAATAAGACCTACTGTGATTTTCGGGGAGGGCTGCAATTTAAGCCCTTCCCCAAAAATAAGCCCTAGTTTTAAGTGTTTGTAAAATCCTAGAATCCACTCTATTACTGTTTTATGTAATGTCCAATGTGTGTGTTTCTGTATTTTAATTGTGTCAAATACCTTCAGTACAGCGCCGATCGGCACTCAGCTGATCTCCCGCTGCTCTCCTCCTCTTCTTCCAGCTGTAAGCAGGGGATCTTAGTCCCTCCCCTCTGTAGTGCTCAGAGCATGGAAGAGAGCTCCGGTGGGTCACGGAAGCGCCGAGCAGCGCTGTAATGAAGGTATTTGGAACAATTATAATACAAGAACACACACATTGGACATGATATAACACTAAGAGAAGAGAGCTCTGGCAGGTCACGGAAGTGCCGAGCGGTGCTGTAACCAAGGTATTTGGCACAATTATAATACAGAAACACACACATTGGACATGATATAATACTAAGAGAAAAGAGCTCTGGTGGGTCACAAAAGTGCCGAGTGGTGCTGTAACCAAGGTATTTGGCACAATTATAATACAGTAACACACACATTGGACATGGTATAATACTAAGAGAAGAGAGCTCTGGCGGGTCACGGAAGTGCCGAGCGGTGCTGTAACCAAGGTATTTGGCACAATTATAATACAGGAACACATACATTGGACATGCTAAGAGAAGGGAGCTCTGGTGGGTCACGGAAGCGCCGAACGGTGCTGTAACTAAGGTATTTGGCACAATTATAATACAAGAACACACACATTAGACATGATATTATACTAATAATAGAGTGGATTCTAGGATTTTACAAACATTTTTACTCGATTCACACTGGGGATTCCTGACAGGCAGGGAAGTAGAGGGGGAGAGAAGACAGCACATTACATGTTAAGACCAACCCCGGAAATAAGCCCTACTGTGATTTTTTTGACAAAATTAAAAAAGACCCTGTCTTATTTTCGGGGAAACACGGTACTAATGATATGTACAGGAGCAAAATGATATATCTCTCTGGAGTACATGCCTCTCTTAATACAAGAAAGGACTTTGCTTGCTTTGGAACCCACAGCTTGGCATTGCATGCTATTATTAAGCTTATGATCTACCAGAACACCCAGATCCTTCTCCACTATGGATTCCCCCACTTCTACACCGCCTAGTATGTATAATGTGTGCATATTCTTAGCCCCCTAGTGCATAACTTTACATTTATCATCATTAAACCTCCTTTGCCACATAGTTCCTTTTCCAACTCTACGGGAAATCATAAAACAAAAAAGTTTTTGACTGGACTTGCACTTTAAATACTAAATATACTTGTAAAATCTTAAGATAAAATCATTTCAAATTTTCCTTCCTGAAGATGTATCTCAGTAATCACAGCAGTGCCTAAAGCAGCACAGATTATGTTGAAGAACAGCGTTCAATATAATGTCCAGCATTTAAGACAAGACATTTTTATAGATCAATATCCTTGTCAATACTACTTACAGAAGGCTAATTTATATGCGCACAAGTCTAATTTAAAAGGGCAGCACATATCAAAAATAAACCAATCAAATATACCCCAGCAATTCATTGCGAGAATGGGTTAACACTATTATAGCTGATCTCTGCCAAACAGGATTTTACATTTAAGCGATTGCAGCAACTGCTTAACAAATCTTCAGAGTGCAATTAAGAAGCAGTTCATTGCTCGCTGTGGAATGCTTACTTCACAGATTTCCTTTTTATTTCTTTTTTTTTTTTCTTGAATATTATCCAGCTTTCTTCATTTGGATGATACCCAGACAGGCTCTTAGCAAGGTGCATTAAGATAAATGAACGAGGAACTGTTCACCTAATCAACATTACCCCACCACCTAATCAAGACTTGTTTCTTAATTCCAAATACATCCAGCTTTACTTCCTCTTGCATTCATTCTTGACACCGAATGTGACGGTACCAATTATACGTTTATTTGCAAGAGTAAAATTAGAAATATAGAACGACTTCAGACTGGGTCTCTAAAATGCTTCTGCTTTTTTTTTTAATCCTTTTGAGGTTTTGGAAACTTCTTGTAATAAAGTTGTTCATTAGCATAATGTGTGAAATGTTTGCTTGGAAAATCTCTGTAAATTTTCTCTTTTTCGTACCAAGCTCATAGCTCATAGCATCACAGAGGTCAATTAGAGGGGTATTAATACAAAATAAATCATTATTACTGGAATTAGTGATGCTTTGAGATGCTGACATCATCATTTTAGGGGAAGCTGTTAGACTTTTCTTGACAAATAGAATATCCATCAGTCAGTGCTGCTCGTCAGACATTGACTGGTGGATAAGGGCTGTGATTAATCAGTGGATAATTCTAATGGTCTTTGTCGGCACAGTTAGGCTAGCCATGCAAGGCCAGAATGAGAGAAAATCAATTTATTTTCCTATCCATGCTAAAGAGCATAGATAGAACAATCTCCATTGTATTCAAGTAGCCACATCACCAACGGCTGCCTAAATATAAGAGCAGTGACTTCATATAATAGGATGCAGTCTATCCATGACTCCACTTTTATTTCTTTTTCTACAATCCAAACAAGTTTCCATCCAACCCCCACAACCCCCCCACACCCCCCCCCCCCCCCCCACGATGAACGTAGGAATTTATTACAAGTTAGACACTTTTATGATTCACAATTCCAAATCACTAATATTGGTTCCCTTACATTTTTTGGAAAACGTATGTCTCAAAAATCCTAGGGGATGGGGACTTATCTCAGAGATTTATGGCTATCTTATAAAAGCAAACTCTAACGAAAAGCTTCCCTACATTGTGAAATGGAGGATCGAAAATAACTCTACATATTCCATAGAAGATTGGATGGAAAATATCACCAATCTTCATAAATGTACTAGATCCCTTTCGTTTAGAGACACTGCGGTTAAACTCTTCACCGGATGGTATTACACTCCAACTAAATTACATGCCATGTACCCAACGGCTCCCTTAACTTGCTTTAGGAGTTGCACGGTTCCAGACTCCTTCTCACATATTTTGGAATTGTAAAAAAGTCTCATATATCTGGAACCATATAAGAGGACAGAAAAAAGTGGGGCTTTACGGGCCAATGAGAGGAGAAGGATCACACCAAAACCAATATATATATATATATATATAAAACAATTTACATTTTATTTAGTTAACAAGTAAAAAACATGGGCAATCAAGCGCATGTTGGCAAGGACAAAATACACATAAAAAACAGCTAATAGGAGTCATTAACCACTTTGCCACTGCTCACTAAAGCTCTACTGCGGCAAAGTGGTTCGTTATCGTCTGGCGACGTAGACCTACGTCGCCAGACACGCCCCTTTCTCGGCAGTCACAGCGGGAGTCGGGCCAGGGGAGGAGCAGCGGCGATCACCGCTGCTCTTCCCCGATCGTCAGGGAATCGAGTCTGGAGATCCGCCTGCTTGTGTAAACAAAGTGGGCGGATCTCCTAAGTGACAGGCAGGGTCAGATTGCAGGGTTCAGCATAGCTGAACCTGCGATCTGTCCCTGTGTCACTCAGTCACCTCCCCCCACACATGTCAGTAAGCACCAGGCATACATTAACCCCTCCCTCTCCAATAAAATTAACCCCTTCCCTGCCAGTGTCATGTTTACAGTAACAGTGCATATGTATAGCACTGATTACTGTAGTAATGTCACTGGTACCCCCAAAAGTGTCAAAAATGTCAGTCAAGGGTCCGATCTGTCCGCCACAATGTCGCAGTCCCGCAAAAAAAATCGCAGATCACCGCCATTACTCGTTAAAAAAAAAACACCAAAAATGACAGAAATCTTTCCCTTGGTTAGTAAACGCAATAACTTTTGCGCAAACCAATCAAAATACGCTTATTGTGATTTTTTTACCAAACATAGGTAGCAGAAAACAAATTAACCAAAAATTTAAAAAAAAATTAGATTTTTACATTTTTTTGGGGGGGGAATTTCATATAAAAAAATGTGAAAAATATTGTTATTTTTTCAAAATTTACGCTCTTTTTTTGTTTATAGCGCAAAAAGTAAAAATCGCACAGGTGATCAAATACCACCAAAAGAAAGCTCTGTTTGTGGGAAAAAAAGGACGTAAATTTCGTTTAGGTATGGCGTTGCATGACCGCGTAATTGTCAGTTAAATTCGCACAGCGCCGAATCGCAAAAAGTGGCCCAGACGTAAGACAGCAAAATCCTCCGGTGGTAAAGTGGTTAAGGTAGAAATGCATCCCAATAGGGAGAAACCAGAGCCTGTGTAGGATGATGAGTAGGTCTCAGATGGAACACGGTCAATGTAGGTCCCCAGCAAGCCGGATGAGAGGTTCCTTGATCCATTTATTAATGTTTTTACCTAAGAGTCATGCATTTTTACAATTCATTTTATGCAAAAAATGTTTGAATCATGAGTAAAAGTTGTGTAAATCTTGAGTGAAAATGTTAATTAAATAATACTCTTTTTAGAGGTCTACACATCAGACCAAAATATGGAACAACTGAGGAGGACTGAAGGAGAGAGGGATTTGATTCCAAAAGAGGGGCAGTCCTTCTCCTGAACTTTAAATATATTTTACTGACTATTTAAATCCTCTAGTCCTCAGGCACCACTGATTTACAAAGTAGCTGCAGTACAAGGAAACATTTTGGTATTTTCTTTATTGCCCACGAAAAGAGGGACAGTCCCTCAAAAATGCTGTAATAAACTGCAATTGTATTTTACTGATTACTTCTTCGTGCCTACCCCATTGGAACAGCAACAATCTAGGCATGTTTAATTTTTTCACCTCTCTGTAAACCCAGCTAATATGCAGTCCAGGTAGATTCCACCTACCATTAAGGTTTACAAATATGCGCATGTATATGCTGCTACGAACATGTTCACAAGAGTTGCGGCAGTAAGGCCTCTTGCACACGATACTCCTGTTTGAGCATCTCCTTTTGGCCTCTTGCACACAATACTCCTGTTTGAGCATCTACTTTTTTCCAGACCTTTTTTCTTGTATGTATTTGCGAGTATTTGAGAGTATTCACGTGTATTCGCGTGTATTCGCGTGTATTCACGTGTATTCGCGAGTATTGAGGCTTAAATTACTGACCAAAAAGGCCTCTTGCACACGATACTCCTGTTTGAGCATCTCCTTTTGGCCTCTTGCACAAAATACTCCTGTTTGAGCATCTACTTTTTTCCAGACCTTTTTTCTTGTATGTATTTGCGAGTATTTGAGAGTATTCGCGTGTATTCGCGAGTATTGAGGCTTAAATTACTGACCAAAAATGCAGATTTTTCTATTTTGTTCTTACTGAAGAATACACAGCGCTTGTTTACGCGCCTGTGTGCATAGGCACATTACAATTAATGGGCTGTATTTTAGCTCAAAAAGCTGTACTGAGCATTTTTAAGCCGCAAGATGCCCAAACAGGAGTATCGTGTGCAAGAGGCCTGTATTCGCGTGTATTCCCGTGTATTCGCGTGTATTCGCGAGTATTGAGGCTTAAATTACTGACCAAAAATGCAGATTTTTCTATTTTGTTCTTACTGAAGAAGGCCTCTTGCACACTGCAGCTTAAAAATGCTCAGTACAGCATTTTTTTTTTCTGTGCTAAAATAGAGCCCATTAATTGTAATGTGCCTATGCACACAGCCGCGTAATTGAGCGCCGCTTATTCTTCAGTAAGAACAAAATAGAAAAATCTGCATTTTTGGTCAGTAATTTCCGCCTGATGCGCGCAAAAACGCGCAAATACGCGCAAATGCGCGCGAATGCGCACAAATGACCCTGAAATGTCAATTGAATATCCAGAACGCTAGAATAAATTTATGCGCAATTGGGCGAATTTGCGCGAGCGCGTAAGCGCGAAAATGCGCGCATTACAATTACGCCAGAAAACGTAGATGCTCTAACAGGAGTATCGTGTGTAAGGTGCCGAATACACAGCGCTTGTTTACGCGCCTGTGTGCATAGGCACATTACAATTAATGGGCTGTATTTTAGCTCAAAAAGCTGTACTGAGCATTTTTAAGCCGCAAGATACCCAAACAGGAGTATCGTGTGCAAGAGGCCTAAACAGTTTTTAGCATTTTGGCCAATGTTTTTGTTTTTATTTTTTTTCAATGTGATAGTCTAATTACAAGTTTTTATTAGGGCAGCCTTTGGCACAGAAGAACCACAAAGTGCCCTAAAGGCTTGGACTCCTTCTGCAAGACTAATGCCCCCTAGACTACATCTCTCACCACCATACTTTAAACTGAATGATTTTCTGGTGCTAGCTAAAAATTATAGTAACATACTGTAAATTAATGACAGGACTCATAGTATATAGGCATGTAATTAATGCAAATGTAATTTTCAAGTTAAATAGGCAAGAAGGAAGCAGGACTATGTCTGAGTAAATGCCATGCTGGTCAAACAGCAATTTTTTTTCATAATTTACATGTTCTAAAGTATATGCAAGGTAGTCATTCCTGATACTCAATTATAAGAAAGTCTCACTGCTGCACAAAATTGGGAAGAGACATGTTTCCTAAGCTCTGTCTCACATCTCAGTGCTGTGCTTACTCTTTGACAAGCAAAATGCAGCAGATATGGTATTGCTCTAGATAGCCAATAAACTGTGCTAACTTACTGTAGGTGCTCAGGCCATGGGTGCTTTGACATCTTGACTATGACCCACTCTCTGCCAGGCCTGCTTTCAATGAACCCTTTGGGGTGCATACAGCCTCTAGTCCTCAAACCTCCACTGATTTTCCAGGTAACTGCACTATAGTAAAACATATACACTATATTACCAAAAGTATTGGGACGCCTGCCTTTACACCCACATGAACTTTAATGGCATCTCAGTCTTAGTCCATAGGGTTCAATATTGAGTTGGCCCACTCTTTACAGCTATAACAGCTTCAACTCTTCTGGGAAGGCTGTACACAAGGTTTAGGAGTGTGTCTATGGGAATGTTTGACTATTCTTCAAGAAGCACATTTGTGAGGTCAGGCACTGATGTTGGACAAGAAGGCCTGGCTCACAGTCTCCACTCTAATTTATCCCAAAGGTGTTCTATCGGGTTGGGGTCTGGACTCTGTGCAGGTCAGTCAAGTTCCCCTACTCCATCTCGCTCATCCATATCTTTATGCACCTTGCTTTGTGCACTGATCCAAATCATTTGGTGGAGGAGGGATTATGGTGTGGGGTTGTTTTTCATGGGTTGAGTTTGGCCCCTTAGTTCCAGTGAAGGAAACTCTTAAGGTGTCAGCATATCAAGATATTTTGGACAATTTCATGCTCCCAACTTTGTGGAAACACTGGGAGACATAACTTAATCTAACACAAGGGATTCCCCGAATAAAAAAATAATATTTTAGCAGTATTTAGTATTATAGCAGCAGAAGGGGAGGGGCAGGGAGCGGATCGGTACTGAGACTAGCTGACAGGCAGGGAGGGAAGGAGAAAGGACAGAGGAGAGACAGTGGGATGACAGAGACACCTAAACTGACCACGGTATCATGGATCAGCAGCCATGATAAACGTGGTCAGTTTACAAAAAGGAGGGAAGAAACAAGGCAGGATCAACCAGGTATTTAAGATTTTAGAAAGGGACACATTACACAGCACAAGCACTGTGCTGTTTTTCATGCTTGGGGTCCATATAGTGAACTTGGTGTTGAGTTATTCACTTTAGGGTCAACACAGAGGACAAGGGAGCACTCTTTACGTCTAGAGGAAAAGAGATTTAGTCTCCAAATACGGAAAGGTTTCGTCACTGTAAGAGCTGTGAAAATGTGGAATAGACTCCCTCCAGAGGTTGTTCTGACCTAGATTGCTTTAAAAAAGGCCTGGATTCTTTCCTAGGTGTACATAATATAACTGGGTACTAATATTTATAGGTAAAGTTGATCCAGAAAATATCTGATTGTCTCTGGGTGGATCAGGAAGGATTTTTTTCCCCTGCTGTAGCAAATTGGATCATGCTTTGCTTGGGTTTTTTTGCCTTCCTCTGGATCAACTGTGGGTATAGGTTTGTGCATATGGGATTGTATGGTTCGGTTTTCTTTACTATTTTTTGTTTTTTTATTGGTTGAGCCAGATGGGGTTTTGCCTTTTTTTCAACCTGACTAACTATGTAACTATGTTACCATGTAACTATGCTTTAAAGGAACGGGATCATTTTTTTTTAGGTTTACAACCGCTTCAACATATGACACAAGGTCCAAAGTGGGGAAACTTGATTTTAATTTACAAAGGAAAACCCATGTGCATGAGCAGTTGTAAAATGCAAGGGGGAAAAAGTGTAAATCATGGTTATAAACATGGCATACAAATCTTTGCTAGACATAATAAAATAATCACACAGTCAAGTATACTGTTAAAAACAAAAACAACCTTATTCTCATATTTTTAGCTTCTGTGTTTGAACTGAATTTTTACGTAATTTAAAAGTAAAAAAACGTTTGCTGGTAATGTTCACACACATCAAACATGGTTAAGTGTCTCCCAAACCATTTTAGTACTATGTTTAGAAGCATGTGTGCGTAAGAGACTTATTGAAAGTCTTCTGTTGTGGCCTTGTAAAGTTCAGCAAAGCCTTGGAGGCATTCATATCATACAGCAGCTAGGTTTACAGTAATCAGAGAGAATGGCGTGTTTGAGAAAATACCTTGCAAAGTTTGTGTAGTGCAGTCCAACAACTTATATTTTGTTTGTTGAAGTACATATGCTCAATGTTGCCTTATTGACTGATTACTGATACAATATATGGAAAGTTCCCTTTGACATTGGTGACTCCATGACAGTGACCTCCACAATTTTTAGAGGTATAAAATAGTATTTCTACAGATACACTATATTATTAAAAGTATTGGGACGCCTGCCTTTACACGCACATGAACTTTAATTGCATTCCAGTGTAGATCCGTAGAATTCAATATTCAGTTGGCCCACCCTTTGCAGCTATAACAGCTTCAACTCTTCTGGGAAGGCTGTACACAAGGTTTAGGAGTGTGTCTATGGGAATGTTTGACCATTCTTCCAGAAGCGAATTGGTGAGGTCAGGCACTGATGTTGAATGAGAAGGCCTGGCTCGCAGTCTTGGCTCTAATTCATCCCAAAGATGTTCTATCGGTTTGAGGTCAGGACTCTGTGCAGGCCAGTCAAGTTCCCCCATCCCAAAGTCACTCATCCATGTCTTTATGGAGCTTGCTTTGTGCACTGGTCCAAATCATTTGGTGGAGGGGGTATTATGGTGTGGGGGTGTTTTTCAGGGGTTGGGGTTGGCCCCCTAGTTCCAATGAAGGGAACTCTTTAGGCGCCAGTATTATGACGTATGAGAAGGCCTGGCTCTCAGTCTTGACTCAAATTCATCCCAAAGGTCTTCTATTGGGTTGAGGTTAGGACTTTATGGACCTTGCTTTGTACACTGGTGCACAGTCATGTTGGAATAGGAAGGGGCCATACCCAAACGGTTCCCACAAAGTTGGGAGCATGAAATTGTCCAAAATGTCTTGGAATACTGATGCCTAAAGAGTTCCCTTCTCTGTAACTAAGGGGCAAAGCCCAACCCCTGAAAAACAACCCCACACCATAATCCCCCCTCCACCAAATGATTTGGAACAGTGGAAAGCAAGGTCCATAAAGACATGGATGAGCAAGTTTTGGGTGGAGGAACTTGACTGGCCTGCACAGAGTCCTGACCTCAACCAGGTAGAACACCTTTGGAATAAATGAGTGTGAGACAGGAGCCAGGCCTTCTCTTCCAACATCAATACCTGACCTCACAAATGCACTTCTGGAAGAATGGTCAAACATTCCCATAGACACACTTCTAAATCTTGTGGACAGCCTTCCCAGAAGAGTTGAAGCTGTTATAGCTGCAAAAGGTAGGCCAACTCAATATTGAACCCTCTTTACTAGGACTGGGATGCCATTAAAGTTTATGTGTGTGTAAAGGCAGGCATCCCAATACTTTAGGTAATATAGTGTATCTGTAGAAATCTTATTTTATACCTCTAAGAATTGTGGGGTCATTTTAATGGAGCCACCAATGTGACAATATAGTGTATATACTGCAGTCAGTATACTAACAACAGGTGTAGCTATTCCCAGATACATGTAGTTTAATAGACTTCTGAAATGGGAATCTCATTAACAACAGATTTCTAAATATATCCTTCTTTGAACAAAACTGACTCCTATAACCAGCAGCTTAGATACCCCTATAATTATGTTCTCAGCAAGAAATCCAACTGTAGGGATGATTTAGTAAAGAAGCATATTTTTAACTTAGATCACCGAAGCTGTATTCACTTCAATCATGGGCGAAGGGAAATTCCTGTTTTCTAAACTGTTCAGGTGTTCAAAATGAGCATAGGTTCTCTTCTAAAAAATAATTCCTTGAATGCCCCACATCACAATAATAAAGTCTAAGAAAAAACACACCAACATAAAAGCCCAATGCAGATATAAAAATTGTCATTGCGTTACATGTTCCTTAGAACAGCAGTGAGTAGAATTTTATGCAGAACTAGTATTAGTACCTAAATCTGTCTTGATATTATTTTCTTCAATTCCCTGAAAAATAGGATTCACGCTGAAAGAGGTAGGGGCATATTTTGGGGCCAAGTTTAATATTGCTATCTGTGAACATGCTTACATTAGGTGAGAGCAGAGGGATAACCTCACTAGCTCACAGCTGCTCCTTCATTGAAAATGGGGTGGGGACAATCTGACGTTACGCCATGGCATGCACTACACAAAGATTGCAGTAAAACATGTTCTTTGGTAGATAGATACCCCTGATGTGAGGATTTTATGCTGTTTACAGTCTGGTGTACTCATAGCACCAGTTAAATGTGAGTGTTTTTGTTTTTTTTAACCATAAAAGTATTTAAATAAATCCAGTTAATTTTTAAAAGAATAAGCACTATGTCTGGCTTTTTCTTTTTATAATGTGGATGAGTGGAGATTACTTCAAGAGAGGAGGACCTAAACCAAGAGGAACCCATAAAGGAGAGGAGGACCTAGACCCAGAGGTACCCATAAAGGAGAGGAGGACCTAGGCCCAGAGGTACCCATAAAGGAGAGGAGGACCTAGACCCAGAGGTACCCATAAAGGAGAGGAGGACCTAGACCCAGAGGTACCCACAAAGGAGAGGAGGACCTAGGCCCAGAGGTACCCATAAAGGAGAGCAGGACCTAGACCCAGAGGTACCCATAAAGGAGAGGAGGACCTAGACCCAGAGGTACCCATAAAGGAGAGGAGGACCTAGGCCCAGAGGTACCCATAAAGGAGAGCAGGACCTAGACCCAGAGGTACCCATAAAGGAGAGGAGGACCTAGACCCAGAGGTACCCATAAAGGAGAGGAGGACCTAGACCCAGAGGTACCCACAAAGGAGAGGAGGACCTAGGCCCAGAGGTACCCATAAAGGAGGGAGGACCTAGACCCAGAGGTACCCATAAAGGAGAGGAGGACCTAGACCCAGAGGTACCCATAAAGGAGAGGAGGACCTAGACCCAGAGGTACCCATAAAGGAGAGGAGGACCTAGACCTAGAGATACCCATAAAGTAGAGGAGGACCTAGACCCAGAGGTAACCATAAAGGAGAGGAGGACCTAGACCCAGACGTACCCATAAAGGAGAGGAGGACCTAGACCTAGAGGTACCCATAAAAGAGAGGAGGACCTAGACCTAGAGGTACCCATAAAGGAGAGGAACACCATTACAGATCCCCCGAGTGGGAAAGAGCGCATATAGGCCATTCTTTGGTCTTATCCCCAAGTGAGAGCACATTTGGTGAAAGGATTATCACCATCATAATAACCACAGTTTATCCGTGCTGCCTCTATAGAGGATAATGGAAATAGCAGCCAACAATAATTTGTTGATTACAAATGCAAAAATTTAAAAGTCCAGATATGCAACGCTAATCAAATGTATAAAACTGAATCCAAATCACATTAGAAGTCCAAATAATGTATATGGTATAGGACAGATGAAAGCCCCACACCAGCTTCAGTGCAATAGAAAATGCATGCAACACCACCGTGTTTCCAGCCAGTCTCCGTACCAGAGAGGTTGGACCCTCAAATTATAGAGTGGTCATGTAAGCATGTAACATAGGAGTGTCCCAGCAATGAATATCCGGTAGAACAGATCCAATAACAATCAAAGAGCTGTACTTGTAGATTCAAAGGAGCAGCTACACGATCGTACATAAACTACCCAATCACATAGGGCTCACCAGGATAATAAATAAAAAAACTCTCATAGTGAAGTACTGTCAGGATGGCAGGTGGAGCCTGACTAATAGAGAGAACTCTCACCTGATGAAAGGCCGCGGTAGCAGAGCTGGATTCCTGATGGACACTAAGGCAAGTACTATGATAAGGACGCAGGTTCACCTGAGGTGCGGAGTCTAAGTGTTAGCTGGTTTTCATCAGAGCCCCAAATGGTGGGGATGGACTACGTTGCAAGCTAACACCAGGTCGCGGTCCCTAGGATCACCCAGCCAGGCAGAGTGCAGGTTCCGGTCCAGTAGCGGAGAAGCAGATAAGGGATAACCAAGAGAGTAGTCAAACGAGCCAAAGGTCAGGGCGGGCAGCAAGTAGCAGGGTCAAGAGGAAGCCGGGTCAAATAATCAGGAACAACTGGCACACAGGATCACAAGAGCTGAAGATAACACAGCAATTACCTGGAGTGACTGCTGTGTTTAAATAGGCCGTTTGGCGCCAATTTGGTAGCCTCAACTATTCTAAGGTAGCCTCAAACTATTCCAAGGTAGCTTCAAACTATTCTAAGGTAGCCTCAAACTATTCCAAGGTAGCCTCTAACTTTTCCAAGGTAGTCTCTAGCTATTCAAGGCGCCTCTTTGTACGCACATGCGCAAAGGCGTTCGCCAATTTGCAGCGCCAGTGCACCTGCGCATAGCAGTGGCTCTCTGACATTGCCCCCTCCTTATGGGCAACCTCCGGGTGCCCAAAAGATTCCTTTTCTGAGGATGGCTGCGGAAAAAAGCCTGAATTAATTCCTGGGCATGGACATCCTGTTCGGGCTCCCAGGAATTCTCCTCTGGGCCATAGCCCTTCCATTTAACCAGGAATTGTATTTGGTTCCTCCTCCTTCTGCAGTCCAAGATAGCTTCCACCTTGAATTCCTTATCACCGTCAATCACCACAGGGTCAGGAGCCCTAGAATCCCTACCCGGAAAGGGGTCAGTTAAGGCAGGCTTCAACAGCGAAGTGTGAAATACAGGGTGGATTTTAAGTGACTCAGGCAAGATCAGTTCATAGGGTACCTCGTTAAGTTTTCTCTTTACTGGAAATGGCCCTATAAATTTTCGAGGGGCAGGCCAAGCGGAGGTTATTTGTTTATAGCCAAACCTTGTCCCCTCGTTGGAGGATCAGTTCACCTTTCCTCTTTTTGTCAAAGATCACCTTGTTAGCTGCCTGGGCCTTGACTATCGCTTCCTGTAGCAATTTGCTGTTGAGATTGAGGAATTCAGTGACCCTCCAAGCTGCAGGGACCGTGGACTCCTAGACAACACAAGGGAAAAAAGTTTTTGGCGTTGTTATAGGCAAATTTCGCTAAAGGTAATAATGACACCCAGTTATCCTGGACAAACGTGGTAAAGCACAGAATATACTGTTCGGGAGTTTGATTTGTCCTCTCTGTTTGTCCATTCGTCTGAGGGTGGTATGCTGATGACATGGATTGCTTGATCTTTAGGGTTTCACACAGGGATCTCCAGAACCGGGAGGTGAATTGGACCCCTCTATCGGAAACTATGTCCGCTGGGATCCCGTGAAGCCTGATTATCTCCTTGACAAATACTTGTGCAGTCTCTGAGGCGGAGGGGGTGTTCTTTAGTGGCAGAAAGTGAGCCATCTTTGATAGGCGGTCAACCACTACAAAAATGACAGAGCAGCCTTCAGATGGAGGGAGTTCAACAATAAAATCCATGGAAATCATTTTCCATGGCCTATCTGGGACTGGCAGTGGTCTGAGTAGCCCCCAGGCCTTGCTTCTAACCATCTTGCTCCGGGTACAGGTGGGGCATGCTCCTACATACTGTTTACAGTCCCTTTCTAAATCAGGCCACCGGAACATGCGTTGTATCAGGTCCAGAGTCTTGTGAATCCCGAAGTGACCCGCCAAAGGGTGGTCATGGCACAGGCCCAGTATCATCACTCGAGTGCTTTCAGGGACAAAAATTTTGTTACCCCGCCATAATAGTCCATCTCGGAAAGATAATGTAATTCCAGGGAGGCAGGGGACATCCCTTGAGGCTTGTTGCCTAAGGGACAGCAGGTCAGGTTAAAGCAGCAGAAAGTGGTTTTGGTATAGGATGGTGTCTGGCACTGAAGTCTCCTTAGGGTCGTCAAACATCCGGGAGAGTGCATCAGGCTTAACGTTATTTGATCCAGACCGGTATGTAAATAAGAAAGAAAATCGGTAGAAAAATAATGCCCAACGAGCTTGGCGTGGCTTCAGGCGCTTGGCTGTCCTTAAATATTCAAGGTTTTTATAATCTGTATAGATCAGGATAGGGTGTGCTGCCCCTTCTAATAGATATCGCCGTTCCTCCAGGGCGGCCTTGATGGCCAAGAGCTCCCGATCACCCACATCGTAATTTTTCTCTGCTGGTGAAAGTTTGCGGGAGAAAAAAGCCACAGGGTGGACTAAATCTTTAAGACCCTGACCTTTGGGAAATGACCACACCTACAGCCGTTTCTGAGGCATCCACTTCAAGTAGATAGGGCAAAGTGGGATCAGGGAGGCTCAGGATTGGTGCGGTGGTAAATAGTCCCTTTAAAGTACTGAAAGCGGCCTGTGCTTCAGAGGTCCAACAGAAACTATTGTTCTGCCTGGTTAACTGCGGAATAGGAGCAATGATGGTGGAGAATCCTTTAATAAACCTCCTATAGAAATTGGCAAAATCCACAAAACGTTGTACCCCCTTTTTGTCTGAGGGTGCTGGCCAGTCCAGGATGGCAGAGACCTTTTGTGGGTCCATCTTGATGCCTGTGGAAGAAATTACTAGTCCCAAAAACTGAATACTCTGTTGTTCAAACTCACATTTTATTGGTTTGGCGTACAGCCTATGTTGCCGAAGACGGTAGAGGACCTTCTTGACGTGTTCCCGGTGTAGTCCAGGGAAGCGGAAAAGACTAGGATGTCGTCCAGGTAAACAATTGCAAAGACATCTAGATAATCTCTGAAAATGTTGTTGAAAAAATGTTGAAAAGTAGCCGGGGCATTACAAAGGCCGAAAGGCATCACCAGATATTCGTAATGGCCAAACCTGGTACGGAAGGCCGTTTTCCACTCGTCCCTTGAACTAACTAGGTAGCCTTGAACTATTCCAAAGTAGCCTCAAACTATTCTAAGGTAGCCTCAAACTATTCCAAGGTAGCCTCTAGTTATTCAAGGCGCCTCTTTGTACGTGTATGCGCATAGGCGTTCGCCGGTTTGCTGCGCCAGTGCGCCTGTGCATAGCAGTGGCTCCCTGACAAGTATGTAAGGAATAGTGCAAAAGACTTTATTAAAATGTACTTACAAACATCAAAGTAAAAATGAGTATCCAAACAATTTAATCAAAATGGCCAAGGCTAGTAGCGTGCTTGCATCATACGCCAGGTACCGGCTAACGCGTTTCGTCATTTGCAGACATCATCAGAGGCTCTTTGCATTATTCCTTATGTTTTTCACTATGGGAATTTTTTTATTTTTTTATTATCCTGATGAGCCTTATGTAATTGGGACGTTTATGTATGATAATCACCATTGCATGCTGTATGTTGGAGCACATAGAGGTGGACACTATTTATGCAGAAACACGTTTGGACATACTGTATCAACTATTCTTCTGTTACTTCTGAAAGCGGAGGTGTATATAATTGCATATACACCAAAGGACATTTTAAGGGCTATATAATCACTGTTTATATCATGTTTTTTAGTTAATAATTATTTGAGATATAACTTATATTGAATTATAGTAAGGTAGCTTTAATAAGAACGGTAACACTGATTTTTGATAACTAAGGAGCACGGCACCATTTCTGTTTATATTGAATAGTCACAGGCTGAGCTGGGTCCTGGACTTGTACTTGCTTAAATGCAAGTAAAGTCTGCACAAGGGTTCCAGGAATTGGCTTTGGTGTCTGCCAGGGGTGCCTTGGTTTACAAAATTGGAAAAAACATAATCAGCCATTTATTAAAACAGGTCATTTATAATCTGTATTTCCCACTGGAATTCCTATAGAGCCCCTTTAGTTAGTTTTGTTTTTCAAATAGGCGACCAGATTCATGAGTCATACACTCAGCTTATACTTAGAACATTGCAACATTTTCCGATGCATACTAAGGGGTGTGAATATGATCACACTGATTCCTGCCCACATCAGCTTGCTGGTTCAGTCAGTGGGTGAGTGTTGGTAAAGAAAGTGGTGAGTACCAAGAAGTTAGAAATATCTCAATCAGCTTTTGATCACAAAATCAATCAACAGACAAAATTAATTATCGCTAATGTTTTTAAAAGTTTTTCTTCTGTCCAAGTGTTTAACAGTGTCCACAAAATTGCAGGTGTATGTATACCTCCAAACTGTCCCGGATTTCGAGGGACTGTCCCTCATTCAGAAAAAAGTCCCTCTGTCACTGTTCCTTCCTCATTTTGGTCTATAAAATGAACTTTTTATCTATCAAAAAGTGTTTCCTAGTGCTTAATCCAACTTCTAAATTGCTACATTTGTAAATTCCAAAAGCCAATATAAAGGAATAGTAGTGGTAAAAAAGAAAAAAAGCACTTGTGGGTTTAACCAATATTTATTTATTTTTTTTGCACAATTCTCCTTTAACCACTTCTGGACCGCCCATCGTTTTTATTACGTCGCTACTTTGAAGTTAAATATCGGAGTTATGGCAGCAGATAGCCACCATAACCATGGCAAATGTTCAAAGGGCAGGCAGTCCGCTTTCACATAAAAGTGGTTCCAGCAGTTGATTCGCCATGAGATCTCTTTTATGGGCAGTGGAAACTATCCGATCCTGTGTACAGTTGGGCAGTTGAATGATGGCAAGATGGCCCCCTTTGAGGACTGGAGCGACGTCAAACGTCACTTCCGCCCTCCGGCCCTAAAGGGCCCATTTTATTTTAATGTAAAAAAAGATGACACTTTTTTTTCTATTGTTTTTAAGTATAAATGTGAGATCCGAGATCTCACATTAAAGAGGTCCTGTCATGCTTATTTCTATTACAAGGGATGTATACATTCCTTGTAAAAGGAATAAAAATGTTCAAAAAACATTTTTTTAAAGGGAAAATGTAAAAATAAGTAAAATAAGAAAAAAAAAAAGTAAACCCCCCCAGTTCCTCCAAGCTCGGGCGCAGAAGCGAACGCATATGCATGTCACACGCACATATGTGATCAGTGTTTAAACCACACATGTGAGGTATCTCAGCGATTGTTAGATTTCTAATATTTCTAGCACTGGACCTCTTTTGTAGTTTTAACCTGTGGATATTTTTAAAGCATCGCCTATGGGGATTTTTAAAGCATGACATGTTAGATATCACATTACTCAGCCTAACATTACCTTTCACATTATAGAAAAAAGTGGGCTAACTTTACTTTTTTATTTATTTTTTAATTCAAAAAAGTGTATTTTTTCCAAACAAATTGCATTTGTAAGACCACTGCGGAAATACAGTGTGACATAATGTATTGCAAAAATCTCCATTTTATTCTCTAGGGTCTCTGCTAAAAAAATATAGATAATGTTTGGGGGTTCTAAGTAATCTAGCAGTGGTTAAGGGGGCGTGGCAAGGGGGTGTGCCCTACGCATACATACTTTTGCTAATAACGTCCTTCACTTCCATCTCAGAAAGTTAGGAGGTATGTGTATGGCTAGAAGAATACCTTCAAAAGAAGATTGCATATAGATAGAAATGTAGCACCCTCCTAGGAAGGTAGATGCTAGGTAAAAGCATATATTGCTCCTTCTGCTTATCAGGGGAGCCTGATCTATTAGGTTGCCTGTCACATGTTTCCAGGTGTGATTTGCTGGGTCTGAGGGAGTGTCCCCACTGTATCCAATGAGGGAGCTTGTTGGACAGTGGAGGAAAGCCAGCCAGTGACACATTGGCTTTTGTGGGAGTCCCAGTGGGAGGGCATTCTTGCAATGCATCCTGGGATTGCTCATAAAAGCCAGGGGGACATGTGACAGGGTGTCTTTGGCGGGAAGCAGAGTCCCAGGAGGAGGTAGGCGGCTGTCTCTCCTCCTGTTGTGTGTGAGGAAGGTGATCTTAAGCACTCGGGCTAGTGAACCAGGTATGGAGCTGAGCTGCAGAGGATCCAGTGAAGCTGACGGTGGAGCTGCTGGCAGAGTCTCTCGGGAAAAACAATGTCCGTGAGTACTAAGGGACTTGCCAAAGGGTCAGCCCAGGAAGGGGGACCACTCAAAGGAAGTCAGGGGATCAAGGGGCCAGCTCACTTAAAAAGTTACAGTAAAGGGGGTGCCATGTAGAGAACCCTGAAGAATAGGGACAAAGGGGGTACCAGGAAGGGCCCTAAAGAGTGTTCTACAGTACAGTGAAGCTTATTTAAATACCTTTTCACTGAATAGTCAAGGTGAAGCAGTGGCCTTGCTGCATTAAGTTATTCAGCAGTCCCAGCAAACTGTGCATAGTTATTCAAGTTGGAGTATCCCACTCATCCCTTCTCCTATCCAAGTTCTCAAGTAAAACTACAAAAAACCAAAACCCCTAGACTGTTTTCTGACTGAGCCGAGTACTTTGAACATGCTTTATTGTCAAGTTGTTTCTAAGGGTAACCCAGGGGAACCGTAACCAGCAGCTCCCAAGGGAGCAGTGCTACAGAAATAAAGGTGACTTTTGCAGCAAAATATCACAGATATTAGTTTTTCTTGACGTTCATGATGGCCATATAAGCACTCTGACCTATGACAGCATTAAATTTAGCAGTTTGTGAACCAATAATCCTTTTTTTTCAACTTGCTGATATCTGCAAATGTAAAAATATGATGTCATGTCATGTCCTATGACTTTGGTATGTTATATTACAGAGCTGCTTTGTATTAAGCAAAATGGCTTTGTTTGTGGTGGTTACAGAAGATGTGCATTTAGGATGGCATTTAAATGGTTTTGTTACTGTGTTAAACAACAACAGCTCGGTTAGGTAAGTCTCCTAAGGCATCACAAGTATATTTAGCTGCCTTGTCACCATTATATGGTGCTAAAGCAAGTGACTGCTACGTCAGAGCAGCATCACCTGAGTCAGTGTGAGGCTGCTGGGCTTGTGGCGTGAAGAAACAAAAAGTGAGAAAAGTTCACACTCCATCACATCAGGAGAAAATCTTTCCTTGCCACAGAAATGCGAAGGAATGTACACTTTAAGTTTGGAGATGCTTTAAAACCCTTGGAGTCAATAATGCGTAGATTAGGGCCATTGCCTGTGTGGAGGGGATGTTCATCTGTGTCCCATGGGCAATTCAAGAGTTAGCTTTGCTCATTTCATGCCCTGAAAGGCTAGCTTTCAGGAACCAATCAGCATGGTCCCTGATCATGTGATCACCATATCACCTACGGCAGTGATGGTGAACCTTGGCACCCCAGATGTTTTGGAACTACATTTCCCATGATGCTCCTGCACTCTGCAGTGTAGTTGAACATCATGGGAAATGTAGTTCCAAAACATCTGGGGTGCCAAGGTTCACCATCACTGACCTATGGTATGGTGATCACATGGCTTTGTTTATTTGTATTTATTGACAGTGACAGCTGCTGGAGTATTTCTTTCTGTATGTACATACTGGGCATATAGAAAGAAATACTTTTCCTAAAGTGTAAGTTTAGAAAAAATGAAAACATGAACTAACACCGTATATCCCCTCCACTTCCCCCATTGGTCCCTGCTGTACTTACCTCCATGGGTAGCCATTCAGCCAGAGTAGCAGTCCTTAGATTTGAAATCCCGGCTCTTCTCCCACCGTTCTTTCTGCAGGGCTTCTGGGACAGATCAGAGCAATTCTGATTAGTCAGCACTAATACAGAGAATCACTCTGATCTGTCCTGGAAGGGGGAGTAGAACAGGGATTCCAAATCTGGGGACTGCCACACTTGTTGGGTGGACTCAGACAGCTCGTCACCCACAGAGGAAAGTACAATGGGGACTGGGGGGAGAATTTATTTAGCGCACACATTTTGCACAGCACAATTCAATACAAAATGGTTAGGAGGGCCTTGCTCATAAAAGCTTTCAATCTAATTAACCTGTTTTTCTGTAAAAGGTAAACTAACCCTTTAGTGCAGACAATGTAGCATTTTAATGCAAATAGTGTCACAGATCTTGCTACCTACCTGCAGTTTAGGCCGCTTACCTGTCTGGTTATGACCCTTGGTCCTGGAGTTCTGGCATACCTCCTGGAGGATGACACCTCCTCCTCGTTTGAAGACTTTTTGCCCTTGAAGGCCACCTGGTGTGGACACTGCAGCTAGCCCTCTGATCCCTCTTCTTCCCTCCTCTTTACCTTTCCCTCTCCTCTTTTTTCTTCCTAGCCCCCCCCCCTTTTTTTTTCCTTTTGTTACTCCATTTTATGGAAGCTGCAATCTGTAGAATTTGACCCTGTGAATGATAAACCCTGTTCCTGTTGTATTTGGACCTCTTACAGTGATGGGGTTGCAGGGCCATAGATCATTTTTTTTCCTGGAGGGGGTTCAGCCTTGAGTACCCAGAGAACAATAATTATCATGCCTGCCATGCTGTGAAAAATTGTGGTGTGTAAATATATACAGTATATACAGCGCCCCCAGCAGGCACATCTGTTAGTGAAGCAAATAGTAAACATGGCTTCAATGTAAGCCGGCCCTGCCTGTCAGCCTCGTGGATGAGACAGGTGGTCTTCCCAGTGGCAGTGCGGCTCCCGCAGCTAATAGGCTACACTATTGTGAAATTGACCGATGCTCTGGGGAGGGGGGGTGGTTTGGACCCCCCTCCTTATCTACGCCCCTGTAAGGTTGACAGGACATTGACCTTCTTATTATGTGCTTTATTTGTTACCATGTATTTTTGCAGTTATTTTTTATTTTTTCTCCTGTGACTCTATATTGTTTTCTCTGAAGATATGGTGTTTTGTTTTTGGTCTTTTAATGGCAATTTGTATTCTGCTAAAAATCTTAAATAAAAAATTGAAGTAAAAATAATGTTAATGTGTATTTTTTTTCCTATTTAATACTATTTTTGCAAACTATAGTAATATCTCTGAGCAGAGTATTTCCTAAAAACATAGTACCAAATAAAATGCCCTTTAAAACAGCATAAAAACTATTTAGGCAGTCAAATTAGTCATAGTGGTATTGTCACTGTGACCAAAACATTGGTTCTGGGCATCTAGGCATCAATGCCATCTGCTAAGGGTTAAAGGCAGTGTGTCACCAAGGGAAAGAGACATGAAGCTCACTAATTATACAGAGAACATCTGGTTTTCCACTACTTTCTATGTGACTATGGTGAAATAAATGTAAGTTTGTTTTCTGGAACTCTATAATCTTGCTTCCCATGTGAAAGATTTAATTTAAAGGTATCCCATCATGGCACACATATGGAAGCTGTCATCACTAATGTGTCTGTGTTGGTGAATGCTCTGGAGCTGTCATGCTTATGTTTCCTTTGCTACTTAGGCTCCATTCACACCTGGGTGTTTTCAGCTCCAAAAACGCTAAAAAAAAACGTTTCCAAAACGCCCAACAAGTAAAACCCCATTCATTTAAATGGCCCCTGTTCACATCTGAGCGTTTTAACGCCTGAAGCAAAACGCCCAACGCTCAAAAAAGTACATTAGCTTCTTTTTGGGCAGATTACAGGCGTTTTCCATTGGTTTCTAGTCAATCTAAAAACGCCTGCACAAAAAACGCCTGTAAAACGCCTGCAAAAACGCCCGAAAAAACACCTGAAAAAACGCCTGAAACAAAAACGCCCAGGTGTGAATGGAGCCTTAGTGAGCTCTTACCCCATAAGAAGCATACACACATCAGGTGTACAAACACTGGCTAATATTATTATTATACAGGATTTATGCAGCCCCAACAGTTTGTGGAGCACTTTACAACATGAGAGCAGACAGTACAGTTACAATACAATTCAACCCCTTGCCTACTGGGTAAAACAGAAAAAAAAAGGTTTCTCTTATAAAATTTCTAAAAAAGTAATTTTTCTCCTTCACGGATGTGCCCTGATGAGGCTGCACTGATGGGCACTGATGAGGCGGCACAGATGAGCATTGATGAAGCTGCACTTATAGGCAGCATTGATGGGCTGCACTGATAGGTGGCACTAATGGGCACTGAGGTGGCACTGATGAGGCAGCACTGATGGGCACTTAAGAGACTGCACTGATAGGCAGCACTGATGGGCACTGCTAGGTTGCACTAATGGGCACCGATAGGCAGCACTGATAGGTGGCACTGATGAGCACTGATATGTGGCATTGATGGGCACTGATAGGTGGCACTGATGGACACTGACAGACAGCACTGATGGGAACTAATAAACATCACTGATGGGCACAGATTGGCAGCACTTGTGGGCACTGATAATCAGGACAATAATGATCAATGACCTAGTTATCAGTGTAGATGTCCCCTGTGTGGATTTGCCAGTTATCGTCTCTCCTCTCCTCACACGCTGTCAGCGTAAGGAGAGGACTGCTGATAACCGGCAAATATTGTTTACACTTTGGTCAGCTGTAATTGGAAACAGCTGGTACATGGTAAAGAGCCTCTGTGATTAGCTCTTAACCCCGATCTGTGATCAGCTGTGTCTGAAGGACACAGCAGACACAGATCCCTGCTGGGATGCTCAATCACAGAAGGATGTTCATAGACGTCCTCCTGTCAATGTGAGCCCACAATGTAGCCGTCTTTTGGCTATAGCTTGGGTGGGAGGTGGTCAATACAGGAGGAATCAGGGGGCCCTGCTCGTTGGAGCTTACAATCTAAAAGGGAGGGTCAAGTGATACAAAAGGTAATAACTGTGGGGGAAGGCTGATGGAGAAAATAAAAGTACCGTTGTTAGGTGGAGGCAGGATAGGCTTCTCTGAAGACAGGGTATTTTTTTAGGGATCACCTAAAAGTAGACAGAGTAGGAAATAGTTGGACAAATTGGGGAGCTAGACAAATTGGGGTAGGGAGTCCCTGGCTTCGGAGAAGTCTTGGATGTGAGCATGATATGGGATGACGAGGGAGCTAGAGAGCAGGAGGTCTTGAGAGGAATTAAGAAAACGACTTGGTTGATATTTTGAGACTTATTTCGGCTATATATATTGTATACTGGATGCTTGCTGCAATTCTCACCAATCATTGCACAAGGATCGGGAAGACGCCTTCAAACAAGTCAGCACCAGACGTAAGATAACATAAAATAAAAATTATATTAAAAAAAAAAAAATTAGCTCTTATTTTTCCTGTGTACCATAAACAAAGGCCATGTTTATTGTCTGCTCACATTATTGCTCCGGGCTGGTTTCCTGATATTGAGATACATGGGCCATGCCTATGCAATGTGTGTCAGCACAGCCACTTACAGTCTCCATCCATGTTTATGTGACATAGTGACAATGCAGGAACAGAACTGGAAGACATCTGTCACCCTATAATAGAAAGTTCCTGAACAAACACCCTAAGCTACCTACATGGATCAAAATTCTGCTGCTTCAGCAGTTACCGGCTAGATTTCAATCCATGTAAAGCCATTCCCTTTTGTGGGAAAACAATCATTAGATCACTCATGGGCTTGTTGGAAAACTTGTGTTTGATCAGCTCTGCAGCCAATAGGCCACAAAGCTGATCAGTGGATTCTGACAGCGGAGAAATCCTCACTGTCAGAATGAAATTCCTCCACCTTGCTTGGGTGGATAGGGAAATCCATTCAGTTGCTTTTTTTTTTTTTTTTTTTATCAGCCCTCTGGTTCATTGAGCCACGAATGGTTATCTTTAAAAGAAGGTTTACCAGCTTAGCTCCTTCTGCAGCCTCTGGCTAACACAAAGTTGCAATGCACAGTCTGTGTGAGTGATCACTGAGACAGAGGAAAAAACGGAAATGCTCCGGCCTACAACTGACTCAGATGACACAATTCTCCCTCCGCGCTGTTTTGAAGCAGATCTTAGAAGCTTTCGTTGAGAAAAAAACATTCCCCTCTGGGTGATCTCTGTACATTACAAGGATTTTAACAAAATGTGTTGCAGATTCCTACCTTTTGTTATTCTGAAGAAATCCCTGTGTGTTCGTTTGTATCCATGTGGGAAAGTGAATCTAATGGGAGTGGTTTCATAATGATCAATCAGCTGTGCACCAGCAGAGCTCTAATGAGCTCTAAAGAGGAAAGTGTGGCTGGGCCTGCACCCCTTTAGATGTGTTCCTATTGGGAGTATCTCACCAAAAATGACATTTTTGTTGCAGGGGATGCCAGAAATCTGACTTGTATCCTAGGCAGACTTCTGGGAAAATTGGTGAGCCAATCACACAAGCAGGAAATGATGTTTCTGGGGTGTGGTCAGTATACATTCTGTGTACAGAACAGCTCCAGGTAGCCATATTGCATTGCATTTTCAGAAAATTACAGAGCTGCAGATTGAAAGGAAAGGTCATTTTTAATAACATTCAATTACAATATGACTTGTGTAGCGATTGTATACGCTATAATATTTTTTCTTTATTTGCTATTTTTTTCCCCACAAAAGTGGAGTTACCCTTAAAAGCCCCTTTCACACGGGCGGTTGTTCTGCCGCTGGTAAAAGCATGTTTTGTTATTTTGAAATTCCAACACTCTTGATACAAAGAATACTCACATTTGTACATTGGGTTTATTTGCGTTTACATGCGGCTGCGTTAACTGCGGTAGTAAATTCTTGCCTTTTGTATGGCAACGGTTTACTTGTTTTTTTTTTTTATACTGCGATTAACTGCGTTTATATACAGGTAGCTGCTGTACATTGCTCCTGGATGCTTTCAATGTTATTTTTCCTAAATGCACAAAACCGTATGTGATGAAAACGTTGCTAAATGGGGCCATAGGCATGCGTTGTCTGCATTTAGCTGCTGTAAATAAGTTCCTCTATACGCAGCTAAAAGCGAAAAACTAGGGGCCTAAAGCACATCTAAACCCAAGAAGGAAAATGTATTATACTGCAGCTTACCAGTCCTTAGATGTGGGGCTGCATTGGCTTCTATTTTCTTATGTCTTACCTGGTGATCCTGGCAGTGATACATTTCTGTCCTAGGGTCACTCACTGTACTGTATGTATGGAGAAGCAGTGTTGTCACCCTAGGATATGAAGTGTGGTAGGCAGGGATTTTTTTCTCAGAGAATAGGTGCAGGAACTCCTCCCTTCTGGGTCATACCTTGACCCCGCCCCCTACCCACCCCTGAATAATGTTCCTTGGTTCCACCCCCTACCCACCTCCCAGTACCACTCCTTTTAGAGAATACAGAACCAAGTATTTTGTGGTGTTAAGTATTTTGTATGGAATTTGTTATTGATCACAAGAAAGGCAGTAAAATAGATATAGGAACAATGAAGACCCCAGCGCCAATAGATCCACCCTAGCAACAATAGACTACCAACAGCTGACAGCAATAGACCCTCCAGCAGCCAGCAACATTAGACCCCTCCTTCAATTGTAGACTCCTCCCAGCAACAATTGACCCCCTGCAACATAGACCGAGCCCAGCAAAAATAGATCCCCACCAGCAACATTAGATCCCTCCCTCAACAGTAGATCCCTCCCAGCAATGACTGACCCCCTGCAACATACAACCCACCCCAGCAAAAATATATCCCCAGCCACTAACAACAGACCTCCCATGCAACAATAGACCCCCCTGCAAAAATAGATCCCCTCCAGCAAGAATAGATACCCCAGTAGCCAGCATCAATAGACCCCTCCCTCCACAGTTAACCCCTCCCTAAAACAATTGACCCCCAAGCAGCATAAGACCGACCCAAGTAACAATAGATCCCTGATGAGCAACAGAAGACCCTCCAGCAACAATAGACCTCCTTCCTCCACAAAAATAGATCCCCTCCAGCAACAATAGATACCCCAGTAGCGAGCACTTATAGACCCTTCAGCAGCCAGCAAAAAAGACCCCTCCCTCCACAGTTAACCCCTCCCTAAAACAATTGACCCCCAAGCAGCATAAGACCGACCCAAGTAACAATAGATCCCTGATGAGCAACAGAAGACCCTTCAGCAACAATAGACCTCCTTCCTCCACAAAAATAGATCCCCTCCAGCAACAATAGATACCCCAGTAGCGAGCACTTATAGACCCTTCAGCAGCCAGCAACAAAGACCCCTCCCTCCACAGTTAATCCCTCCCTGAAACAACTGACCCCCCAGAAACATAAGACCCACCCAAGCAACAATAGATCCCTGATGAGCAACAGAAGACCCTCCAGCAACAATAGACCTCCTTCCTCCACAAAAATAGATCCCCTCCAGCAACAATTGATATCCCAGTAGTCAGCACTAATAGACCCATCAGCATCCAGCAACAAAGACCCCTCCCTCCACAGTTAATCCCTCCCTGAAACAACTGACCCCCTAGCAACATAAGACCCACCCAAGCAACAATAGATCCCTGATGAGCAACAGGAGACCCTCCCCAGCAACAATAGCCCTCCTTCCTACACAAAAATAGATCCCCTACAGCAACAATAGATTCCTCAGCAGCCAACATCAATAGACCCTCCAGCACACCCCAGCACCCCCTGCAATTACATACATTCAGTTCTGGAGGTGTCGTAAACTGCGTCCCCCACGTTCCCACTGAAAAAATGCCCTGGTGGTAGGACTATAGAACACATGGGGGAGGGGTGCTGTAGTTCACAGTGGTTACCTCTGAGAGGTAAACCGGGGCTGATAAGAATGCTTCAGATAAAAATGCAGAGAATCCATGAAAGAATTTGATTCATGGCAGGATCAGCAGGGTTTTTTTTTTCAGTTATTGAGCAGATATATCAGAAAACACGTTGAATGGTATATTTACTGATCAAAGGGGAAAGTATGAGTTTGATGTTAGGGTTTACATACATTTTAAGACTGTAATTGTAAAAGATACAGTTTAAAAAAAAAATACTTTTGATGCCTATTGTGTCATGGCAGAAATGTATTCATGCATGGTGGTAAAGTTGCTGGTAGGTCCAATGTAACCTGCTATCTCTACCAAACAATAACAGACAATTGTCACAATGTCACCTGTGTCTTGTATCTATGGGACTGTGATAGCATGCTGCAAAATGATTTGGATCCATGCTGTGCTAATCCAGATATAAGACACTATTCACTAAGCAATAACACATGGGTTATTTGCCATAATGATTGTTATTTTTGGCTCTTGTTGCTGAAAATAACAATCAATACAGCAAATAATGATTGTAACAGCTTAGTGAATTGAGCCAATAATAAATAAGGAACTGTCATTTCTCTACTCAAACTTTATTTTAGTTATTAGATGAAAGACACATGTTTTATTATCATGTATTTTTTTTAATATATCATTTATTGTTATATTACTATACTAACCTAAACAACTAATGTATACATGTGTACATGTCATGTCAATATTGTTGAATTTTAAAGCACAACTTCAGCCAAAACTTTGTAAGTTTTAGATAGAACTGCAAGAACTTTGAACCTCTGCCAAGTTGTTATAACTTCCTGTATCTCTATAGAAAGATTTCCCTTCACTTCCTGTTATGGTGACACATGGCACTGTTGGAAAATCTTCTCAAAGGGAACACAGACAGTAATAAAATGTTTAGCAAGAGAGAGGAGACCCAGCGCACTGGAAGTTGTCAGTCCTAAAATAACTAGATAAAATCAATAAAAACAACAAAACAGTCACGTGGAGAAAAGTCCAATGTGCTAACTTAGTGGCAGACACTGTGGAGGAGCTAGAAGTAACTCGGCAGGGAAGATAAGAAGAAAGGCAGCGCCATCTAAGAGTAGCGGTATGAGACTTTATTAGCCACAATTGATAAACAACTCACAGGGTCATAGTGGATATGCTAGTCAAGTAAATAAGAGTCCCCGCTGTGGGCGGCTGGATGGCCGGCGTTCCTCCTCACGGGGGCTGAATGGAGCCGTCGGCAGTGTGGGTTGGCAGCAACACTTCCTGGAGCTGGTCCAGGAATCCTGGATGGATGGAGGTCAAGCCGACGTCACGGGCATCACTAGGCATGCGTTCGGCGCATGCGTGCTCCTTCTTTAGGCCTTAACACACCCACTTGTGACGCTAGCGAATCAATATTCACTAATGTCTTCCGGCTTCTCCTCCCGGCCAATCAGGACAGGAGGCGGATCGGGTTGGCCGGGAGGGGAAGCCGAGGAGGGGCTGAGTGGGGGGGACCGTGGGGGGTGAATGCGGGGGGACCATGGAGGGGTGAGTGAGGGGGGACCTTGAAGCGGTGAGTGCGGGGGACCGCGGAGTGGTGAGTGGGGGGGACCGCGGAGTGATGAGTGCAGGGGACTGTGGAGGGGTGAGTGCGGGGGGGACCGTAGAGGAGTGAGTGCGAGGAGACCACGGAGGGGTGAGTACAGGGGGACTGTGGAGGGGTGAGTGCGGGGGGGACCGTAGAGGAGTGAGTGCGAGGAGACCACGGAGGGGTGAGTACAGGGGGACTGTGGAGGGGTGAGTGCAAGGGGACTGTGGAGGGGTGAGTGCGAGGGGACTGCGGAGTGGCGAGTGCGAGGGGACCGAGGAGGGTGAGTGCGAGGGGACCGTGGATGGGTGAGTGTGGGGGGACCGTTGAGGAGTGAGTACAGGGGGACCGTGGATGGGTGAGTGCGAAGGGACCGTGGAGGGGTGAGTGCGAGGGGACTGTGGAGGGGTAAGTGCGAGGGGACCGTGGAGGGGTGAGTGCGAGGGGACCGTGGAGGGGTGAGTGCGGGGGGGACCGCAGAGGAGTGAGTGTGGGGAGACCATGGAATGGTGAGTGCGAGGGGACCGTGGAGAGGTGAGTGCGAGGGAACCATGGAAGGGTGAGTGCGGGGGGGGGACCGTAGAGGAGTGAGTGCGGGGAGAACATGGAGGGGTGAGTATAGGGGGACCATGGAGGGGTGAGTGCGAGGGGACCGTGGAGGGGTGAGTGCGAGGGGACCGTGGAGGGGTGAGTGCGAGGGGACTGTGGAGGGGTGAGTGCGGGGGGGACCATAGAGGAGTGAGTGCGGGGAGACCGTGGAGGGGTGAGTGCGAGGGGACCGTGGAGGGGTGAGTGCGAGGGAACACAGGATCCATGCCTTCCTCACTGACAGAACGGCAATCTGCCTTGATTACATAGGCAGACTGAAGATCTGCCTCTGTACTGAACAATCGGCAGGTGGCAGTGGACACCGAGTCCAGGGTACCCACTGATCAGCTGACAGCGGGAGCGAGCTGCCGCCGCTGTACTTTCATCCCCACTGCCCGAAAGTGCTGGAGCACGTATATATACGTGACTCTGCACACAACGGCCATCCAGTAATAGTGAAACTGCTATAGGGCGGTCAGCAAGTGGTCAAGTGTTGACAAAAAATCCTGGGAGCCGATTGGTTTCTATTCAGAGCTGCATCTGATTTTGCATGCTCCGGTATCAGTAACTCGACCCCTGTGTTTGTTCTTTATGGGCAGGCCTTTGCAGTAATTTTAGATATCTTCAATGTACTTTAGATCATTTTACCCATGATGGACTGCGTAAGCTTTATTTGCTATGTATTTAATGTGTCAGTGATAAAATGCTGACAGAGGTGTAAACCCTTCCTTCGCTCTGTTAAAAAGTATTTTTATTGCTGTCTTTATTCTCATCAGAGACGTTCCGCTCACAAACAGTCCTGGAGACCACACAGTCAGTGCCTCATGCCTCTGTGATGGACGCAATTGGGTTGATTTACTAATGGCAAATAGACTTCACCTTGCAAGAGAATTTTCCCGAGAGCTTAGTGAATGAGAAGAACCTATGCTGACTTCCATCATTGGAAGTCATCATCAAGTTTAGTTTGCTTATCTTTTTGGAGTCTATTGCAGTACATTGGAAGTTGGCATATACTGTATTTGTTTGATTCTTTGTGATTTCTATTGGCAGATAGCACTGCACATATTTATTTTTTATTTCTCTTTTTCTTTTAGTGTGTCATACCTCTCTTCTGCATATTTTACATTGTGATTATAACACATAATTCAATTCTATATTCTAGGACAGTCTCCAAACTGTGGCCCGGGGGCTGAATGTGGCCCTCTGCTTGCCTTTATCCGTCCTTTGGGGCACTATTCCTCCCACTGATACAAAGTACTATTCCACCCACTGACACCAACAATGGGGCACTATTCTTCTAACTGACACCAATGATGGGGTCCTATTCCTCCCACGGATGCCAACAATGGGGCACTATTCTTTCCCCTGACACTAATGATGGGGCCCTATTCCTCCCACTGATACCCACAATAGGGCAATTTTCCTCCCATTGACACCAATGATGGGGCACTATTCCACCCACTGTCACCAACAATAAGACTCTATTACTTCTACTGACACCAATTATGGGGTACTATTACTTCCTCTGACACCAATGATGGGGCACTATTCCTCCCACTGACACCAGTGATGGGCCCTATTCCTCCCACTGATACCCACAATAGGGCAATTTTCCTCCCATTGACACCAATGATGGGGCACAATTCCTCCCACTGTCACCAACAATAAGACTCTATTACTTCTACTGACACCAATTATGGGGTACTATTACTTCCTCTGACACCAATGATGGGGCATTATTACTCTCACTGACACCAATTATGGGGCACTATTCCACCCACTGACACCAACAATGGGGCACTATTCTTCCAACTGACACCAATGATGGGGTCCTATTCCTCCCACGGATGCCAACAATGGGGCACTATTCTTTCCCCTGACACTAATGATGGGGCCCTATTCCTCCCACTGATACCCACAATAGGGCAATTTTCCTCCCATTGACACCAATGATGGGGCACTATTCCTCCCACTGTCACCAACAATAAGACTCTATTACTTCTACTGACACCAATTATGGGGTACTATTACTTCCTCTGACACCAATGATGGGGCATTATTACTCCCAATGACACCAATGATGGGGCACTATTCCTCCCACTGACACCAGTGATGGGACATTGTTTACTCACATTGACTCCAAGGCAATTTCTATTCTCACTGGGCACGATCTGATCCCCCCCCCCCCCTAAAGTAACCCATCCCCATTGTTTAGAAAGTTTGGAGGCCCCCGATGTAAGAGGACTCTCTTGTAATAAAAGAAAGGACAACGACAGGCCTCACTAAGGATGGTTAGTGATACTGAGTTGAAGGTTCATTGCTTGCCGTGCTGTTTATCACCAAGATACCAATCACAGTCCATGAATTTGAAAGAATTCCTCTTCTCAGCTATACATGAATGTCAATAAATCTAGCAGGTAGATCAGAGGAGTAAATGGGGTTTTAGGACATCAGCACCCTTGGAATGTACAAAGTAGACTTGTAACTTCATATGGATACAAGAGACCTTGTGGCTGATTTACTAAAGGAGTAAATTATGTTTGTAGGGCCCGTTTACAAAATAGAACTGCCCCAATCTTGACTGGTGATGGCCCTGTCAGTCTGCCTAACTACTGACTAGGAATATATAAAGCTGTGGGAAGAGGGCAGTAATAGGCAGGCTGAGTAGTCAGCTCAATAAGGGGCTGCTGGAGAGAATGAGTGTCAACTATTCACAATGTAAGTAGGCAATACTAAGTTTCCCCATATTGGGGGGAACACAATTGTATGCTGTTTTCATACTGGAACAGATGTAATGCCCCCCCTAAAGTGAGAGGGCTGTTAACACGGGGGGGGGGAGGTTACTTTCAACCTTTATTTTCTTGCATATATTGTTCATTTGGTAGAGTGCGCAGGAGCCGAGTGATCACATAACAGCCTATGTGGATCAGCGCTGCATACACTTTTTTGTGTTCAAATATTTTATTGGAGAACAAAGTAAACAGGTAACAACAATTGGTAAACAGAGTGACAAGATACAATCCACATGCGCTAACAGAATATCGGCTACAATAACTATGGGTCGAACTTAGGAGTAGGTGGATAGGGAAGGTTACTTTTGTAAAGAATTTATTTTGGTTCAAAAATCAGTACCCATTGGACAGTCCATTGCTAGGGTGGACGGAGACTAAAAATGGTACTCAGTACTGATGGGCATGAAACTGAAAGAATTGTGGACTCTGTATGGGGCTTTAGATTGAACAGTATGCTGTTACTTTGTGTCTCGGGGTGCTAGTCCACACACTCCTGTGGCACTGGGGGATGGCTTGAAACAATGAGTCCCTGGGTTTATGGTCAATCAACAAATTATAGTTGGCCATTCACACATCAATCCAAGTAGTTGATGAAAAGTTGTAAAATTCTGATGGAATCTAGCTACTATGAATCTTTTATTTTACTATAATTTAAACTGATTTTGATGGGGTTTATAGGAACAAAGCAAAAATGATCCTGTTGGAGAAGGGTTGGAAGATTTAGCCTTTTAGCTAATCATGTAATCCCTCATTAGTTTCCATAAGACACTTCCATGCAGCTAATTATTAAGTTAATGTAATAAAACGTCAAGGGTCTTGTTTACTAAAGTGGTGAAACATCCCATTATGTGCAAGGAAATCAATATTCTCTTTTCCCTTAATAAACGTTTGAATGATCACTTCACTTGACTCCAAGTTATAACAAATCAGTCCCAAAGTGTACCGATAGCTATAATATATTCTTATGGCACTTTTCCACTGCAAGTAGCGGCTCGGCTCTACTCGGCCCTGCTTGGCCCGGTTTGCTTTTCCACTGCTGGTACCGCATGGTACGGTGTTGGAACGGTTCGGTACGGTACGGTATGGTTTGCTTTTCCACTAAAGTAGTACTAAAGTTAAGTGGGTGGGATAACAATGATTCTCTGACCAATCAGTGGCTAGTAGTGACTGCATGCAAAGGATTGTGGTATATGGTACCAGGTATGGTACCTCTTGGAACCACAATCGAGGTAGTACTGTTTTTGAGAGCTGTACCATTCGGTTCCATGCAGTGGAAAAGCGCCGCCGTACCGTACCGTACCGAACCGTTCCTACACCGTACCATGCGGTACCAGCAGTGGAAAAGTACAAAAGCGAGCGGAACCGTTCGGTTCCATGCAGTGGAAAAGCGCCATTAGTAAACTGCTAGGAGTCTTGTCTCCATTCTTCTACAGCACCCCAGAAGACCCAGTGCCTGAAGCACTATGCAAGAATTGACCAGTTGCAGTGACAATGACCTCTGTATGTCCATCCTGTACCCCCATTATTCTCTATAAATAGGAAGTCCACAATGTCAGGCTCCATGTTCCTCTCAAAGAAGGGCGTCTTTAATATTAATTCTGTGTAATTTGCAAACAAGTGCATGTCAAAGCCTTCTTTTCTAGAAGAAAGTCATTAATGATCATCTTCAACATTTTTTATAGTTTTGTATTTTTTAATATTAAAAACTGAATTTAAGAGTCAAAATAAAACTGATTGCCTCGTATGTGGCCAATCACACTTCACTTGAAAAATGCCAATGACCTGTGCTTTTCTAGCTCATAAACAGCAGAAATGCATTTCCACTGAGCAAATACAAAGAATCAACTCCCTGCTGGGTCATTTTCAACGGCTAAGAGAGGCAAAAAATAGCCTGTTTTTGGTGAGGGAGTGCCAGAGTTAGACCTGTGAAGAAAAATCATCTGGCCTGTAAAAATACTTTTTTCCATAGAAACTGTCCAAGTGTCATAAAAATCTAAAAGCTTCATGGTACCTTTAGTATAGCATTTCAAATGATTTTGCCTAAATTCTTATCACCGGGCAATGATATATGTGGGTTCACAGAGCAAGCTTGTAATCTATAATGCCATGCATGAAGTAGACACTGTACTTGGTTACTTAACCACTTCTGGACCAGAAGGATTTGCCCCCTTAATGACCAGGCCATTTTTTGCAATTAGGCACTGCATTATTTTAACGGACAATTGCGTGGCCGCGCCAAGCTATACCTAAATAAAATTGATGTCCTTTTTTTCCCACAAATAGGGCTTTCTTTTGGTGGTATTTGACCACATGTGCGATTTTTATTTTTTGCGCTATAAACAAAAAAAGAGCGACAATTCTGAAAAAAATAAAATAATAATAATAATATATATAAAAATAATAATTTTTTTCACTTTCTGTTATATAACATTCCCAAAGAAAAAATTTAAAAATCTATTTTTTTCATCCTTTTAGGCCAATTTGTATTTTGCTACATATTTTTGGTTAAAAAAAATCCCAATAAGCGTATTTTGATTGGTTTGCGCAATTTAAAAGTCATTTTTATTTATTTTATTTGTTTTACTAGTAATGGCGGCGATCTGCGCTATTGCAGCGGACAGATCGGACCCCTAACTGACATTTTTGACACTTTTGGGGGGACCAGTGACATTACTACAGTAATCAGTGCTACAAATATGCACTGTTACTGTAATATGTCACTGGCCGGGAGGGGGATCAACCTAGGGGTGATCAAAGGGTTAAGTGTGAGCCTAGGGGAGTGTTTTCTAACTGTATGGGGGAGGGACTTGTGAAATGAACACAGAGACCTGTGATCCTATATAGGAGGATCATAGGCACTCTGTGATCATTTCAGAGAGAACAACTGTCTGCTGTGTTTTTTTAATAGGTGCCACCAGTTCCGTGGATCGGCATCCCCACTGCCTAGTGGGGTCTGGAGCGCGCCGCCAGTGGCGCATGCTCAACCCCCAGGAACGCTCCCGCAGATCACCATACAGGTATGGTGAATCCCGCAGCCGAGTCAGCCTGCCGTAGTATATATGTGGCGGGCGGTTGGCAAGTGGCTAAAAAAAAAAATATTTTTTTTATATTCTAAATGTGTTACCGGTAAGGCTTACTCTAGTGCCTGGGGGCCATGCTGGTGTCTGGTTGCTATAACAGCACTAGGAGATTAAGCAAAGAGAATTTAGTATTTAGAAATTGTCCTTAAACCTCTGTCTTGTAAATGTTAATCTAATGAGTATCACATTCAAAAAGCAGTTACAAAGCTTTAAGCAACTAATTTGAATCTCTTTTAGCACCCTTCAGCTTTATTCTGATAATGCTGCACAGTGGCAGCACAGTGGCTAAGTGGTTAGCACTGTCACATAGGGTCGTTGGTTCAAATCCCAACCACGACACTACCTGCACGGAGTATGCATGTTCTTTCTGTGCCTGCGTGGGTTTCCTCCCACACTCTCTAAGACATGCTGGTAGGTTACTTGGCTCCTGTCTAAATTGTATGAAATATGTATGAATGTGAGTTAGGGACCTTAAATTGTAAGCTCCTTGAGGGCAGGGACTGAGGTGAATGCACAATATATCTGTAAAAGTGCTGCATAAATTGATGGCACTATAGAAGTATCTAAATAAATTAAACATAAATAGTGCTAAATACAGATCTTAAGGGAAATCTGGCATGAGAGAAATATCAGTTTTTGAGGGGTTTCTGGACTCCTCAAGCTGTTTATCGAAACCCATCCCCAGTGATGTCCCTCTACCTCTCCTCCTCCCACCTCTTTAGGAAGCAGTAGGAAAGATAACCCCCCCCCCCCTTCACTTTCAGACATTCACCGATTGCCCCCACAATACTGGCCTGCTTAGCAACATCCCAGTAGATAAGCTTTTATTTACTACTAGACATTAAGCCTGTTAAATTAACGGTCGCTAGAACATATGTAGCGTCCCTGTTGCCCTAGCAACATCGGGGACACGCGCAGAGCTGACCGAGTGGCTCTCGCATGCGAGCGCGCACCGGCCGCGTTCCCGCACACATCCACCGCGTCAACATTTTCGCCCGGCCGCCCGAAGTCTCTGCGCTCCAAGTCCCAACGGCTGTCCGTGGGGCACATGCGCAGTAGCGCAATCCCACGGACACAGGGACTGGACGCAGAGACACTTGTACTTTATATAGTAAGATTATACAGGATGGACTTTATTATACAGGATGAGAGCTAGGATCTTGTGTGTGCCAGAATGAAAAGGGGGTCATCTTTGCTGCCATGAAGAACAGGATGGTACTTGATCCTGGCATGAAGGAACCAAGTCCAAGGGAAACTGGCTAAGGGATTTTAAAGCAATTTTTTTTTCTTATTTTCTTTTTTAATTTTCTTTTAATCTTCTTTTTTCTTAGACAGAAAAGCAGAGTGTTGGATTCGTGGTTATGGCTAGATGTACCAGTTGAGAGTGAAAAGTTTTTTTTTTGGCGTGCAGCTCTCTAGAACACAGGGGCCATGCTTAGGCCCTTAGGACACTACGTCAAGAGGTCGCCGCACTAAGAGCACCACTCCAAAAACAATATTTTATATTAATCTGATGGCTGATAGTATAAGGGTTCCACCTCCTATTCAAGGAAAAATTGAAAACAAAACCAACTAAAATCGACCCAATAGAGTTTCAAGGAACCCACTCAGAATTATAAAAACAGATCATTTTATTATTGTAATCTAAATATGATTGAAAATACAGCAAGAAAAACATATTACACAGCATCAAAAGACTAGAACTCATCCGGGGGATATGTTACACTCCCTGAATATAACCTCAATAATTTTATATAAGTACAGGCAGTCCCCAGGTTACAAACAAGATAGGGTCTGTAGGTTTGTTCTTAAATCAAATTTGTTTGTAAGTCAGAACAGGTATATTTTAAAGTGTAGCTCCAGCCAAAATAATAATTTTTAAGTTTTTTTGGATAGCATTGGGATAGGTTACCACCCCTGTACAATTTGTTTTGCTGTCTGTACCCCTGTTCAGAAGATTTCACCTCACTTTCTGTCCCTATGACAACTGAATTTTGAAGATTTTTGGGTTGTTGTGGAAACAAGAATTGGTGATAAAGCTTCAGTGGAGACACCTTTTTCCCATGATAACTCTTACAGGAGTGAATTTCCCTTCCTAGGGGTAGATTTCCTCTCACTTCCTGTTGTCTCTCTCTGTTTGTAAGTAGGAGTCATTTGTAAGTTGGACGTTTGTAACCCGGGAACTGCCTGTAGCACACTATTAATAAAAAAAAGTACTAGATTTTTAATAAATCACATATATAACATATCCACTGGAGGTGGAACTGGCCCTTAAAGCGGAGTTCCAGCCACCAAAAAAAAATTTCAATGAAAATCCCCCCGGGACAGTCAGGGCTAGTACATTCCACAATGGATAGCCTCTGATCTGTCCCGGATCGCACTTACCTTTTAGAAGAAATACTTACCTAGAAAATTTCTTCTCCAGCGCTGCCATCTCAGGTGTGGGCAGCTGAAGCCAGCGCGATCCTCTTCTGCGTCCTCTTCCATCCTCTTCGGCCCAACGATGCACTGCGCCGGCCCCGCCGTCACTTCCGGGGCTGCAGCGTCATCCCTGCACAGCTTCTGGGCATGCCCAGAAGCTTTTTAGCAAGGTATGACGCACCTGCACCGGAACTGACGTCGGGGCCGGTGCAGGCGCATTGATTCCTGGGAGCGATGACGTTCAGCTCCCAGGAATCATTGCAAAGCGGAAGTGCGGCCGCCGAGGGAGGAAGTGGAAGAAAGGTGAGTATATTTTTCTGCAATTCCAAGGTAAGTAAAAAAAAAAAAATTGTAATTATCCATTTCCTTTTCAGGTGACCTAGAAGCAAGTGGATGGCCCAAAATCGTCTATGTCAATTTTGGGGGCGGAACTCCGCTTTAACTCAATACATTTCCCGGGATCAAGTACTGCTTCTTCAGATGAGACCAAAAGAGATTATAATCGGCATTTGAAACCAAAAATATATATTACAAACTATACATAAAAAGCAGCACTCAAAATCAAAGCAAATTTAGGACCATTCAATGCATATTATACAAATGCCAGCATGCAGTAGATCCCTCTCGTATTTTACGTACATGTAGTCAAGTAAACATGCTGGAATGTCAGAAATCACCATTACTATATAGTCTACTGGGCGAGTGTGGATGCTGTCCAGATAAAAAAGGAAAGGACATCTAGGTTGTGTCTAAATATGTGCTCTAAAAACCAAAAAAATGTACAGTATTCAAACACAACCAATGCTAGATGAAAGCTTGTCCAGTTAGACAATAGTAATGACCAGAATTACAGTATGGAGAATACGTGAAAGGGGATGCCTACCTAGAGGTGTATACGCTGGTGTTAGAGGCGAAAGCCAACCATAATACAAAGCATACATTACAAAAGATGTACAGTAATATCCGTAGAGGCTATCAGCTTCATCACTCTATATGGGAGTAATTGTAAAGAACATACAAGTCCACAGACAACAGCCAATGTGTTTCAAGACTTCTAGAGGACACCCTCCCTCGGGGCTTGGAAGCTTTTACTGAACTGGGGAATATCTGGAGAAAAGATTATTATCTTGTAACTGGAATCTGAGTCTTAGCTGAAATTGAGTCTTAGGTGCATAGCCTGCTTTGGACGCCAATCTATCATCTAGATGCTAAACTAGCAACTGAAACAAGCTCTACATCTTGGATGCAATTGCCGTCCCTATATTTTTTTTAAATTGAGGAAAAACAGCGTGAAGTTCTTCTACCTGTAATCTCCTCATATATAATAAAATATTTGGCAGTCTATACAGACGTCACTCATGTTTTAACGTGAAAACAGTCTTTTACAGGTCTGTAAAGGTGGGCGCGATTTTGTGTAAAACAAAAAGTGACAAAATTAAAACAGGTATTTTGCTGGCCTTTATAAACAAGTTTCCAAGGAAATACAAAAAGCCAATGCAGTAAACTTAGATGGTTTTGTGATGGCAGCCCAATTACAATTCCTCCTATAAAAAATTAGGAGAAGCTCTATAAGATTGCAATCTAGTTCCTCATTTAGCTATAGTAAGTGTTTTGGAGGATAGAAATATGGTAGCACGTGTAGCACCACCCCCGCAGGAGCTGCTGATTATATTATTGGGTCTACACCCTGCCTAACAACCCAATCAAATTGGCTCGATCCCTCCTCAGGCACAACTGACCCAGAATAGGACTGGACTATCAAATAGATACACAGGTTGGAATACAATACTTCACTATGCAACAATACCTTGTTACCTTCTTGAATAGTAGTCCTTCTGGGTGACACAATGGAACAACGCACAAGATTGTAATTAACCAAACTTAGTTTACTATATATCAAATTGAATAGGGGAGATACAATACAATACAATACAAGTCCATAAAAGGTTATTTAAAACAGCTTTAAAAAGGTAAAAGAATACCCCCACACTCCTCCTGCATTAAGGCTAGACACAGTACCAGGTAGGTGGGCCTATCTGAGTCCCTCCCCCAGAGTTCTCTTCTTTCTTGTTGATCTTCGCTAGCAAGGTTATTGAATAGAGCTCATTTGTAATCCAGATTAGGAATAAAGATCAAGAGAGAGAAAACAACGAGCTGTTAGTTGTCACCGCAGGGTGTCTGCGTAACTGAGCAATAACTTCTGCGAGAGAGATAAGCCTCTGGCGACTCCTTTACAGACCTTATTGTTTGTCTATGAGTCTCCTGAGAGAGTATGGTGATAAACCCCGGGGTTTTATCACCTCCTGCTGCGCTACCGCTATCTGTAGATAAAACTGTCTCTTCAGCAGATAAAGTCAGTTATTGGGCATGTGCCCTCTCACCAACAGAAGTTTCTCCTTCGCGCGCTTCCACTGCGGTCTCAGTCCTTTGGCTATATGCCAGCCGCGCGGGGTCCTTCTGGCGGATGACTTCCGGTCTCGGCAAACAGCAGTATGACCTCCAGGAATGTGCCTCGTGCTTGAGATGGGACGGTTCCACGTCGTCCCTCCAGGCTAAAAGGCTCTGGCCCAATATCCAGTGTCAGTCCTTCACTCTCGCTCGCTGGTTCCTCAGAGTCCAGCGCAGAAAAGCCCCCCTTCGCGCGCTTCTCTCTCCTTTAAATAACCTCCCCCATAGTGCCGTGCGGTGCAGCCGTGCACCCTGGATCTTGCAAAGCAGCCTGGGAGATGTAGTTTCTTCATCTTGTGAAAAGGAAGTCACAACCCGGGAAATTCCATGCAGCTACCACTAGAGGGAGCCTAGTTCCTTCCCACATATCAAACAGTGTCTTTAGGCATGTTTAACCCCGCTACACACTCCCCCCACTTGAGAAACTTTGGTCCCCAAAGAGGTCAACAGTATGTACCCTAGTGCATAGGTTGGCATTATACAACAAAAACATTAACATTTTGCTGAAATAAGTCAATCTGAATACATCCAATTTTGTATTCTAATAGCAGTGCAACAGTAAAACGATAAAGTGCAATTAATAAGCAAATAAGTGATTTCTACAGTGTTAATATAGTGCTGATTTCTAGTGCTTTTATATAGTGCTCCTTTAAAAAGCACATGTGCCTTTGCAATTTCTTAAACACTTACATCTTAAAGTTTGTGTTGAAAAAAAAAAACATCAAAAGGTGAGAAAGAAAAAAAAACATATAGTGAGGTCAGAGCAACAAAATGTGCGCAAACATTAACTCACAAAGTAAACCAAATTGTGAACATCAAAAACTGTGCTTATTATAATAGCCAAACCCAATATCCTTATGTACAAACTTAAATGCAAACGTTTTCTACTTCAATACTTTGTTCTCATGATCTCTCACAGACCCCCCAAAACTTGGGTGGCTTGTACAGTTGTGCCTGGGGGTGAGCTAGGGTTGTCCCCCACCAAATCTACAGTGGAGGAACTAGGCTGGTCAGGAGACCTTTTGGAGATAAAAACAGCTTCTTCCGAACATTCACCCAATTGATCATAGGTCAGTCTCTTAGGTGGGTGAATGACTCTCCTTTCCCTCTGTTCCCGTGGAGGCATGCTCTCAGAGGTACTAGGATCAGGCACTTCTGAGGATTCTTCCATGTCCCCCTCCTCATGTTCCAACACAGAGGCACCTGATGGTTCAAGAGAGGTCAGTTCTTCTTCAGAGAAGGGTGCAACCTCCTCCTCAGGATCTTCATCCTCAGCTGCTTCTTCTGGAAGCATATGAAAGGGTATGAATTCAGGGGCTTCTGCCCGAAGGGCTCCTCTATCAGCCAAGTCAGACGAAGACAGGGAGGCAGGTGTGGGTTCTGGCAACTGAGATGACCACAACCAGTCGGGTACCTCCTCTTCATCTTCCAAATCTTCAGATGGAGAACTTCCCTCTCCCTCATCTGGGAGCATCGTCTGAGATCTGGTAAATGGACCCACACTTCCCTCAGGCCGAATTTGGTACACAGGAAGGTTTGGCAGTTGCTTACAGATAACATAAGGTTGGGACTTCCAGCGGTCTGCCAACTTGTGTTTTCCCGGGACACCCAAGTTTCTCAACAAAACCCTGTCCCCTGGTTGCAGGTCATGGATCCGAACTTTTAGGTCGAAATTTTTTTTATTCCGCAGTCCACGTTGATCAGATGTGGCCTGAGCCTTGTCATAGGCCGCTTTCAGACTCTTCCGCAGTCGGTCCACATATCCTCTATGCGATGCTGAAGAGGTATGATCAGGCGAAATGCCAAAGGCCAAATCCACTGGCAACCGAGCCTCCCTTCCAAACATCAGCCGATAAGGGGAATATCCAGTAGCATCACTGACAGTGCTGTTGTAGGCATGCACAATGGCAGCTACGTGCCTGCCCCAATGCTGTTTCTTCTCTGAGCTCAAAGTCCCCAACATATCCAAAAGAGTCCTGTTAAATCGTTCAGGCTGGGCATCCCCCTGTGGATGGTAGGGAGTGGTTCTAGTCTTTTGAATGCCTAACATATCTAACAGTCTCTTGATCAGTCTGCTTTCAAAGTCCCTTCCCTGATCAGAATGGAGGCGCTGTGGTAACCCATAATGTACAAAGAACTTCTCTACAAGAACTTTGGCTACCGTTGAGGCCTTCTGATCCCTTGTTGGGAATGCTTGAGCATATCTGGTAAAATGGTCTGTTACCACAAGGACATTCCCCTGGCCACTCAGATCAGGCTCTAAGCAAAGGAAATCAATGCACACCAGCTCCATGGGTCCCTGACTTTGTAGATGGCCCATTGGGGCTGCTTGACGTGGCAGAGTCTTCCTCTGTATACACCGGACACAAGAATGACAGTATCCTTCAACTTCGGCCCTCATACAAGGCCAGTAGAACCTGTCCCTGACAAGCTGAAAGGTTCTTTTGGGCCCCAGATGGCCATGATTATCATGAAGAGCGGCCAGAACTCCCTCTCTGTATTTAGCTGGTAAGAACAGTTGCCACTTCTCCTCCAGATCTTCAGATGGACCTCTCCGGTAGGCCACTCCTTCTCTGATCTGTAACCGGGTCCACTCTCTATGCAACAGACGGGCCCCCTGAGGGGAGTCAGTTAGAAGCAACTCAGGGCTCTGGATCTCCAGGGCTTCCAAGAGAAGTTTTCCCAAAGGGTCTTCCAACTGCTCCTTCCGCAAGTCCCTTTTGGACAGCCGGGGCAAACCCTCCCCTTCAACTTGGGTCACCTGGCAGTAGCATTTGGGTACTCCGATAGCCGAAACCCCAATCTCTTCTGCTCTTGACCCTCCTCGGGATCGAAATTCAGTTCCCTGATATAGGGCACGCACCCCTTCTGGAGCCAAATGAGTCCATTCTTCCGCAGGTTCCTGTGGAACATGCAACCTTCTGGATAGGGCATCTGCATCCCTATTTCCGATTCCTGGCCGATACTTCAGGCTAAAATTGAAGCTAGAGAGGGCAGCCAACCATCGATGTCCTGTTGCATCCAGCTTGGCCGTAGTCAACAGATAGGTGAGGGGATTATTATCTGTCTTGACAATGAATTCAGCTCCGTACAGGTAGTCTTTCAATTTGTCAACCACTGCCCACTTCAAGGCCAAGAATTCAAGTTTGTGAGTAGGATAATTCCTTTCAGCAGGCAGTAGGCTTCTGCTCACATAGGCAACAGGTCGCAGATGACCCTCATGCTCCTGATAAAGTACCCCCCCCCAGCCCATCTCGGCTGGCATCAACATGCAGTTCATATGGTTTTGTGGGGTCCGCATAGGCCAACACAGGGGCAGTGGTTAGGGTTTCCTTCAGCTGGACAAAGGCCCCTTCGCATTCCGGGGTCCACTGATCCTGGATGGATTCCTTAGCCTTCCGGGGGCCTATGGTGGACTTCGCCGGCTTTACCAGCTCAGGGACATCATCTTCTTCATTCTTCAGGAGCTCATTTAGGGGTCGGGCAATCTGGGCGAACCCCTCCACAAACCTCCTGTAATAGGAGCAAAAGCCCAAGAATGACCGGAGTTCGGTCACATTTGTGGGTCTCGGCCAGGAAGCAACAGCATCCAGCTTGTCCGGGTCAGTGGCCACCCCTTCTTCAGACACGATATGGCCCAGGTAATGGACCGAGGACTGATAGAATTGGCACTTCTCAGGAGAAAGTTTCAGACCTTCTTCATGTAGCCTCTTCAAGACCTTTTCCAACCTCTCCTCATGTTCTTCTAAAGTTCTGCCAAACACGATAACATCATCCAAGTATACCAGTACCTCTATCAAATTCATATCTCCAACGGTCCTCTCCATCAGCCTTTGGAAGGTAGCAGGGGCCCCGGACAACCCCTGAGGCATGCGATTGAACTCAAAGAACCCCACAGGGGTGATGAAGGCTGTTTTCTCCCGATCTTCAGGGTGCATGGGGATCTGATAATACCCACTCTTTAAGTCCATCACACTGAACCACTTCGCCCCTGACAGACTCTGTAGGGCATCTTCGATTCGAGGAGTGGTATACTGGTCTGGGATGGTTCTTCTGTTCAGCGTTCGGTAGTCGATACAAAGCCTCAAAGATCCATTTTTCTTTCGGACTACCACTATCGGGGAAGCATACGGGCTCCTGGATTCTCGGATAATCCCGATCTTTTTGAGCTCTGCCAGCTGTTGACGTAGATCTTCTAAGTCACCTAAGGGGACTCGCCGGACTCTCTCCCTGAAAGGCTTGTCCTCACTCAGGCGGATCTTGGCACATCCCACGTCAAACTCGTCCTTAGAGAATATTTCCCTACATCGAGCAAGTTGTGCCTTGGCCCTCTTCACCCATTCCGGCGGGAGGGCAGCGTTTCCAGAGCAAAGCTCCTCTATAACCGCTTCACCCTGTTCCTTTTCTTTGAAATCAATGGGGGCAACTGGGGTAGCCGGGTTGACTTGGCCCAGGAGCACTCTGGCCGGTACCTTCACTGGTGTAATAGAGGTGTTTCTGACACTCACTAAAACCCTTCCACGGTTTTCCTGTAACACCTTCAAAGGGATCACCTCAGGGATCACTTCTATCCCTCTCTGTCTCTCCTTTTGACCTGATTCAAAGATAATGAAGGGACCCGGCTGTTGCCATGTGAGTTTAACAGAAGCCTTAAAACAGGCCACCTCTCCTGGCTGTAAGACCTTTTCTGCTCTATCCAGCTTCCAGAGTCGTCCAACTCCTTCTGCGGGGGTCTCTTGCTCCAACACTAATCGTTGGTAGGCCTGCCGTAGCATGGGATGGATCCTTGGCGCCTGAGCATCTTGTCCCTGGACCAGTTGTATCAGAAGGCGCCTTACCAGGTCAGTGTTTGTTCCTACGATGAGAGAGCTTTTGTTGGCCCCGGGTGGACGAGGACAGACCACCGCTAAGGTGTCGAAGGTTTCCGCTTCACCAGCCACTGATGGATCAAAGGTCAACTTGATTGGCAGATACCCGTCATAGGGAAAACTTTGGGTCCCAATACCCCATATCTCCAGATCTTCCAACTTCTGCAAAGGTAGATGGGTAAGATATTTATCATAGAAGTCTCTATACAAAAGAGTCACCTGGGCCCCTGTGTCAAGGAGGGCTCTTGTGTAAATTCCTTCCACCTGAACCGAGACCACTGGGGAGGGCCCGACCAAGTTAGTTGGGAATTCTCTTGATGTAGCCTTGTTATCTGATTCAATTCTCTGTACCCTGGCCCTCTTCTCCTTTTTCTTCCTTGATCTAGGCCCCCGCCGAATCCGGTGTGCATTGACTTTCCTTCCCTCAGTAACCCGGAGTCTAGAACTGGGGGTGTTATATTTGGGTCTGACCCCCTGACTCAGTTTCCCTGATCCTGCACCACTTCTGGAGTCCCTTAAGACTGGCGGACACCCGGTTGACTCCTTCACCGGTGTCCTCTGAAGTTTCCCGCTGGCTCGCGAGATTTCGCGGCAGCATTTCCTGAGCTGGGACATACCCTTCTAACATGCCCAACTCCCCCGCAGTTGATACAAGTTAACAATCTTACAGGCCGTGGCTCTGGATCTGTGCTGAGACTAACAGGTTCATCTGGCCTCTCCGATATACTCCCCTTGGGTAGAGTGGATACCTGACCAGTCAGGATGGACACCATTTCTATCAACTGAGACACTTGGGTCTTTAGGAGTTCAACTTGAGAGTCACCCTCTTCCACACTTATCACTCCAACCCGGGCAGTTGAGTCAAACTGCCGACTTTTCTTTTTGTTGTCCAACATGACCTCTTCCTCTCTGACCATTCGAATCAGATCGGGGTATTCTAGAATGCCGCCATCTCGACGAGTTCGTAACAGTATGGCAATGGGATCTAAAGGTTGAGCCCCTTTCAGAACCTGTCGTGCACGAGTCTCATCTATTTTCCGGGGGTCTATTCCTTTCTTTAACAGAATCTGGTGGATAATCCTATCCAGACGTTTAATGAATTCGGACAACTTCTCCCCCTCTTCTTGATAACAGTGGTCCAACTGGTAGAGAAGTTCAGCCGCGTTCTCCGTCCGACCAAACACATCTTGCAGAATGTCCAATTAATCCTGTGCAGTGCAGTTCTTCTTGCTAAGCTTTAGATTACGTACAGCCTCTAATGCAGGTCCCCTTAAACTCTCTGTGATCCTCTGCTTCTTGTGCTGTTCTGGTACCTCCCATTCCTCCAAAGCCTGAGTGGCGGTATCTAGCCACTCTTCGAACCCATCTTCTGCTGAAGGCACAGGCTGTTTCCCAGAGAATGTCCGGAGCTTCCTATATCCAGTCATCAGATAGCTCGAGGAGTCCCTGCTACATTTTGCCACAATCTCCCCAAGAACAGCACACAGTTCTGAGCTAAAAGTCGACAAAGGTGATGACTCAGGATGCCCTTCTTGGACACCCTTTTCTTGGCTGGATACCCCATGGGTGGTGGATGAGGGACCCGCAGTAGGAACTCCTGGATGTATCAGGAAAAGTTCTGTTTGGTCAATAGTTTTTACACTGTTTCCATTGAAATAATCAGGGACCCCTTTCCTCCACTCACACAGTGCATACGTGTGTGGGGCAGTGGTGTCAGTTTTTATGTCAATCACCCAGAATTTCCTGTCTGTGGATAGTGCCCTTAAAACAGGGAGGAGCTTTTCTTCAGTCCAGGCTTCTCCCTTGATTTCAACCACCAGGCCATTTTCCACTATGACATTCTCTTCCTTGCACCACTCAGCAGCAGCAACAGGATCCATTTCTGCGTGGGAGGGGATTCTGGGGCTGAGAGGGTTGTGTTGCAGGACTGTAAGAATCCCGGACGAGCCCCCACGTGTAGCACCACCCCCGCAGGAGCTGCTGATTATATTATTGGGTCTACACCCTGCCTAACAACCCAATCAAATTGGCTCGATCCCTCCTCAGGCACAACTGACCCAGAATAGGACTGGACTATCAAATAGATACACAGGTTGGAATACAATACTTCACTATGCAACAATACCTTGTTACCTTCTTGAATAGTAGTCCTTCTGGGTGACACAATGGAACAACGCACAAGATTGTAATTAACCAAACTTAGTTTACTATATATCAAATTGAATAGGGGAGATACAATACAATACAATACAAGTCCATAAAAGGTTATTTAAAACAGCTTTAAAAAGGTAAAAGAATACCCCCACACTCCTCCTGCATTAAGGCTAGACACAGTACCAGGTAGGTGGGCCTATCTGAGTCCCTCCCCCAGAGTTCTCTTCTTTCTTGTTGATCTTCGCTAGCAAGGTTATTGAATAGAGCTCATTTGTAATCCAGATTAGGAATAAAGATCAAGAGAGAGAAAACAACGAGCTGTTAGTTGTCACCGCAGGGTGTCTGCGTAACTGAGCAATAACTTCTGCGAGAGAGATAAGCCTCTGGCGACTCCTTTACAGACCTTATTGTTTGTCTATGAGTCTCCTGAGAGAGTATGGTGATAAACCCCGGGGTTTTATCACCTCCTGCTGCGCTACCGCTATCTGTAGATAAAACTGTCTCTTCAGCAGATAAAGTCAGTTATTGGGCATGTGCCCTCTCACCAACAGAAGTTTCTCCTTCGCGCGCTTCCACTGCGGTCTCAGTCCTTTGGCTATATGCCAGCCGCGCGGGGTCCTTCTGGCGGATGACTTCCGGTCTCGGCAAACAGCAGTATGACCTCCAGGAATGTGCCTCGTGCTTGAGATGGGACGGTTCCACGTCGTCCCTCCAGGCTAAAAGGCTCTGGCCCAATATCCAGTGTCAGTCCTTCACTCTCGCTCGCTGGTTCCTCAGAGTCCAGCGCAGAAAAGCCCCCCTTCGCGCGCTTCTCTCTCCTTTAAATAACCTCCCCCATAGTGCCGTGCGGTGCAGCCGTGCACCCTGGATCTTGCAAAGCAGCCTGGGAGATGTAGTTTCTTCATCTTGTGAAAAGGAAGTCACAACCCGGGAAATTCCATGCAGCTACCACTAGAGGGAGCCTAGTTCCTTCCCACATATCAAACAGTGTCTTTAGGCATGTTTAACCCCGCTACACAAGTATTTCATACATTATTTTAATAATATAAGATCTGTTTCAGTCATCTTGATCCTGGATTTACTACCTAGTAAGTCGCTGGAACAGAACAGGCATGAACCAAATGAAGTCCAGAGGATTAAATCCCCCATCCTGCATACTTGTTCCAGGTCTGTAATGTATTAGGTGTTACAGACAGGATAAGGGTGATGACCTTAGACATACATTATATTACCAAAAGTATTGGGAAGCCTGCCTTTACACACACATGAACTTTAATGGCATCCCAGTCTTAGCCCATAAGGTTTAATATTGGGTTGGCCCACCCTTTGCAGCTATAACAGCTTCAACTCTTCTGGGAAGGCTGTCCACAAGGTTTAGGAGTGTGTCTATGGGAATGTTTGACCATTCTTCCAGAACGCATTTGTGAGGTCAGGCACTGTTGTAGGACGAGAAGGCCTGGCTCGCAGTCTCTGCTCTAATTTATCCCAAAGGTGTTTTATCGGGTTGAGGTCAGGCCAGTCAAGTTCCTCCACCCCAAACTCGTCCATGTCTTTATGGACCTTGCTTTGTGCACTGGTCTAAACCATTTTGTGAAGCGGGGATTATGGTGTGGGGTTGTTTTTTAGGGGTTTGGCTTGACCCCTTAGTTCCAGTGAAGGGAACTCTTAAGGCATCAGTATACCAAGACATTTTAGACATTTTCATGCTCCCAACTTTGTGGGAACAGTTTGGGGATGGCCCCTTCCTGTTCCAAAATGATTGCGCACCAGTGCACAAACCAAGGTCTATAAAGACATAGATGAGTGATTTTGGGGTGGAGGAACTTGACTGGTCTTCACAGAGTCCTAACCTCAAACCAATAGTACACCTTTGGTATTCATTAGAGTGGAGAATGCGAGCCAGGCCTTCTAGTCCACATCAGCGCCTAACCTCATGAATGCTCTTCAGAAAGAATGGATAAACATTCCCATTCACATACTCCTAAACCTTGTGGACAGCCTTCCCAGAAGAGTTGAATCTGTTATGGCTGCAAAGGGTGGGCCAACTCAATATTGAACACTATGGACTAAGACTGGGATGCCATTAAAGTTCTTGTGCCTTTAAAGGCAGGTGTCCCAATACTTTTGACAATAAAGTGTATATGTGTGTATATAATAAAATTATTTCCTAAAAAAAAAAAAAAAAAAAGCTTCATTTATCGGAGGATCAGGAAGGAATTTTTTCCCCGGCTGTAGTAAATAGGATCCTGCTTTGCTGGGGTTTTTTGCCTTCCTCTGGATCAACTGCGGGTATAGAATTGTATATATGGGATTGTATGGTTGGGTTTTCTTTACTGTTTTTTGTTTTGTATTGGTTGAGCCAGATGGGTTTGTGTCTATTTTCAACCTAACTATATAACTATACATTGTTTCTGCCTGGAGTTTCCATTTTTAAATAAATAAAAAAAAAAAAAAAACACATATTACATTATTTGCATTAAGATGATGACTTTCCCATGTAGACTATAAAAACATTAAATGTAAAAAAAAAAGTAAAAACTTTTTTAGCAAATCTAGCTGTCATCGTCAATTTGTGTGTAAAGTGTATTTGGGCAGGGTAGGGTTTTTTGTTCCCAGATCCTCATTTGTCACATGACATATCACTTTGGTAGCCGTTGTACATTATCATGACTTGTGGAAAATTTTGTGATTCCTACAATGAAGCGAAAGGACTGATTGTGCTGAGAATTTCCCTGTGACTGTCATGGGATGATGGCCAGCTCAGTGTAAAGAAACTGAGTTCCTCTTTCCAATAAAACCGTTCACCGCATTTTCATTTTCAATGAAAAGCTCTGTCTGAGGCTCTTTAATTTCTCGCCCCCACTTCTCCCTCCCACGTATATATTGTGGGCTGAATCTCCCCCTGTGTAAAATCCCCTGCTTTCTCCATACGTTGAAGCAAATTGGAGCTCCCTGGGATAAAGCATGTTTCAAATGATTACTTTTACACATGTTAACACGGATGCTGTGCTATTATGATTTCTGTGACTTACACTGGAATAATTGATGACGTGTGTTGTCATCATCTATAATTGCAGATTAGTGGCATTGCCTCTATAGTGAATTAGCAGCTCCCTGCGGTGTAAAATAATACCTGGGCTGTCCGAGAATCTGATTTAGCTCAGGAAGTCCCTGTACTAGGATCACATCATACTGTACCATGGTAAACCAAAATGCAGGGCTGCAAACCATTATTAATAGCATTTTATTTTACCCGTAAAACCCACTAGAAAGGACGTCATCTGCGATTTCTGATCAGCTCACATGAATAATGTATCCACACTGCTATTTGATTTTCATCTTAACAAAAAAAAAAAATGGCAATATCTAATTTCCATACGTTATCTTTTTTGCACATAAGATTAACACGCTTGGCTTGTTTCATGAACACATATTGCCAGAAGCCATCATTAATGTTCAATTCAGGTTCACATCAGAAAATAGAAATTTAGAAGAAAATTTTAAAGAAAAAAAATAATAATGATAAAAAATATATATATATATATATATATATATATATATATATATATATATATATATATTGTAAGGGGTTGGCTCGGTAGCGGGTGTGGGTGACCCCTTGGGTGGGTTCATTACACAGAGAGACAGCCGAGGAGTGGTTGAAAACAACGGTCTATGGTTTATTCTTCCAATTTGCTGGAAACAAGTGCAAGCATCCAAACAGCATGAATCAAACAAACATAAAATAAACCCTGGCCACTTGGGGCGTCTACCTTCACAACACAGGAACCTACCTATGGTGTCTGTCCCAACCTACTGCTGGGCAGAAACTGCTGGTCATACAGCAGAAAACCAATAGTCTATTTGTTTTCTTTTCACACAGAAAAAGTCAACACCACCTCACCTTCAGCCCCGGTTCACACTTCTGCGTGTGCGGGGTTCGCATGTAATATCGGAGCGCACTGCTCCGACATTACATGCGATCAGCTGTGCGGTGCGAGTTTAGCCATACAGTTTGTATGGCTAAATTCGCATCGCACCCGGAGCAAACACGCACAGGAGGCATTTTTGCAGCCGCATCAGGATCGGATCGCACAGCGGTTCACACTTGTGCGATCCGCTCCTGTGCGAACTGCACGATCGCACTGCGATATGCGATCAAACTGGGGGTGTCGTTAAGATTACATTGACACCCCCAGCGTATCGCATATGGCAGTGTGAACTGCCGGGGGTGCTTGTGCGATGCGGGAACAGGCTGCGAATTCGCAGCCTTCCCGCATCGCATAAATGTGAACCGAGCCTCAGAAGTCTCTCAGCTCACTGCTCTCCTAAACGCACAAAGCCTCAGGATGCAGCAATCAGTAGTCATCCTTTGGATAACTTATAGAGGCCTTATTTGCCTCATTCTGAATAGCTGAAGCTTTCCAACGTCCTTAAACCTTTCTGGCTACCTCTGCAGCCGACACCTGATAGTAATTGGTGAATTGTCTAAACAAGGCAGAAATGTATCTCCCGTCTGTGACAACACCCACAGATTTACCTGACTTCCTGTCACAATACATATATATATATATATATATATATATATATATATATATGTGTGTGTGTTTTGTTGCCTCACAGCCTGTAATTAACATGGATTGTTTGAGGATTTGCATCATTTAATTTACAGAACATGTTGTATGCTTTCTTGTGAAGCAAACAACAAATAGGACAAAATAACAGAAAAAGCCAATGTGCACAACTATTCACCCCCCTAAAGTCAATACTTTGTAGAGCCACCTTTTGCAGCAATCACAGCTCCAAGTCGCTTTGGATAAGCCTCTATGAGCTTGCCACATCTTACCACTGGGATCTTTGCCCATTCCTTCTTGCAAAACTGCTCCAGCTTCTTCAAGTTGGATGGTTTGCGCTTGTGAACAGCAATCTTGAAGTCTGACCACAGCAGATTGACTGTAGCAGATGACGCCCAAGGGGAGGGCGAAACGCGTCTAGCTAGGCAGAGCGTACAACGTCACTTCCGGCCGGTGGAACGTATGGTGCAGGAGCAGCAACCACCGGACCGTACAACGTTGCTTATCAAGATTCTTATTGTAAGTGGATTTTTTATACTTAATAAAGATTGCTATTATATACTTCACCATGGCAAGCTTTATTTTTTGGTGTCACTGAGGTGAATACGGCCAGAATTATCCATTAGCAGCCTCCCACCATCCCACAACAGGAACAGCGTTTGGGACACAGACTTTGGTTCTTGGAACATCTGAGAAGGGCATAACAGCCCCACACAGTCATTGTGTCATACAGGCTTGGATCTTATTCTGTTCCGGTGAGTAGGGAATCAGAGGGGGGGCAGAGCACTTTCTACAGAGTGGAGCACAGAAGCACCTTTGGGCACAGTTGCACTTATGAACTGTTTACATTGAATTTTGAGGACATTTATTTCTTTTCAGGAGGACACTATTGCACCATAGTTGTCACGGACTGCAATGAGCACTTTATATTGATATAGATTTATTTGATGATTATTAAATGATTTATTGTATTTAGAGGTTTATTTAGCAGCGCTGATTCACATACACTGTCTATGGGAATGTTTGACCATTCTTCCAGAAGCGCATTTGTGATATTAATGAGAAGGCCTGGCTGGCAATCTCCGCTCTAATTCATCTGAAAGTTGTTCCATCGGGTTTAGGTCAGGACTGTAAAGGCCAGTCAAGTTCCTCCACCCCAAACTCCCTCATCCATGTCTTTATGGACCTTGCTTTGTGCACTGGTGCTCAGTCATGTTGGAACAGGAAGGGGCCATCCCCAAATTGCACCCACAAAGTTGGGAGTATGAAATTATCCAAAATGTCTTGGTATGATGAGTTCCCTTCACTAGAACTAAGGGGCCGAGCCCAACCCCTAAAAAACAACCCCACACCATAATTTCCCCTCCACCAAATGATTTGGACCAGTGCACAAAGCAAGATCCATAAAGAGAGATGAGCGGGTTTGGGGTGGCGGAACTTGACTGGCCTGCACAGTTGAAGCTGTTATAGCTGCAAAAGGTAGGCCAACTCCATATTGAACTCTACAGACTAAGACAGGGATGCCATTAAAGTTCATGTACATGTAAAGGCAGGTGTCCCAAAACCTTTGAAAATATAGTGTATATATACATTATGTATATAGGCTTCAGAACCTTTAAGCTTTGAGTCCCAGGGTACGTCCAACAACGGACAGTATCTGCTTGCATCTTGCTGTATATGTTCTTCCTATGCTTAAATCTAAACTAAAGGCAACAATTAAAAACTTATGAGCCTGAAGGCTATGTATTGCACGTCTCTTTTGTATTTAAATTAACCTATCTGCCCGCTTGTAGTCTTCTATGTCACGCTAAAATGGTTGTAAACCTTTACATATACCCAGTGAAGTGATAAACCTCAGGTGATACACAGAGATTAAACAAACCCTCCTACATAAGTTGTACCTGTTTATCAGCAGTATTCTCTTCTCTACATTTGTTCTAAGTCCAGAATTTATAAAGTCTGAGCTTTTAGAAAAAAAATGGGGTGAAGAGCTGAAATTACACAATGCAGAGCTCAATGAACAGAACTCCGACAGCTGATTGAAGGTAAGGGACGCACTCCCTTTACACAGCACACAGGAACAGAGCTGAGGTTGTCAATCACAGGTTGTGTGCTGGAGAACCCTCTCCTGTCACCTTTTTTCTCTTGGTGTCAGGAAAACTTGTCAGAAGTCATACTGATACCAGACGAATGAAGCAGCAGGCAGAAATGGCACTTAGAGGGAGATCTACCAAAACTAGTGCACACAGAATCTGGTGCAACTGTACAGAGTAACCAATGAGTTTCTAACCTCACCTTGTTCAATCAAACTTTAACAATAAAAACTACAAGCTGATTGGCTACTATGCACAGCTGCACCAGATTCTGTGTGCACCAATTTTAGTAAATCTCCCTCTAAGTGCTCTTAATTGAGACAAGTACGCATTATAGAGGGATATGCTTTGTTCATATTTTATGTTTGAGGTTTACAACCACTTTAAGGCACTTGTGCAGATCAGTTTACATCCTAGACACAGTCTCTGTATGTTGGGATGACTGACTCCTGTGCATGCGATACATCATCTAACACCGGCCAATCAAAATTCCAAAGATCAGCCCCCAGAAGGAGTTGGGGAGAAGATGCTGGCACCAGATGAGGGACCCCTACCAGACTTTTGGAACATTAAAGAGGAGGTTAATATGGTGCCTTTAGTCCCACTTTAATTGGGTTTTCACTGGCTGTTCCGGTTTTATTTCCAAACCCAAAAACATAGTTAATTGGCTTCTTGTCCATCTGGCCCTAGAGTGAGTATGACCAAGGTAGGAATATAAAGCTGGGTACAAGGGAGTAGAATTTCGTTCCAACATTCATACAAAAATCCTTCTTCGGGGCATTTTTTATTTTTTTTGCCACCATTGAGTCGACTATTTTTTTTCCCAAAGTCATTAAACCCTTCTCGCCGCCGCCACCTGGTCCTTCAAGAGCTTCTCAATGGCGGGAGGCAGGCTCTCAGCATAGACAAGTGTTTACATAGAGACGCAAATATTTAAAAGCCCACCCGCTGGGAGACTATATATGTCCATATGGCCAGTGGGAAGAAGTTAAAGTATAACTAAAGGTACAACTTTTTGTACTTTTGGATAAAGTGGAGAGGAGTCAGGCTCGGTTCACACTGTCGCGACTTGGGATCCAACTTGTGAGACCCCAAGTCGCATGACATTTAAAATCTCATGGTAGTCAATAAGAGCTGTCTTTATTAGCACTAATGAAGTCGCTCCAACTTCAGAAAGGGTTCCTGTACTACTTCAAGGCGACTTCTATCCGACTTGTGCTCACAGACTTTATTGGAAGTCACCTCCAAGTCAGATCCTCATCTATATTGATGTAATCTGAATCCCACATTAAAGGAAGATTACCCAGGCATTTCCTGAAAGTCTCTTCAATGTCACATCAAGTAGTACTCAAGTCGCCACAAAGTCGCCTGGCAAAGTGGCACCATAAGGTTGCGGCAGTGTTAACTGAGCCTAAAAACAACTGTTCATTTTTTAATGCTATCCGTGCCCCCTTTAGAGAGATTCACCCTCTCTATCTGTCCTGTTTACTGTTAACACTAAAAGTGAAAGCAAATGAAAATTCCAAATTTTAGGTTGTCACCACAACAGCAATAGAGGGGAAATCTTCCAATGGAGACACTAGTTCCTGGAGACCCTGGTGACAACAAAGGATTTCCTCACCTTGAAGGGATTTCCTCCTATTTCCTGTTTTGGCTATGAAGGCAAATCTCCCCAATAGGACAGAGATAGCAAAAAAAACAATAGGGGTTATATTCTTCCCTTACTCCCTTTCAATTTTTTTATCATTAGGGTAAAAATGAAGGTTAGGTCCCCACAACCTTTAGAAAATCGAGCAAACTTTCCAAAATCAACCACTTTTGAATGAAATTCTACTCTTGTGCACCCACCATTACATTGTGATCTCCTTGAGAAGTTGGAACGAATGTGATGGGTTTTCTGTACCATGTAGAGTTTAAAAACATAGGAAATAATTAAAATTTAAGTGCCCCAGAGGCATGTTAATATTGCTTCCCTGTAACCATTAAAGTGGTTCTTAAGGCTCAAGGTTTTTTATTTTTATGCATTCTATGCATGAAGTTAAAAAACATTCTGTGTGCAGCAGCCCCCCCCCCCCCCAATACTTGAGTGAGCCCCATCTAGATCCAGCGATGTGCATGAGAGCCTCTGCTCTCCAGCAACTCTCCCTCCTCATTGGCTGAGGCAGCAGCAGCAGCCGTTGGCTCCTGCTGCTGTCAATCACAGCCAGTGAGCCAATAAGGAGAGTTAGGGGCGATGCAAAGCCACGGCTCTGTGTTTGAATGCAAGCTGCTTGCTCTGGGGGCACTCAGCAGGACTGAGGGGCCAGGAGCGCCGACGGGGGACCTGAGAAGAGGAGGATCTGGGCTACTCTGTGCAAAACCACTGCACAGAGCAGGTAAGCATGGCATGTTTGTTATAAAAATAAAACAAGACTTTAATATCAATTTAATCTTTTGAGTGCTCTTCTCCAAACACCTTGTATGAAATACAGTATAATATTGTTAGTGATAAGATTCTGCATACATTACAGAGTGCAATTTAATAATATGAATATGAAACAAGAAGGAGCCATTCTCAAAGTTTTCTGCCTTAGGCTGCCAATTCTATCCCTTTGCTATAACTTGTTCACTGCCCCCCAACCGCTCCCGCTTTAGCTGCTAAGGAAGAAGTCGGGGGAGTCCACATGCCGCTGCTGTGATGCTTTGCTCCACGGCCACGGCAGGAATTGTCACCCCTGCCGCTACGCCCATCGATCGTGACCAATTCAAGTGAATGGGGCCGCTCTGCAAGTACAATACCCCACAACTGTGTGCAATGCATGTGGTTGCAGTGTGCTGGTGCTGGGTTTAAGGGGTAATGCAATCAGTGAGGAGGCAATATAAACCTCCTTGCTGCCAGTCAAATGCTCTCTGAAGAGCAATCTGAATGCAGCCAAAGCTCAAGTGAAAAAGCCCTGAGACTTTAAGAAGATTTTGAAGCAAAATGTTTTGAGAACATAGCTGTTTGAGAACTACTACTGTCAGATAAAGGGTCCTTTCACACGGGCTTTCCGCCCGGCGGACTGTGTTTTGCTCAGCGGGGATCGATCCACCGATCCCCACTGAGCAAGCGGATGACAGCTCCGTCTCCGCTTACTTTGCAGAGACAGACCTGTCAGATCCCCGCTCTCCTCTATGGGAGATCGGATGAAAATGGACCGCCTGTCCGTTTTCATCCGATCCTAGCCGATCCAATCCTCCAGATGGATGGAAAATAGGGTTTCCATCTGTCTGGATTTCATGGACAGGATCGGATCAGAGAGTAGTGAGTGTCAGCACACATGTCACCACTGACATCCTCTTCTCCATAGGGATGCATTGAACATCCGATCAGGTCCGCCTGAAAAACTGACAGGCGGACCTGATCAGAAAGCCCGTGTGAAAGCTGCCTAAAGGTACTCATATGGGCAATATGTCTTTTGTCCAACTTCTTTCAGCAGGTTCAGTTTATATGTATACAATGTAAGCTCAGGCCAGTAAATTGTAACATAGAAACATAGAAAATTGACGGCAGAAAAAGACTAAGTAGTCCATTGAATCTGCCTATATTTTATTCAAATTTTTTTTAGTTAACTTTATTGTCTGACTTTCCATCTATGTTTGCCCCAAGCATGTTTGGAGCCATTTACTGTTGACTACCCTTCCAGTAAAATAATACTTTTTAAGATTCGTTTTGAACTTTCCTCCAGTTAGTTTGAGGTCATGTCTCCATGTTCTTGATTTTGGTTTCATATAACAAAAACTGCCCCCTGAACCGTATTCAACCCTTGATGTATTTAACCTTCCTAGCGGTATTCCCGAGTGTGACTCGGGGTAAGATTTTAGTGCCAAAAGCGGTAACCCCGAGTCACACTCGGGGTAGCGCTAGGAAGATCGCTGGATGCTGGAGGAGGTTTTACTTACCTTTTCTCCGGGATCCAGCGATGTCTGCGAGCGGTGTGCGGCGGCGGAGCTCTCTCCCGATCGTCTGCGAGCCCCGGCTTCCGTCTCCGGCGACGTGGCGTCCGCCGGGGGGTGGAACCGGCGGCAAATTCGAATGTAAAATGCACCAAACACACTGATATCGTTCAAAATAAAATAAAATCACATTACATTGCCCCCCAGTGCCCTTTCCTGCAGTTTTACTGTACTTTTTATGTAAATATATGTATATATATATATATACATATATATACAGTATATATATATATATATATATACATATATATACAGTATATATATATATACGTATATATATACACATATACATATATATATATATATATATATATATATACACACACACACATATTATATATATATATACATATATATGTATATATATATATATATATATATATATATATATATATATATATATACACACGTATATATATATATATATATATACACACGTAATTCTTGTGAATGAGCAGCCCAAACCAACTGTATACATTATATATATATATATATATATATATATACATATATACGTATATATATATATATAATATATGTATACATAATATATGTATACATACATATATATATATATATATAATATATATATATAATATGTATAATAAATGTATACAGTTGGTTTGGGCTGCTCATTCACAAGAATTACATGCTTTCAGCACCTAAAATAATGGTACCGCTTTCAGCACCTAAAATCCAAAAGAATCATACCGCCAGGGAGGTTAAAAGTCATGTCTCCCCTTTCCCTTCTTTCCTCCAGACTGTACATATTAACCACTTTACCGCTAAGTACTGTAATAGTACTGCGGCAAAGTGGCTCGTTCCCGTCTGACGACGTAGACCTACGTCGTCAGACTCCTCCCCTGTAGGCGGCGCTCGCGCGCCTGCCGGAGGCTCGCTCCCGCTGTTTTCATTCACAGCGGGAGTCGGGCCAGGGGAGGAGCACCGGACTTTTACCGAACTTTTCCCGGACACCGAACCCCATTGAAGTCAATGGGGACCCGAACTTTAAGGCACTAAAATGGCTCTAAAACACCAAAGGAAAGGGCTAGAGTGCTGCAAATGGCAGCAAAACGTAATTAAGAGCATGGCAAGTGCTCTGCAAACAAATGTGGATAGGGAAATAACTTAAAACAACAAAAAAAAACAGAAAAATAAAACAATGTTCTTCTTCATCTCTGAAGGACGAGGCCCATATGGAGTAGGAGGGAGGTTGAGGTGGTGGTGGATGTGGCGGTGACATAGGCGTGCGCACAGGGTGTGCTGGGTGTGCCTGGGCACACCCTAATCACCTAGGGCACATAGCATTGCCAGTGAGGAGATGGGAAAGATCTCCCTGGGACCTGCTCTGCTCTATTTCTCCTTGCCTACAGGTACATGGCCCCGATACATTACTCTCCCTGCTGGCAAACACATGCATGTGTATTTCAACTTTGGGGTGCACACCTTAATGCAATAGGCTGCGCACACCTATGGGCGGTGTAGGTGGAAGCGGCGGTGGAGGAGGACCAGGGCCGGATTAACAGCATCATGGGCTTGGTGCTGAGGATTTTGAAGGGCCTTAAGGGCTGTGCCTTGCCATGCACCCAGAGGAGGAAGGGTGCAGCCATGCATGCCTAATTCAACATGGGATGCTGTCTCTGAAGCCCATAAACACATCCATGCATCGCCAACTGTCCCTCCTTGTCCGGCCTTCACGCTGTGTGGGGAGGTTCTGAGGGTGCTGCCTGGGGAAGCGAGCATAGAAGCCAGACTTCTGTGTTTACAAGTGACAGAAGAGCGGTAACAGTGAATATGGCCAACCCGGGGCCTATATAAAAGGTAGGGGCCTGGAGCTGCAGCTCCAATAGCCCCTACATTAATCTGGCCCTGAGGAGGAGGACGAGGTAGCCAACACTGCTTCTTTTCAAAAATTTTAAATGAGGGTACACCCCAAAAGAGTGAGAAAGAGCAAAAATGGAACAATGGGTGGGTAAGGTCGGTATCCATTGCTATTCTGCATAAGGTACGGAAAAGTCCCGTGGGATCCATGCCTGGTTCATTTTAATGAACGTGAGCTTGTCCACATTGTCTCTGGACAGGCGGCTGCGCTTGTCTGTTATAACGCCCCCAGCCGTGCTAAATACCCGTTCAGATAATACACTGGCTGCAGGGCACGCCAGCACCTCCAAGGCGTAAAGGGCAAGCTCAGGCCATGTGCCCAATTTGGAGACCCAGAAGTTGAAGGGGGCAGACCCGTCATTCACTACATGTAGGCGTGTGCACACATACTGCTCCACCATGTTGGTAAAATGCTGCCTCCTGCTAAGACGTTCCATCTGAGCTGCTGGTGCTGCTGTTTGTTGTGGCGTGCTGACAAAGCTTTTCCACATTTCGGCCATGCTAACCCTGCCTTCTGAGGTGCTGGCGGTGCCCTGGTTGCGTTGGCGACCTCCTCCTCCTCCTCCTCTGCCTTGTGCTTCCACTGTGGCCCCGCTGTCAGATGGGAATGCCAGCAGCATGGCGTCTACCAGCGTGCGCTTGTACTCGCGCATCTTGCGATCGCGCTCCAGTGAGTGAATTAAGGACGGTACGTTGTCCTTGTAACGGGGATCCAGCAGCGTGGCCACCCAGTAATCAGCACAAGTTAGAATGTGGGCAACTCGGCGGTCGTTGTGGAGACACTGCAGCATGTAATCGCTCATGTGTGCCAGGCTGCCCAGAGGCAACGAAAGGCTGTCCTCTGTGGGAGGTGTATCGTCCGTGTCCTCTGTATCCCCCCAGCCACGCACCAGTGATGGCCATGAGCTGGCCTGGGTGCCACCCTGCTGTGAACATGGTTCCATCTCCTCCTCCAGCTCCTCCTCCTCCTCATCCTCCTCATCCTCCAGAACTGTGCCCCTGCTGGACAATTGCGTCCCTGGCGTTTGCGTGTGCAGGAACCCACCCTCGGAGCCCCTTGCGAATGACTGCCCTGAAAGCCTTGGAAATGTTACCTCTTCATCCTCCTCCTCCTCCTCATCCTGTGCCACATCCTCTTCCATCATCGCCCGAATTGTTTTTTCAAGGAGGCATAGAAGTGGGATAGTTAAGCTGAGAACGGCGTCATTGCCACTGGCCATGATGGTGGAGTACTCAAAACAGCGCAACAAGGCACACAGGTCTCGCATGGAGGCCCAGTTATTGGTGGTGAAGTGGTGCTGTTCCGCAGAGCGACTCACGCGTGCGTGCTGCAGCTGAAACTCCACTATGGCCTGCTGCTGCTCGCACAGTCTTTCCAGCATGTGCAAGGTGGAGTTCCACCTTGTGGGCACGTCACATATGAGGCGGTGAGCGGGAAGGCCGAAGTTACGCTGCAGCGCTGCCAGGCGAGCAGCAGCAGGGTGAGAACGCCGAAAGTGCGCACAAACGGCCCGCACTTTCTGCAGCAGCTCTGACATATCGGGGTAGTTTTTAAGGAACCTCTGCACCACCAAATTCAGCACATGCGCCAGGCAAGGGATGTGCGTCAAACCGGCTAGGCCCAGAGCTGCTATGAGATTTCGCCCGTTATCGCACACCACCAGGCCGGGCTTGAGGCTCGCTGGCAGCAACCACTCATTTGTCTGCTGTTCCATGCTCCTCCACAACTCCTGCGCGGTGTGTGGTTTGTCCCCCAAACAGGCAAGTTGTAAAACTGCCTGCTGTCGTTTACCCCTGGCCGTGCTGAAGTTGGTGGTGAAGGTGTTACGCTGTCCGGATGAGGAGGCGGTAGAGGATGAGGAAGCGGAGTAGGAGGAGTTAGGAACAGGAGGCAAACTGAAGCGCCCTGCAATCCTCGGTGGTGGAAGGACATGCGCCAAATTGCTATCCGCCTCAGGCCCATCCGCCACTGCATTTACCCAGTGTGCCGTTAGGGAGATATAACGCCCCTGACCGTGCTTACTGGTCCACGTATCCGTAGTTAGGTGGACCTTGGCACAGATGGCGTTGCGCAGTGCACACCTGATATTTTCCCCCACTTGGTTGTGCAGGGAAGGGATGGCTTGCCTGGAAAAGTAGTGGCGGCTGGGCACGACGTACTGTGGGACAGCCACCGACATAAGGTTTTTAAAACTGTGCGTCTCCACCAGACGGAATGACAGCATTTCAAAGGCCAATAATTTTGAAATGCTGGCATTCAGGGCCAGGGATCGCGGGTGGGTAGGGGGGTACTTCCTCTTCCTCTCAAGTGTTTGGGAGATGGAAAGCTGAACGCTTCCACGGGACATTGTGGAGATGGTTGTTGGTGACCCAGGTGGTGGTGTTGCTGACAGATCGTCTGTTTGCGGGGTGGCAGGTGCCGGTATCACTACAGATGTGGCTGGAGCGGCCGAGACTGCAGCAGAAGAGGAAGCAGGATGAGCCAGAGACGTTTCTTGGTTTTGAAGGTGTGTACTCCACTGCAGCTCGTGCTTTGCACTTAGATGCCTGATCATGCAGGTTGTGCTCAGGTTGAGAAGGTTTATGCCTCGCTTCAAGCTCTGATTGCACAGGGTGCAAACCACTCGTGTCCTGTCATCAGCACATTTTCTAAAGAACTTCCACGCTAGAGAACTCCTTTGAGCTGACTTTGGTGCGCTCGTTCCCTTGCTGCGTTGGGCAGTAGCGGGCGTAGTGTCTAGGGCACGGCCGCTCCGCTTCTGCACCCTGCTCCCTCTTCTGCTGTGCTGGTGGCTCTGTGCGACCACCGCCTCTTCCTCCAAACTACTCAGGTCACCTGCATGACGTTCATTCCATGTGGGGTCGAGGACCTCATCGTCCTCCACATCATCTTCCACCCAGTCTTCACCCCTGCCCTCCTTGTCGGTCTCCACAATGCTGAACGCCGCAGCAGTTGGCACCTGCGTTTCGTCATCATCGGAGACGTGCTGCGATGATCCTTGCATGTACTCATCTTGAGAAATAAGTGGTTGGGCATCGCTGCACTCAATCTCTTCCACTTCTGGGGCAGGGCTAGGTGGATGGCCCTGGGAAACCCTGCTGACAGAGTCCTCAAAAAGAATAAGAGACTGCTGTATGGCTTGGGGCTCAGACTGCTGGCCTGATTTGCAAGGGGGTGAGGTGAAAGACGGTTGGACATTGGCTGCAGGTGCCAACTCTGACCTTTCTGCAGTAGACTGGGTGGGAGACAATGTGAAGGAACTGGAGGCACTGTCAGCAGCAAACCAATCTACTATCGCCTCAACTTGTTCTGGCCTCATCACTTCTAGGGGCGTTTGATGCCCTACCAAATACTGATGCAGGTTCTGTCGCCTACTCACACTTGAGGAAGGTGTTTCACTTGTGCGTGTAGCTGGCACAGATCGACCACGTCCTCTCCTTGCAACAGGAGCTCTACCAGCAGCACCACGACCCAGGCCACGGCCCTTATTTGACGGTCTCCTCATATTTCTGTAATTTAAGATCTTGCCCTAGAAAGGTTTTTATTGAATAGCGGAATAGGAAATATGATCCAAAAAAGTGTATGTATCTCGCACGTACAAAACCACACTAGGCCCCAATTACTATTGTTTCTACCCCTAAAAGGATGGATGAGGAGTAGGAGGAGTATGGAACAGACAGCACCCTCAAATCTTCAGAAGTATGAGATGAACCCCAACAACTTGGAAAGGTGGATCTCACACGTACCGACACAGACTATCCCGCAATTCAATTGATCCTCAAAGGTTTTTATTGAATAGCGGAATAGGAAATATGATCAAAAAAAGTGTATGTATCTCGCACGTACACAACCACACTAGGCCCCAATTACTATTGTTTGTACCCCTAAAAGGATGGATGAGGAGTAGGAGGAGGAGTATGGAACAGGCAGCACCCTCAAATCTTCAGAAGTATGAGATGAACCCCAAAAACTTGGAAAGGTGGATCTCACACGTACCGACACAGACTATCCCGCAATTCAATTGATCCTCAAAGGTTTTTATTGAATAGCGGAATAGGAAATATGATCAAAAAAAGTGTATGTATCTCGCACGTACACAACCACACTAGGCCCCAATTACTATTGTTTGTACCCCTAAAAGGCTAGATGAGGAGTAGGGGGGGTATGGAACAGGCAGCACCCTCAAACCTTCAGAAGTATGAGATGAACCCCAACAACTTGGAAAGGTGGATCTCTCTCACACGTACCAACACAGACTATCCCCCAATTTAACTGATCCCCAAAGGTTTTTGATTAAATAGCGGAATAGAAAATATGATCCAAAAAAAGTGTATGTATATCACACGTACACAACCACACTAGGCCCCAATTACTATTGTTTGTACCCCTAAAAGGCTAGATGAGGAGTAGGGGGGGTATGGAACAGGCAGCACCCTCAAATCTTCAGAAGTATGAGATGAACCCCAAAAACTTGGAAAGGTGGATCTCTCTCACACGTACCAACACAGACTATCCCCCAATTTAACTGATCCCCAAAGGTTTTTGATTAAATAGCGGAATAGAAAATATGATCCAAAAAAAGTGTATGTATATCACACGTACACAACCACACTAGGCCCCAATTACTATTGTTTGTACCCCTAAAAGGCTAGATGAGGAGTAGGGGGGGTATGGAACAGGCAGCACCCTCAAACCTTCAGAAGTATGAGATGAACCCCAACAACTTGGAAAGGTGGATCTCTCTCACACGTACCAACACAGACTATCCCCCAATTTAACTGATCCCCAAAGGTTTTTGATTAAATAGCGGAATAGAAAATATGATCCAAAAAAAGTGTATGTATATCACACGTACACAACCACACTAGGCCCCAATTACTATTGTTTGTACCCCTAAAAGGCTAGATGAGGAGTAGGGGGGGTATGGAACAGGCAGCACCCTCAAACCTTCAGAAGTATGAGATGAACCCCAACAACTTGGAAAGGTGGATCTCTCTCACACGTACCAACACAGACTATCCCCCAATTTAACTGATCCCCAAAGGTTTTTGATTAAATAGCGGAATAGAAAATATGATCCAAAAAAAGTGTATGTATATCACACGTACACAACCACACTGGGCCCCAATTACTATTGTTTGTACCCCTAAAAGGCTAGATGAGGAGTAGGGGGAGTATGGAACAGGCAGCACCCTCAAACCTTCAGAAGTATGAGATGAACCCCAACAACTTGGAAAGGTGGATCTCTCTCACACGTACCAACACAGACTATCCCCCAATTTAACTGATCCCCAAAGGTTTTTGATTAAATAGCGGAATAGAAAATATGATCCAAAAAAAGTGTATGTATATCACACGTACACAACCACACTAGGCCCCAATTACTATTGTTTGTACCCCTAAAAGGCTAGATGAGGAGTAGGGGGGGTATGGAACAGGCAGCACCCTCAAACCTTCAGAAGTATGAGATGAACCCCAACAACTTGGAAAGGTGGATCTCTCTCACACGTACCAACACAGACTATCCCCCAATTTAACTGATCCCCAAAGGTTTTTGATTAAATAGCGGAATAGAAAATATGATCCAAAAAAAGTGTATGTATATCACACGTACACAACCACACTAGGCCCCAATTACTATTGTTTGTACCCCTAAAAGGCTAGGAGTAGGGGGAGTATGGAACAGGCAGCACCCTCAAACCTTCAGAAGTATGAGATGAACCCCAACAACTTGGAAAGGTGGATCTCTCTCACACGTACCAACACAGACTATCCCCCAATTTAACTGATCCCCAAAGGTTTTTGATTAAATAGCGGAATAGAAAATATGATCCAAAAAAAGTGTATGTATATCACACGTACACAACCACACTAGGCCCCAATTACTATTGTTTGTACCCCTAAAAGGCTAGATGAGGAGTAGGGGGGGTATGGAACAGGCAGCACCCTCAAATCTTCAGAAGTATGAGATGAACCCCAAAAACTTGGAAAGGTGGATCTCTCTCACACGTACCAACACAGACTATCCCCCAATTTAACTGATCCCCAAAGGTTTTTGATTAAATAGCGGAATAGAAAATATGATCCAAAAAAAGTGTATGTATATCACACGTACACAACCACACTAGGCCCCAATTACTATTGTTTGTACCCCTAAAAGGCTAGATGAGGAGTAGGGGGGGTATGGAACAGGCAGCACCCTCAAACCTTCAGAAGTATGAGATGAACCCCAACAACTTGGAAAGGTGGATCTCTCTCACACGTACCAACACAGACTATCCCCCAATTTAACTGATCCCCAAAGGTTTTTGATTAAATAGCGGAATAGAAAATATGATCCAAAAAAAGTGTATGTATATCACACGTACACAACCACACTAGGCCCCAATTACTATTGTTTGTACCCCTAAAAGGCTAGATGAGGAGTAGGGGGGGTATGGAACAGGCAGCACCCTCAAACCTTCAGAAGTATGAGATGAACCCCAACAACTTGGAAAGGTGGATCTCTCTCACACGTACCAACACAGACTATCCCCCAATTTAACTGATCCCCAAAGGTTTTTGATTAAATAGCGGAATAGAAAATATGATCCAAAAAAAGTGTATGTATATCACACGTACACAACCACACTAGGCCCCAATTACTATTGTTTGTACCCCTAAAAGGCTAGATGAGGAGTAGGGGGGGTATGGAACAGGCAGCACCCTCAAACCTTCAGAAGTATGAGATGAACCCCAACAACTTGGAAAGGTGGATCTCTCTCACACGTACCAACACAGACTATCCCCCAAATTAACTGATCCCCAAAGGTTTTTGATTAAATAGCGGAATAGAAAATATGATCCAAAAAAAGTGTATGTATATCACACGTACACAACCACACTGGGCCCCAATTACTATTGTTTGTACCCCTAAAAGGCTAGATGAGGAGTAGGGGGAGTATGGAACAGGCAGCACCCTCAAACCTTCAGAAGTATGAGATGAACCCCAACAACTTGGAAAGGTGGATCTCTCTCACACGTACCAACACAGACTATCCCCCAATTTAACTGATCCCCAAAGGTTTTTGATTAAATAGCGGAATAGAAAATATGATCCAAAAAAAGTGTATGTATATCACACGTACACAACCACACTGGGCCCCAATTACTATTGTTTGTACCCCTAAAAGGCTAGATGAGGAGTAGGGGGAGTATGGAACAGGCAGCACCCTCAAACCTTCAGAAGTATGAGATGAACCCCAACAACTTGGAAAGGTGGATCTCTCTCACACGTACCAACACAGACTATCCCCCAATTTAACTGATCCCCAAAGGTTTTTGATTAAATAGCGGAATAGAAAATATGATCCAAAAAAAGTGTATGTATATCACACGTACACAACCACACTAGGCCCCAATTACTATTGTTTGTACCCCTAAAAGGCTAGATGAGGAGTAGGGGGGGTATGGAACAGGCAGCACCCTCAAACCTTCAGAAGTATGAGATGAACCCCAACAACTTGGAAAGGTGGATCTCTCTCACACGTACCAACACAGACTATCCCCCAATTTAACTGATCCCCAAAGGTTTTTGATTAAATAGCGGAATAGAAAATATGATCCAAAAAAAGTGTATGTATATCACACGTACACAACCACACTAGGCCCCAATTACTATTGTTTGTACCCCTAAAAGGCTAGGAGTAGGGGGAGTATGGAACAGGCAGCACCCTCAAACCTTCAGAAGTATGAGATGAACCCCAACAACTTGGAAAGGTGGATCTCTCTCACACGTACCAACACAGACTATCCCCCAATTTAACTGATCCCCAAAGGTTTTTGATTAAATAGCGGAATAGAAAATATGATCCAAAAAAAGTGTATGTATATCACACGTACACAACCACACTAGGCCCCAATTACTATTGTTTGTACCCCTAAAAGGCTAGATGAGGAGTAGGGGGAGTATGGAACAGGCAGCACCCTCAAATCTTCAGAAGTATGAGATTGTGTTCACTGTACCCCACAAAGATTGAGTTCACTGCACCCCACAATGATTGTGTTCACTGCACCCCACAAAGATTGTGTTCACTGCACCTCACAAAGATTGTGTTCACTGTACCCCCCAAAGATTGTGTTCACTGCACCCCACAAAGATTCTGTTCACTGTACCCCACAAAGATTGTGTTCACTGCACCCTAAAAGGATGTTGTTCACTGCACCCCACAAAGATTGTGTTCACTGCACCCTAAAAGGATGTTGTTCACTGCACCCCAAAAAGATTGTGTTCACTGTACCCCCCCAAAGATTGTGTTCACTGCACCCCACAAAGATTGTGTTCACTGCACCCCAAAAAGATTGTGTTCACTGTACCCCCCAAAGATTGTGTTCACTGCACCCCAAAAAGATTGTGTTCACTGTACCCCCCAAAGATTGTGTTCACTGCACCCCACAAAGATTCTGTTCACTGTACCCCACAAAGATTGTGTTCACTGCACCCCAAAAAGATTGTGTTCACTGTACCCCCCCAAAGATTGTGTTCACTGCACCCCACAAAGATTCTGTTCACTGCACCCCACAAAGGATTTTGTTCACTGCACCCCAAAAAGATTGTGTTCACTGCACCCCAAAAAGGATTTTGATCACTGCACCCCAAAAAGGATGTTGTTCACTGCACCCCAAAAATGATTTTGTTCACTCCACCCCAAAAAGATTGTGTTCACTGCACCCCACAAAGATTGTGTTCACTGCACCCCAAAAAGATTGTGTTCACTGTACCCCCCAAAGATTGTGTTCACTGCACCCCACAAAGATTCTGTTCACTGTACCCCACAAAGATTGTGTTCACTGCACCCCAAAAAGATTGTGTTCACTGCACCCCAAAAAGGATGTTGTTCACTGCACCCCAAAAAGGATGTTGTTCACTCCACCCCAAAAAGATTGTGTTCACTGCACCCCACAAAGATTGTGTTCACTGCACCCCAAAAAGATTGTGTTCACTGCACCCCAAAAATGATTTTGTTCACTGCACCCCAAAAAGGATTTTGTTCACTGCACCCCAAAAAGGATGTTGTTCACTCCACCCCAAAAAGATTGTGTTCACTGCACCCCAAAAAGATTGTGTTCACTGCACCCCACAAAGGATTTTGTTCACTGCACCCCAAAAAGATTGTGTTCACTGCACCCCAAAAAGGATGTTGTTCACTGCACCCCAAAAAGGATTTTGTTCACTGCACCCCAAAAAGATTGTGTTCACTGCACCCCACAAAGGATTTTGTTCACTGCACCCCACAAAGATTGTGTTCACTGCACACCAAAAAGGATTGTGTTCACTGCACCCCAAAAAGATTTTGTTCACTGCACCCCAAAAAGATTGTGTTCACTGCAGCCCAAAAAGATTGTGTTCACTGCAGCCCAAAAAGATTGTGTTCACTGCAGCCCAAAAAGATTGTGTTCACTGCAGCTCACACACAGAAAAATGGATGTGGATCACTGACACCTGCCTATCTCCAATCCCACACCACACAGCAATATCGATTGTAGTTTGTAGAACACAGTTTCCCTAAAATTCAGCAGACTCTGTCCCTAACAGGATTGAGAAGAGATCGTAGATCAGGATTGAGTGCAGATTCACCCCACCCCCCACACAGCAATATCGATTGTAGTTTGTAGAAGACACTGACCCTATAATTCAGCAGACTCTATCCCTAAAATGCCTACAACTCGCCCTGCCTAAACACTCCGACCTGTCCCTCAATTCTATCCGGACACAAATGGTTTTTTCCTGCCTATCTTTCCCTAATCAGCAGCCAGCACATTGATGTGTGCTCTGTCCCTTAGCTAAGCAGCAGAATGACGCTGCTGCGGCGGCTGCCTCGAACTTATAAAGACTTGGTCACATGCTTCAGACGGCCAATCACAGCTACTAAGACATTTGCAGGCATGGCTGGGATGGCTTAAGGCACACCAGTTAAACGATTGTTGATTGGCTGTTGAAAGCCCGCCATGAAAAGAGCGCCAAAGCATGCAAAACCCGGAAATAAAACGACCGAACACGGATTTTTACCCGAACATACAGTAAAGTGTCCGTGTCCGTGTTCGGGTAAAAAAAATCCAATTATTCGGTACGAACACGAATAATACAGTCCGTGTTCGCTCAACACTAATCCTAATATCTTGGGTAGATGGACCCTAATGTCTTTGGTAGATGGACCCTAATGTCTTTGGTAGATGGATCCTAATGTCTTGGGTAGATGGACCCTAATGTCTTTGGTAGATGGATCCTAATGTCTTTGGTAGATGGATCCTAATGTCTTTGGTAGATGGATCCTAATGTCTTTGGTAGATGGATCCTAATGTCTTGGGTAGATGGACCCTAATGTCTTTGGTAGATTGATCCTAATGTCTTTGGTAGATGGATCCTAATGTCTTGGGTAGATGGACTCTAATGTCTTTGGTAGATGGATCCTAATGTCTTGGGTAGATGGACCCTAATGTCTTTGGTATATGGATCCTAATATCTTGGGTATATAGACCCCAATGTCTTGGGTAGTATAGCTTAGGGCAGGAGGAAAATGAAAAAATAGGAGCCACTGTAGGGGTAGACTGAGGGGATTTTTAATATCTAACTAAACATTCTTTTAATTACTGACTGTTAAAAGCTTGCTCTATATCTGAAGGACAAGTGAAATGAAATATTTACACAAATGTGTGAGAGTAAAAATCATTAGTGACTCACCAAAGGGGATGGGGGGCGGTGACTTTTTGGCAAGAATGAGTCAGTGCCATCCTCTTATTATCTTCAGCATACAGACCTCTCTGCTGTTGGACTGGAGTTAAAGTAGAACTATAGATAAAACTTTTTTTTTCCATTTTGATAGAGTAAGGGAGGGTTATAACCCCTGTCAGGTATTTTTGCCATCTGTGTCCCATTGGGTAGATTTACCTTCACATCCTGTACCAATAGCCAAAACGGGTAGTGAGAGGAAATCCCAACTAATTACAGGATTTCCTTGCCCCAACCCCCATTGGAAGATTTCCCCTCTGTTACAGTTCTGGGGACTTTCTGTGATAGTGGTAAACAGGACAAATAGAGCAGGTGAATCTCCCCAACAGGGGGACAGACAGCAATATTAGCCAAATATGTGTTCTTATCAATCTCCACTCTGTCCAAAACTAAAAAAACAACAACACGTTTTGCCTCTAGTTATACTTTAAATATAATTGTTAGCAAAATGATGTAAAAGTCAACCTACCTATATGTTGTCAGTCTATATGTACACCATTTCTTTCTGTTCATTTACCAATATGCACAGATCGTGATAGACGGATGTCAGGGGCAATGCCAGTAATGGCGAAACGCGTTGGGCGGAGTCCTGCAATCCTGGAGTGAGTCTGTCGTCTGGGGCAGTGGGGGCATTTGGTGACCACTGGCTGGTGGTTGATTTGCAGACAGTACTGCTCAGATTCAGCTCCTGTATTATGTGGAGTGACATTGGTTGTGTTATAATTGGATGCAGAATCTTTACTTTCTTTATCAATAAATGTTTGTCTTCCTTAAACCTGATTGCCTGATCTATGGCTGAGAGGTGAGCCCATTAATCAGCCTGCTGTCTGGTCCAGTGTAAGTAAAGACGCTGCGGGTACGTGTGTTGGGGGTCAAACCCCATTGGCAGGAGTCTTTGCTGGTCTTGGGGTCTCTCCTGTTCCTGGGAGTGAAGGAATCCGGGTATGTGACCTTTGTGCTGAGGACCAAATAGAAAAGGGCAGGGGGCGCCCCAAAACGGGTTGTTGATGGGTTCAGGGGGAATTGCACGCTCTCACTGAATTGTAGGAATGGTTTGGAGTGCTTGGGCTTTTATTTTCACACAGTTTTGCACCGAATTGCTATATAAATTATATATGGAAGTTCTCCCTCATTTTATTATATATGGAGGTTGATGTATACTATTACTTTATATACACAGGGAAGTTCTCCCTCATGTTATTATATATGGAGGTTGATGTATACTATTACTTTATATACACAGGGAAGTTCTCCCTCATTTTATTATATATGGAGGTTGATGTATACTATTACTTTATATACACAGGGAAGTTCTCCCTCATTTTATTATATATGGAGGTTCCTGTATACTATTACTTTATATACACAGGGAAGTTCTCCCTCATTGTATTATATATGGAGGTTGATGTATACAATTACTTTATATACTCAGGGAAGTTCTCCCTCATTTTATTATATATGGAGGTTGATGTATACTATTACTTTATATACTCAGGGAAGTTCTCCCTCATTTTATTATACATGGAGGTTGATGTATACTATTATTTATATACACAGGGAAGTTCTCCCTCATTTTATTATATATGGAGGTTCCTGTATACTATTACTTTATATACACAGGGAAGTTCTCCCTCATTTTATTATATATGGAGGTTCCTGTATACTATTACTTTATATACACAGGGAAGTTCTCCCTCATTTTATTATATATGGAGGTTCCTGTATACTATTACTTTATATACACAGGGAAGTTCTCCCTCATTTTATTATATATGGAGGTTCCTGTATACTATTACTTTATATACACAGGGAAGTTCTCCCTCATTTTATTATATATGGAGGTTCCTGTATACTATTACTTTATATACACAGGGAAGTTCTCCCTCATTTTATTATATATGGAGGTTGATGTATACTATTACTTTATATACACAGGGAAGTTCTCCCTCATTTTATTATATATGGAGGTTGATGCATACTATTACTTTATATACTCAGGGAAGTTCTCCCTCATTTTATTATATATGGAGGTTGATGTATACTATTACTTTATATACACAGGGAAGTTCTCCCTCATTTTATTATATATGGAGGTTGATGTATACTATTACTTTATATACACAGGGAAGTTCTCCCTAATGTTATTATATATAGAGGTTGATGTATACTATTACTTTGTATACACAGGGAAGTTCTCCCTCATTTTATTATATATGGAGGTTGATGTATACTATTACTTTATATACACAGGGAAGTTCTCCCTCATTTTATTATATATGGAGGTTGATGTATACTATTACTTTATATACACAGGGAAGTTCTCCCTCATGTTATTATATATGGAGGTTGGTGTATACTATTACTTTGTATACACAGGGAAGTTCCCGCCTATAACATCACACATGGGACTTGTAGTTCTCCCTCTGTGTGAGGTGAGTGTGTGGTGTCGGTGTTCTCCCCTCTGAGGTGAGGGGCGGTCCCTGTACGCTCTCAGAGGGGCGGAGCCGGGGCCAAGCACAACCTATTGTACAGTATACAGATACATACAGTGTATATATGAGCTTCCATAAAAGGCGAGTGGGCGGAGCCTAGTGGAGCGCGGAGGGACAGAGCTACAAAACAAGATAGCAGCGCCGTCCTATGTGAGTCTATGAGACGGAGGAGAGGAGAGCTGCGTGTCAGTGTGCGGAGAGAAGAGAAGAGAGGAGAGATATATATATCAGTGTGCGGGGAGAGAAGAGAGGAGAGGAGAGCTGTACCTACATCTGTCTGTCTGTGGAAGAGAGGAGAGCTGTGGCGGGAAGGAATACTCGGCTGGCTCTGGAATTATGTACACAGCCTAGAGAGGAGTTGTCGGGAGAGAAGCGCCCTCCATTCCTCACCCTGATAGGAGCCCCGGACCGGACCGCCTGTGTTTATGGTGCCCAAAATGAGGGTAAGAGCGCCACACATGGCTTCTTCCTATTGGACCGGACTCTCTACTGGGTTCTGTTCTGTGGACTGGACCGCCATCCATAAGACTCAGTGTGTCCAGTCTGTGTGACAGCCGGGGGCGGGGCCAACACTGTATATCTGACCTGCTGTCATCACTGCTGCTGTCAAGTGTGCACCTGTCTGTTCTGATACCTGCTGCTGTCATGTGTGATTCTGTCTGCTGTCATGGGTGCTCCTGTCTGCTGTCATGTGTGATGCTGCCTGCTGTAATCTCTGCTGCTGTCATGTGTGATTCTGTCTGCTCTGCTCTGATCACTGCTACTGTCATTTGTGATTCTGTCTGCTCTGCTCTGATCTCTGCTGCTGTCATGTGTGCACCTGTCTGTTCAGATCACTGCTGCTGTCATGTGTGATTCTGTCTGTTCTGATACCTGCTGCTGTCATGTGTGATTCTGTCTGCTGTCATGTGTGATTCTGTCTGTTCTGATCTCTGCTGCTGTCATGTGTGCACCTGTCTGCTCAGATCAATGCTGCTGTCATGTGTGCACCTGTCTGCTCAGATCAATGCTGCTGTCATGTGTGCACCTGTCTGCTCAGATCAATGCTGCTGTCATGTGTGCTCCTGTCTGCTGTCATGTGTGCTCCTGTCTGCTGTCATGTGTGATTCTGTCTGCTCTGATCACTGCTGCTGTCATGTGTGATGCTGCCTGCTGTAATCTCTGCTCCTGTCCTGTGTGTTCCTGTCTATTCTCATCACTGCTGCTGTCATGTGTGCTCCTGTCTGCTCTTATCACTGGCACGCTCGTGTTCCTCTGCCAGAAGCTTTGCTTAAACAAGAAGCTGCCTTTTCATCCCTGAGGTGTTCCTGTGTGTAGACTCGGACTCCTGTGGATGTGTACCGGAGACAGGAGCTGCCTTCTGTCCTTCTCTTCCAGGGACAAGGTTTAGGAAGTGTCCCTTCTATCACTGTACATTCCTGGTCCCATACAGTCCTTGTCATGTAGAAATAGCAGTCATTGTATTTGTATGTGTGTCCCTGGAGATAGGTGGATGGTGTCCCCATGCAGAGATCTCTATGATTGGACGGATCATCATTCCATGTAATGTGGGTTAGGATGTGCTGTGTCCTCCTGGTGACTTATCACTTGTCTGACAGTCTGCTGTCCTATTACATCATATGTATGTCATCCGCTCTACTACTACTCTACTACACACAGCCTTATGTAACCAGCACAGCCTTATGTAACCAGCACAGTGCACACTATACATGCCTGTGTCCTGGGGGGGATGGGGGACACTGGACACTCATATGATGATGGTGATGATTTAGTAGTTTGGACACATAATGTGTGATGATGTAGTACATTGGGCACAGATACAATATGTCATGATGATGATGTAGTAGGTTGGACACAGTTATACAGTAGTAATGTCTGATGATGTAGGAGACGTATGATGATGTAATAGATTTGACACATATAATGTATGATGATGTAGTAGATATGACATATATAATGTGATGATGATGTAGTAGATGTGATGATGATGTAGTAGATTGGACACATATAATGTATGATGATGTAATAGATATGACATATATAAAATGATGATTCTGTAGTAGAGGTATGATGATGTAGTAGTGTATTGAACAGAGATGACAGGTGTGATGGTAGAAGTGGGAAGTCCCTGATCAGCCATGCAGAGTATTGTAGAGCTGTGGGGTTCTCCCATGTGTCCCTATGGGAAGGATTGTTTTCAGGCCCTGTGCTTCCCCTGAGCTGATGATGCGAGGCGCAGGTGGCGGTTTGTTTTTCAGTTCATAAGACAGGAATTTCCCCGTTCCTCGCCTGCCTGCTTCTCTAGCAGACAATACTAATAGCAGAGAGCTGGAAAACACATCTCCCTCCATACAAACACATCTCCCTCCATACAAACACGTCTCCCTCCATACAAACACGTCTCCCTCCATACAAACACGTGTCCCTCCATACAAACACGTGTCCCTCCATACAAACACATGACCCTCCATACAAACACATGTCCCTCCATACACCGCCTTCACTCTGTCTCACAGCTATAGGTGTGTTGGCTCTTCCAGCTTCTCTTAGATGAGAGTTGGGGTCATTGTAGCATTGACTGGGCTCAATGGTTGCAGTCATCACATAGATCTGATCGTTACCTGTGTTCAGAGTTTTATGTGTGGTTGAATAAACACACCAGACCATCTAGTTCCACCTGAGCTGGGGTGGTAAGGAGATGGAGGAAGAAAAGGGTTCTTCTCTTCCACCTTCCCACTCTATAGTCTCATAGGACAGACAGACACTGCTCTGGTTGTAAATATGGGGACACCATGGCATCTCTTCCTAACTTCTACAGGCTGCCAGGAAAAGTTGCTGAGAATCAGCTGACTGAACGTCATTTATGAAGAGCTCCAAAATATCAATTATCAGATAACCGTAGATAGAATACCATTGTGGCAGGGGTAATGGAGAACACTAGACACACTTAGAGTTGTTGGACATACAGTAGCTACCAATGACGTTTCTTTTCTCAGTCCCCCGCCACTGTCATCTGTTTTTATGGGCAGCAGGTTTGTTCTGCCCCAACTTTCCTATTACCCATCAATGGACACGTTTCCTATGGCTCATCCACACCATGTTATTGATCTGCATGGATCAGACTTTCTCCTCCAGAGGTTGTTGGGGTTCCTCGGGCAATGAGCAATGTCTGCCTCTCAGATAAGTCACCCCTGATACCTGTGATCTTTTATCTGTCTGTAAGGGGGGGACTCTTCCCAATCACTACA